>NC_142282.1:63217295-63577712 GCF_052056855.1 Sturnus vulgaris
TCCTGCCATTCTTCAGCAGCCCTGATTGGTTTACCTCTATGCTGCCAGGTGGCCTTTCTCCACCTTTCCAGCCACCCCCACAGAGTATTGGCAACCATCCATGAGTCAGTCTAGAGGTACACCTTTGGCCACTTCTTTCAATCAGCAATGTCAGGGGCCAACTGGACAGCTTTGAGTTCAGCAAGTTGGCTCAATCCACCTTCTCCTTCGGTAGATTATGCAACTTCTCATGTGGCACTCCATATGGCTGCTTTCCATTTTCGGTTTCTCCCTACAATGTGACAGGAACCATCACTGAAAAGAGCGTAGCATTTCTCCTTTTGGCAGTTGGTTGTACGGTGTTTTGGTTTGAAAGACAGGTATTTTGCTAAGGAAAGGCGAGAACCCCTTTCCTGAGATGCAGAGTGCAATCCCCTCCCTTCTAATTATTATAGTTTCAAATTAGAGGCTTTCAGGCAGAAGATATGGGGATAGGAATAACAGTTCTTTACTGATATCTAACAAGGCAAAATAGCAGAAACAACAACAGTTAAAAAAGTTGACAACGAAACGCAACAGTATGGCTCAGTTCCAGTCTCTTTTGGCCACAGGCTCCCTCTCCCTGCCTTCAGTTACCGGTGCTGTGGGCAGGGCAGGCCCCGCGCAGCTGAAGGGGGCTGGGTGATGGCAGCAGCGGCCCAGGTGTGAGAGGGGATGGAGGAGCGACTCCCCCCTCACGGTGTCGGTCGTGGTGCTCGGCAGAGTGTCCGGAGGTAGTAGGATGAAGTGAGAGCAGAGCAGAGCGGTGTTCGAAGGCAGGGAACATGGCTCTCGGTGCTGGGATGGCAGGGAAGATGCTAGATCGGAGCACGGGCATAGGCTTTAATTCAATCCCTGCTCTCCGATTTCTCTCTGAAGAATTCAGAGAGACTCCTGACTTGCTGACTCCAACAGATGAAAGTGAAAAAGAACCCCAACTGTTTATTGACAGAGTACCCACACGGCACGGGGGAAAAAAAGGGTAAATAAATGCTAGATATCGAACTGTCAGACCTTACCCACCCCCCCCCCACCCCCCCACTGGAACAAAAAAAAACCAAAATGTCACAGAAAGGGAAGAAAAATCCCACAATGGCTGGCAACATGGTAGGGAGAAAAAAAGGGCACTACCTCCCGTCTCAAGGAAGAAAACCCCAAAAGGTTCACACAGAAGCTCAGACAAACAGATGGGAACCTGGTGAATCTCTGGTGTTGGTCCTCTTTTCACAGCAGATGAAGATGGTGGACGTATGCCGCTACTGACGTTGCTAATGTGTTTTTCTCCATTTCTCAAGCAGAAGAGTGCAGGGCCCAGTTTGCTTTCACCTGGAGAGGCGTGCAGTACACCTGGAACCGACTGTCCCAGGGACGGAAGCGCAGCCCCACCATCTGCCGTGAAATGATCTACGCTGCACTGGAAAAGGGTGAGACTCCAGAACATTTGCAGTACATCAATGACATCATTGAGTGTGGGAACACAGCACTAGAACTATTTGAGAAGGGAGAGAAAATCATCCAGATTCGCCTGGAAGCCAGCTTCGCTATCAAAAAGGGCAAAGTCAAGGGTCCTGCCTGAGAGATCCATTTGCTGGGAGTGAAGTGGCAAGATGGACAGCGTCAGATACCCACCAAGGTCAGCAATAAGATCACAGCAATGTCTCCACCGATCAGCAAGAAGGAAACACAAGCCTTCCTAGACGTCATAGGTTTCTGGAGGATGAACATCCCTGAGTACAGCCAGACTGCGAGCCCTCTTTACCTGGTCACACACAAGAAGAACGATTTCCACTGGGGTCCCAAAGAGCAACAAGCTTTCGCCCAGATAGAGCAGGATATTTCTCATGTGGTAGACCTTGGCCCAGTCAGGATGGGACCAGAGGTGAAGAACATGCTTGACTCTGCAGCTGGGAACAACGGTCTGTCCTGGAGCCTTTGTCAGAAGGTGCTTGGTGACACTCGAGGCCAACCACTGGGATTCTGCAGCTGAAGTTACAGAGGGTCTGAAGTCAACTACACCCCGACAGAGGAGGAGATCCTGGCAGCTGATGAAGGAGTCCAAGCCACCTCAGAGGTGATTGGCACAGAGGCACAACTTCTTCTGGCATCCCGACTACCAGTTCTGGGGTGGATGTTCAGAGGAAAAGTTCCCTCTACCCACCAGGCCACTTACGCCACATAGAGTAAGTAGATTGCCTTCATCATGCAGCCCACCCATATTGGAAACCCGAATCGCCCTGGGATCTTGGGGATAATTGTGATTTGACCTGAAGGTGAGAACTTTGGTCGGACGGATGAAGAGGAGCAGAAACAGGTGACGCATGCTGAGGAAGCTCCACGGTATGTTGGGGGTTTAATTGTTCCCTTTTCTTTCTGTGGACATTTTCCCATTGTTATGTTAAGTATTTGTGGCTACACCTTAGTAGCAATAGTTTTCTCTCGCAGGGGGTGGGGGATAGGGGGATACTGGAAAAGGAAAGGTAGGACAGCGGTCTGGGGCGGGCTCTTGCTCTCTCGCTTGGCTCGTGGAGGGAAAGGAGGACGGCCCGTGCTCCGATCTAGCATCTTCCCTGCCATCCCAGCACCGAGAGCCATGTTCCCTGCCTTCGAACACCGCTCTGCTCTGCTCCCACTTCATCCTACTACCTCCGGACACTCTGCCGAGCACCACGACCGACACCGTGAGGGGGGAGTCGCTCCTCCATCCCCTCTCACACCTGGGCCGCTGCTGCCATCACCCAGCCCCCTTCAGCTGCGCGGGGCCTGCCCTGCCCACAGCACCGGTAACTGAAGGCAGGGAGAGGGAGCCTGTGGCCAAAAGAGACTGGAACTGAGCCATACTGTTGCGTTTCGTTGTCAACTTTTTTAACTGTTGTTGTTTCTGCTATTTTGCCTTGTTAGATATCAGTAAAGAACTGTTATTCCTATCCCCATATCTTCTGCCTGAAAGCCTCTAATTTGAAACTATAATAATTAGAAGGGAGGGGATTGCACTCTGCATCTCAGGAAAGGGGTTCTCGCCTTTCCTTAGCAAAATACCTGTCTTTCAAACCAAAACACCGTACAACCAACTGCCAAAAGGAGAAATGCTACGCTCTTTTCAGTGATGGTTCCTGTCACATTGTAGGGAGAAACCGAAAATGGAAAGCAGCCATATGGAGTGCCACATGAGAAGTTGCATAATCTACCGAAGGAGAAGGTGGATTGAGCCAACTTGCTGAACTCAAAGCTGTCCAGTTGGCCCCTGACATTGCTGATTGAAAGAAGTGGCCAAAGGTGTACCTCTAGACTGACTCATGGATGGTTGCCAATACTCTGTGGGGGTGGCTGGAAAGGTGGAGAAAGGCCACCTGGCAGCATAGAGGTAAACCAATCAGGGCTGCTGAAGAATGGCAGGACATTGCTGCCTAGGTAGAGAAACTACCTGTGAAAGTCCATCATGTAGATGCCCATGTGCCCAAGGATCAGGCTAATGAGGAGCTGCGAAACAACGAACAGGTACATCAGACTGCAAAAATAGAGGTGTCACAGATAAATTTGGACTGACAACACAAGGGAGAGTTTTTCCTAGCTCAATGGCCTCATGATGCCTCAGGCTATCAGGGCAGAGATGCCACCTATAAGCGGGCCTGAGACCGAGGGATGGATTTAACCATGGACAGTACCTCCCAGGTTATCCATGACTGTGAGATATGCATTGCAATCAAGAAGGCCAAGCAGGTAAAGCCCCTGTGGTATGCTGGGCGGTGGCCCAAATATAAGTGTGGGGAGACCTGGCAGATTTATTACATTGCACTGCTTCAAACCTGCCAAAGGTAAGCGCTACGTGGTCACAATGGAAGAACCAAACCACTGGATGTCTGGAGACCTACCCCATGGCTCACGCTACTGCCAGGAATGCCATCCTGGGCCTTGAAAAGCAAGTCCTTTGGAGGCATGGTACCCCCAAAAGAATTGAGTAAGACAATGGGACTCATTTGAAGAATAGCCTTATAAACACCTGGGCTACGGAACATGGCATTGAGTGGGTGTACCACATTCCTTATCATGCACCAGCTGCTGGGAAAGTTGAGCTGTGCAATGGACGATTAAAAACAATATTGAAGGCAATGGGGGGTAGGAGAGATACGTTAGGAAAGACTGTTTGGTTTAATTCTGCCTTGAGCAAAGACAAACTCATTCATGGGGTTGTCTTTGCTCAGGGACCTGGTTTCACCTGGTGGGTGGTGCAGAAGGATGGAGACATGATGCTGTGGTGGTTTGTATTAATTTACTTCTTTGGTAAGGAAGGAAAGGAACCAGTTATGGAAATCATTCCCTTTAAGGACCTTCTCAGCTTCCTTTAGACCTGACAAAAACCAATCAGGGGCTGATTTTTAATATTGACACATTGTTACACCAATGAAAAAGTTAAATGCGCCTTTGTGAACACACATTGTAACACGAACAAACCTCGGGAAGCTCTCTTCTGGTTGCACTTGGTGGGTGATGCAGAAAGATGAAGAAACACGATGCATACCTCAAGGGGACCTTATTTTGAGGTGAATTGTCCATAACACTGTGCCTGTATGCGTATCTGCATGTATATATGTATGCATATAGTTTAAAAGTCTAAGCTTGATGAAACATGTTGGTATGGGAAGCAAATTTGGGTGGATAATGTTGGGGGTTAGGTTTCTTTAAGGAGTTTTCTCCCCATTTGTTTTGACTGGGACTGTCTCTGCAGCACCCACCCTCGCCGGGAGAGATCCCCACCATGTGTGTGGGTGTTTCTAAGGGAAAAAAACAGACCCCCACCTTCTCTTTCTTTCTGGAGAGAGCACCTCCCAGCTGCTGATGGACTGGAACCTCATCGGAGCTGCCATCGCCAGGATACCGGACCAGATACTTACAAGCACAGGGGAACCGAAAACCCTTCCCCCCCTCCACCTTCTTTCTCTTCCCAGGGCCGCCATTAACCCTTGGGGAGGCTCAGGGCTTGCATCAGAGTGCCCCCTGAAGCCGCAGAGGAGTCACTGCAGCCTGTCTGCCTTGAGCCAACATCACTCCCTGCCAGTTGTGGTCTTAACTACACCAAAGGGGAAATTGTTTGACAGATGGGAAAAGGCTGTTATTGGTTTTGTTGGGGTTTTTTTGTTTTGTTTTGTTTTGTTTTTGTGTTGTTGCTATTGTTGTTTGTCTGTCTTTATATATATACACACATTCTAGTAAAGAACTGCTATTCCTTTTCCCATATCTTTTCCTGAAAGCCCCATAATTTCAAAGTTATAATTATTTGGAGGGAGATGATCATCTTTTCCATTCCAGGAAGGTTCCGCCTTCCTTGGCAGACACCAGCACACCTGTGAGAGGTGTGCCCAGGTAGATGAACTCCTCTGCCTGGTGGCTGAGCTTCAAGAGGAGGTGGGCAGAATGAGGAGCATCTGAGTCTGAGGAGATTGATCATAGCTGTGCTCTGCTGTGTCTGGTACACATAAGTCAAGTCAGCATGGCCACTAGAGGTAGGTTCAGTATCTGTTCTGTACCAGGAGGAAGGCAGTGGTACAAGGGATAGGGAGGAGTGGAAGCAGGCTGCTGCATGGAACTGTAAGAGGAACCCCTCCTTACCCTCTCAGCTACCTTTACAGAATAAGTATGAGGTTCTGGGTATGGTAGAAAAAACATATAATGAGATAGAATAGGAGGAACTTACACAAGCATTCTCATCAAGGTCAGATCAATTGTTCACATCAAGACCCATATTAAGATCAGCACTGAGAAGAAAGAGCAGTGAGTTTTGGTCATAGGTAACTCCCCCCTGAGAGGGATGGAGGCACCCATTTGCAGATAGGACACTTTTCAGAGGAATTTGCTGCCTCCCCCTCCCTGGGGCCCAAATCAGGGATATCGCCCTCATGGAAATTGGAAGGAAAAAGAAATTGTGTGATCTTTGGAAGCAAAGTCAGTCTTTGCAGAAAGATCAGAGAGCTGTGGTTTGTATATGCAGGAAGAAGACATAAAAGGTCAAAGCTCACCTAGAGTTGAAACTGGCCAGTGTCGCATCAGACAACTAGAGGTTTTTTTTAAAGTATGCGTGACTGTGATGAAAGATAGTTGGGTCAGCTGGGCAAACTGGTCTCCCAAGGTTGCAGGCAGCTTCCAGGTGGATCCTTCACCCCCCGCCCCTTCCCCTGGCATGGACACCTGCAGGGTACATCCAGCTCGAAGACAGGGAACACTCACTTTTGGATGGGTGGCTAAAAGGGATAAGATTGGGTTACATATGGAGATAAAATCCTAAAGTAGCTCCATAGCTGCTTTGTTGCTTTGTAATTGTGTATTCTGCAAGGTCAAAGACTGCAAACCTGTACATTTCTAACTGAACCTGCTTATATTATATAATGCATTATCAATATTTAGATAATGTATTAGTAATAAATCTAATCATAATCATCCACAGAATCAGTGTCCTACTTTTCTCTACTACTCTGCCACAGTAGGTTAATAGCAAGAGGAGGTCCAAGGAAAACATTGGACCGATACTTGTTGAAGATGGTCACCTGACAAATAGGAATGAAGAAAAATCAGAGGCATTCAATGCTATTCTTGCTTCAATCTTCATACTGATAGACCTTGGGTGGCCCAGCCCCCTTAGTGGCCTACTCTGGACTCGTTCCAGGAGGTTCACATCTTTCCTGTGTTGGGGACCCCAGAGCTGGACACAGTACTCCAGGTGGAGCGTCACAAGGGCAGAGGGGGAGAATCACCTCCCTCGACCTGCTGGTATCTTTTGATGCAGCCCATGATGCAGTTGGCTTTCTGGGCTTCCAGTGCACTTTGCTGAGTCATGCTGAGCTTTTTATCTACAAACAGCCCAAGTCTTTCTCCCCAGGGCTAGGCTTGATACATTCTGCGCCCAGCCTGTACTTGTGCAGGACCTTGCACTTGGCCTTGTTGAACTTCATGAGGTTTGCACAGACCCACCTCTCAAGCCTGTTAAGGTCCCTCTGGATGTTATCCCTTCCCTCCAGTGTGTCAATTTCACCATATAGCTTTGTGTCATCAATAAATTTGCTGAAGGTGCACTTAAATGCCATCAGCAAATCACAATGGCAGCTCCCTGCCATAAACTGGCCTAAGCCCTGTCATAAAATGGTGGCCAAAACAAAATAGTGCCCTGTCACAAAATAGTGACCAGAACAAAATGGCACCCTATTGTGTATTAGGGGAAGGGTCTTCCTGGTCTGATGTACCTCAGAGTAAATCAGAAGTAGGAGGTGCTGTTCCTGCCAGCCAATCACAAGAGAGTATGTGACCGCAAGAGGGGACTTCTGGGGAAAATGGCCTCTGAGGTTTTTCGGAGGAGGTAGGACTTCTACCAGAATCTGGGTGTATGGCATTTGTCACTTTTTGTCTTGTATATCTATGGTGGGTTAACCTTGGCTGGCTGCCAGGTACCCACAAAGTCACTGTATCATTCCCCTTCTTCGGTGAAAAGAAAAGCTCATGGGTCAAGATAAAAGCAGTTTAATAAGGAAAGGCCACCTGTAAAAGCAAAGTAAAACAAACAAAAAGATTTATTCTCTACTTCCCACCAGCAGGCAATGTCCAGCCACATCCTGGAAAGTAGAGCCTCAGTATATGTAGCAGTTGCTTCAGAAGACAAATATCTGATTTGATAACACACTAATGTTTTAGTTTTTGTTGAGCAGTGCTTACCTTGAGTCAAGGGCCTTTCAGTGTCTCATGCTTTGCCAGGGAGGAGCTGCACAAGAGGCTGAGAGGGAGCATGGCTGGGACAGCTGATCTGAACTGGCCAAAGGGATATTCCATACCACAGAACATCATGTTCAGTATATAAACTGAGGGCAGTTGGCTGGAAGCCATTGATTGTTGCTCAAAGATGGGCTGGGCATCTGTCAGTGGGTGATGAGCAATTGTATTGTGCATCAGTTCTTTGTCTTGGGTTTTATTCCTCTCTCTTTTTCATTGAAATTTATTTTTATTATTATTATTATTATTATTATTATTATTATATTTTGTTTTATTTCATTTCTATTATTAAAGTGGTCTTATCTCAACCTGTTGGATCTCAGGAATCTGGATTTTTTGAGCTTTCTGTGCTTCCAGGCACAGATGCCCTGGAAAATACTGCTCTGGATCTGAAACCTTGGAGAAGGCTTGTAAATATAAATAGTGAGTTAGAAGTCACAGATGTGTAGTGTGTTAGATGTGTGCATTTTCACTGGGTGATGGGTTTTAAATTTGAAGTTCTATAGTAGAGTGGTGGTTATGGGACAAGATGGAAAATTTTGGGTGGTGTCTTTTCTTTGTTCATTTTCTTCTTCTTCCTTCTTCTTCACAGAACTTAGGTAGTAACCTTTGGATTGGTCAGTCAAAAGTCATTCTAAGGGTCGTGGGAATCTATTATTGGGTCAAAAGGATAAATAATATAGGTGTTAAACTTCTATTGGTTTGTTTAGCTTTAAAAGGCCTTGAAGCAGGCTCAGCTGTGAGCCATTTTTCCTACTTCTAGCAAGGAGTTAGAGGTGCTGTTGGACTTTCTGTAATTTTTGATAAGATATAATAAACATCCAAGCCCAAACACGAGAATCGTCTCAATCGCCTTTCTAATAATCCTGGCTCTGAAGGAAAACAGATGAGACTGATGACAAACCACTAATTAGTGGTGCAAAGCCCAACATACACTCCCACACAACCCACAAGGTTTACAGCAGGAGATGCCTTACCTATCAGTAACATCTTTCTGGACAAAATGTCCAGCACACGACTAGGAGAGGTGGGCTCATGGTGATGGGGTTATCCTATAGTCATTTTGTGCCCAGAATTGTCACTGATTATCCCCTGCAGCTCCGGGGATATCGTGAGAGGTGCAAGTGCAGCCCGGGATCCTGCGAGGGAAGGGGACAGGGCTGTGAGAAACTACGTTCACTTTTAACAATTTTAAAGGTTTATTAAAAACCTTAACAAAATATAACAAAGGACTGAAAAAGGAAAAATTATAGCGCTGGGAGCATAGGACTAAACTGCCATGTGCTCGTCTACAAAATGGATGCTCTGCTTTTTATACCCTTGGCCCCTCCTAAAGTCTTGTCAGTTAACTCTTTCTTTGCCATCTATTGGTGGAGGCTTCTTTTTTGCAACTTGATTGGAGGTCAGGTGTTGTCATGCCGTGCCTCCTAGTAACAAGCCTTCCCTCCTTCTAAAATGCCCTATGCAAGGGCAACAGGTTCATCACACAGGGAGGAAGGGGGATTATGGGGAGAACAGAGGACATGCAAATAACAAATCACAATAACATAACTATATATCAATAAAACTTTCTTTAACATACACATAATATTCATCTCTTAATTGCAAAAGCCAACTATCAAATTATCCATCTATAACAGGGCTCACTCTCTTTTTCGTTGGGGATCAAGTCGGTGACTGCATAGTTGGTACAGTGAGTGCATCTGTCCTGGGACACCATTGTCCTGTGGTTTTGGGGTTTTTTTCCCAACACTGCAACCAGGGCCTGCCTGCTTGTTTCCCTGTTGCTCGGGAGTTCAGAGCCAGCACGTGTGGTGCCGCCTGGGACTGGGACTGCCTTCTGCTGGGCCCCTACCTGCAGCACGGTAGGCGCAGCTGCTCTGGTATATGTTTGGCTCTGAGACTCTGATCCGCTGAGGTTTCTACACTGCAAAACTGCTTGGGTTTTTCCCTGCTTCTCGTCTGTTTGGGGATCCAGAGCCAATGGTGGGGGTACCGGAACCAACTGCTGCCCGTGAGCTTTGCAAAGGAGCAATTGCCCCCTTCACCCAAACTCCTACCACCACCTCACCTCAGAAAATTTCCAAACCCCCATCAGCATGCCCCTGAGGCCACGGGCAAACCATATGTGCTGGTTACACTTGGGGGAAAATAGAGAGGTTTTTCTCTATGAAAAATTCTTCTCTGAGTTGATGGGACCAATTGGAGGCTGGTTTGGTTATTGACAGCCTGAGGAACCAATTAGAGAAAGTTAGTTCGCTCCGTGAAAACACATTTTGAAGAAGGTAACCTGGAAAAAAGCTCTATTTTCCGGCAGCAGTGCAGGTAACAGGGCCCTGGCCTGGCTCCACTGCAGGCCTGCGGGCCTGGCAGGGGGGGCAGGGCCGGTCCCCCCTGTTTGGGGAGCTGGCATGTCCCGGCAGGGAGGAGCGGTGGCCATCAACAGTAAGTGCTGTAGCTGAGACCCAGGGAGGCTGATTGAGGTCCCAGCCGTTCCCCCTCCTCCCCCTTTCCTAGCTTGAGCCGGCCCTTTCCAGCACGGCCTGAGTTTCCTGAGATCCTGGCACAGCTCCAGCATTGCAGCCTTGCATTCCCCATGTGAAATCTTAACTCTTTCAATGCTCAGATAAGACTTGCAGACTTTTCAATTCTCCCCTGAGTGAGAAGGGAAAAATAGAAGAGCTAAGTTTCTTTAAATGGAAAGAGAATAAGAAGATGCTATGAAGGTTGGCTGAAAATCCTTTTGCAAGCAGTAAGAATAAACTGAAAATTCCTATAAACCATGGAAAAAGACATGGGGGGGGGGGGGTTGTAGTGTTCCATTTGATAAATTGTTGATTAAAAGCACCTGTGTTAAAAATCCTTTGCCCCAAGAAGAAAAGGGATCTCTACTTTTAGAGATAATGCATGAACAGAGAGAAAGAGAACTGTTTTTTTTCCCTCCTTGTAAAGAAGTCCCTATGGCCTGACAAGAGGAAATTTCTCTCTCTGAAGTGAACTGAAAAGGACTATTTAAGTTAGGAACTGACTGAAGTAGTTTTTCTGTGTTTGTTTTGTTGTTATGAAGGCTGGGAGAGGGGAGGAGGGAGTAGTCTGAAGATCTTATTCTAAATTCTTTTTTTTTTTCTTTCTTTGTGTAGTTAATAAATTTCTTTTTATACCCTTTTAAGTTTTAGGTCTGCCTTGCTTTTGCTTCTGGTTCTGTCTCACAACAGAAAATAAATATATTTAAATTGACAAATCAAAACTGACACCAGAGCAGTCCCTCTGCCTTGCTGAGAGCCAACAGCACCCCCTGGAGCTGCAGGGGAGTCACAGCAGTCTCTCTGCCTTGACACGAGAAAACAGCACCCCGTGCCGGTTGTGGCAGTAACTACACTAAAGGGTAAATTGCGTGACAGGCAAGAAAAGGCTGTTATTGGGTTCTCTTCTTTTTTTGTGTTCTTGCTGTTGTTTGTCTGTCTTGTTATATATATATATATATATTCTAGTAAGGAACTGTTATTCCTTTTCCCATATCTTTGCCCGAAAGCCCTGTAATTTCAAAGTTATAATAATTTGGAGGTGTTGTGTTGCGTTGTTTAATGTTAATTTTCCTTCTGTGTTGATGGTTCGTCCCAGTTTCGTTCCCCTAAGTTAAGTACATAATGGTTTTTCCCTTTCCCGCCTTTGTCCTAATCAGTCATCCTAAACCCCTCCCCTTTATCTGGAACCTTCCCTGTCCCTCACCCTAAACCCTGCCCCACTGGATGTCAATCCCTTGTAGCCCCTCCCTTTGTTCTAGAAGTTTCTGTGTCAAGCATTCCCTTTTGTATCCATGATTGGTTGTATTGTATGTATCCCCACCCTCGGTTTACCTTATTGGCTCAATGTACCCCTTTCCCCGCCTTCTGTACCTCCCCCCGTTAACCGTTATTGGCCAGAGTTTTGTACCCTCCCCTTGCGCCTCCCCCGTACTTAAGCCTATGTAGAACCCCTCAAGCTGCCTTTTGCGGTTCCCTCTCCCAACCTCCTGACCTGTTACCTCTTCCTCCAATAAATCCCTTCCCCCAGAACCGTTAAAGGTCTCTCCTGCGCCTCTTTGTCCCTCCCTGACGACTCGCCCAGGCGTAGCTGTTGCTACACCCCTTCTGCGGCTCCCAGAGTGGTGCCGGGGAGGGGCCACTCACCGACGCAGGCTTCCCGGAGCTAGCCAGTAGCCCAGGTGAGGTGGGCAGTGGGTGGAAGATGCGTCATGGAGGGAGGGGGTCATCTTTTCCATTCCAGGAAGGTTCCCGCCTTCCTTGGCAGACACCTGTCTTTTAAACCAGGACAGAAGGGTATAAAAATATTAGACTGTGACCAAAGGAGGGCAACAAAGATAGTGAAAGGCCTGGAGGGCATGACTTATGAGGAATGACTGAGGACACTAAGTTAATTTAACCTAGAGGAGACTGAGGGATGATCTCATTGCTGTCAACGACTTCCTCATGAGGAGGAGAGGAGGGAGAAGTGCTAATCTCCTCTCTTGTCTGGTGACAGGACAGGAGGGAACGCTTAAAGCTGCAGCAGGGGAAGTTCAGACTGGATATTATGAAGAAGTTCTTCCCTGAGAGGATGGTCAAGCACTGGAACAAGCTCCTCGGGGAAGTCGTCATGACTCCAAGCCTCTTAAAGGTCAAGAAGTGTTTGGACAATGTTCTTAGATATATGGTTTAACTTTCAGGTCACCCTCTGTGGAGTCAGGAGTTAAACTCCTTGTTGGGTCCCTTCCAACTCAGGATATTCTATGATTCTAAGATAAAAAACAAGTGCAGATGTACTTCATTTTTTGTATTTGCATTTCTGCTTGCATTTGGAGACAAGGTGCAGAAAATCAAAAACTGATTTAAAAAAACTTTCTGTTTAGTATACCTTCCAGTAGCCCATCACTAAGCACAATGTACTTTACCATGAGGAAAGACTTGGATTTCTTTTCACAAGAAAGAAAAATAAAAGCAATTAAACAAACGACTGATAGGCAGTGATTCATGTTGAAACTTGTTATCAGGTTGTTCTGCAGGACTTCAAGACTTCCTTCCCTCCTTCCCCTCCTCCTCAGCCTCCACAGAGAAAAATTCTCTCGGTGACGGGGAACAACAAGCTTCAGAAACATCCCAATAATTTTAAAAAATGCATTTTATTGAAACTTCAGATGCACTGTAGGAAACTTGTGTTTGTGTCATGGTTTAACCCCAGCCAGCAACCAAGCCCCACGCAGCTGCTTACTCCCCCACCGGCAGGACCAGGGAGAGAATGAGAAGGACAAAATCTTGAAAATTCATGGGTTGAGATAAAGAACGTTTAATAGGGAAAGCAAAAGCCATGCATGCAAGCAAAGCAAAACAAGGAATTAGTTCCCTGGTTCCCACAAGCAGGCAGGTGTTTAGCCATTGTCACATTCCTTGGGGGCTTCTCCCCTTGCAACAACCTTATTGGCTTATCTGGATAATAGCGTGGCTGTATTATAAAGTGAGACGGATACAATGGTGTGCCAGACATATCCTTTAATCCATGTGGTCCGAGAAGCAGTATCCAAAAACTATGTTATTCCAAGGACAGACAGTGACCAAAGACAGGGTTCAAGGGATCGAGTTCACAATACATAGGGAATACCTGAGGGCAAAGGTCCAATCCCGAAGGACTTGACCTTTTATGGCAAAGGTCTCAGATCAACCAAGAATTAGGGCTAGGAATAAGATTTACTTTGGAATGAGCTAATTAACATCTTCACAGTGCCCAGTTTGCCAGGGTCTCAGGTTTATGCCTCCTATCTCAGTTGATTCAATTACCACAAGCCATCTCCAGGAGAGCAGCGTCCCATCACATGTAGCGGTGACTTGGGAAGACAAATGGCATTATTACAAACATCTCCCGCTCTTCCTCCTTCTTCCCTCCACTTTATATTCTGAGCATGTCGTATGGTCTGGAATATCCCTTTGGTCAGGTGGGGTCAGCTGTCCTGGCTGTGTCTCTTCCCAGTCTCCCATGAATCCCCAGCCTCCTCACCATCATGGCAGGACTAGGAGCAGAAAAGGCCTTGGCTCTGTGCAAGCTCTGCTCAGCAATAACAAAAACATCTCTGTGTTATCAACATTGTGTTCAGCATGAATCCAAAACACAGCCCCATACCAGCCACCTGGAAGAAAATTAACTCTACCCCAGCCAAAACCAGCACAGCTTGCCATGAATAATATTTAATAAACATATATGAGTCATTAGTCAGGAGTGAAAGTGTGAAAAGAAAACCTGTGATACCTGAATTTGATCAGGTTCCTGGGAGCACTGCGGTATATTAGACATGCTCTGAAGTTTATTGCAGATATTTGTAATGCTGTTCCTTCAGCAAACCTTTTCTAAATACATCCTGAATTGCCAGCTACTCTGCCATCTTGCTCACTACTGTCTTTTTAATGTGCCTCCATGCTAAATTAGAAATCTGGAAACAAAGTTGTCTGAAGAATGACAAAAAAAGGGCTCTTGCTAGAAAATTTGGCTTAAACTTGTGTAATTGGGCCTTCAAAATACATACTGATACATTCATGGACAAAGACTCTCAAACTAGTTTAAGTTAGAAAGTGGTATGTTTATTAAGACGCCGGCAGGCTGCACAAGGGCAATCAGAGGGGGCCCCAATTCCACAATCCTTCTGCCCCTCGGGGTGGTTCCGGAGGGAGAAAAACACGTCAGCATACGTCACTTCTTCCTACTTCTGCTCCCGTCTCAAGAAAAGCATAAGCTGTAACAAAGTCTCATAATCTAAAGTTCCAGCTGGAGGCCATCTGACCCCTTTTTCAAGCCTGTAAAATGGCCACCACTGTGTACAAAACTTAACAAGAGCCTTTTTGTTCTCTGCGCCACCGTACCCTGCTAGTTCCTTCCAGTGTGCCAAAACACATCCTAAAGGACTAGTTTTAAGGATCTCTTTACTCTGATTAGTTCTCATCACTTCTCCTCCCCTTAACAAAAACAGCACTCTAATTCTTATTATCTCCTCCTTTGCTTCTTGTCTTGCTTCCACCCAAACCTAGCTTCACAGGTCCTTACAGTCCTTTCCCAGTCTTCTTCTCGCACGGCCCACAACTCAAGTACTGTGATTTTCCACACACCAGCTTTAAAATCTTTGGTTCTAAATCAACTTCATCAGGGAGCTGGGCACACTCTCTGTACCGGTTAGCAGAAGAACAGTAATAGCGTCCCGTGCAAATCTTACACTGCCATAGCACCCACGCATGATGCCAACCTCTAGATGCACCAAAAACTGCAGGAGACTTCCCACAAATACAAGCTATTCCATTTACCTCTTCTTGACTTTCTAAATTCTCTACAGCCTGGTGCTCCCAATCCAAAGCCACCAGTTTTCCAGCTTTTACTCTTCTCTGCTAAAATGGTCCTATCCTTTGTCTGTTCCCAAAAAAAGTCCACGTCTCAGCTCCCAAAAAGAAATCCGCTTTTTCCACAAACCTTTTTCACTAACTTCACACTCGATGTGCTGCACTTATAACTTTTGACACAAGATGGCAGTGTTGCGTCAAAAAATACACTACAGCTCCAAAACACTCGACTCGGAGTCACTTCCACGCAAACTAGCATCACAACCTTATTATTCCCGCGGGAAATACTTACAAACACACTATGCTAAAGCACTCAAACTCTATATTTCAAATTCCACAAGCAAAAACCTGATCAGCAAACACTGTCCCTATCGTCTCTCGGAGTCCGGACCTGTTTCACGTGAACACCGAGTGTTACAGTAGATACCATCTCCCGTAATCAAAGCACACACACATCACAGTCACAGCGGGGAGGGTTGTTTTTTTTTTTTCACAACCACTCTCGCAGTCAAGACACATTCACAACAGCATAATAACCATAGACAAGGGTTTGCCCTTAAAACTGCTAGCCCCAAATTGATAGCAAACTGAGCCCTTTACGGCACAATCAAACTGCAAAATCCCCCTCTGCCAGAAACCAAAGCCCGAGCCCCGAGCCCCGCCCCCGACCAGGCACAACAGCTCCACAGCTCTCTCTGCCGGCAACCAAATACAATTAACATCTTGCAAACACACTACATAGGCATAAATTGTGCGTGGGAAGTCTCCCACGGCTTACCAACGGCCCTTTCCTTGAATCGTAAAAAAAACCGGTATAATCACGGACAAAGACCCTCTAACTAATTAAAGTTAGAAAGTGGTATGTTTATTCACGGGCGGGCGGCACGGGAGTCACCTCCGAAAGGCGTGACCGCCCCGAACAAGGTTCTTTGCCATCTATTTAGTCCCCAAGATCTTACATACAATACATATGTATAACCCCAACACCTCCCATCCCCATCCAATATTAAAATGAGCCCATTAGTTCTTCACGCATGCACAGTTCTTCTCTTGAATTGGGTCGGTGGTCTCGAAATGGGTCAGTGGTCTCGAAGGATGAAGTCAAGAGAGTCTTCATCAGGTCTCTGTGACCCTCTGGCACGATCCAAGGCCCCGTGCTTCATGGTTAACGGTTTACTCATTTTACGTTCTTCTGTACGTAAATTTATAATAGCAGATAATTATACCAATTAGCTCTAGCCTAAGCATCTAGTAATTATTAACCTACCATTTACCTACCTAACTTATATCTTGGTCATGGAAACTACTTCTACTCTTAGCAAAAATTCTAACTTTTTAAAACCATGATTCATCTTGACCATGCGTATGCCTCACAGGTCACTGTTTAAAACTGCTTCACTTTTTAAACAAGCCGTTTTGTCCGGAGTTTTAGTAGTCAGGAGTCCTTGTCTGCTACCGGAAGAACAGTCCGAGCGGTGGAACCCTCTTCTTCCAGGAATATTCCGGGGACGCCCCGAGGGGGTCCACCACCCGAGCTGGTCTGACAGCCGAGCAGAACCTTGTCCTGCCGCGGTCGCCAAATTGAATCGTTAAAACCGATATGTTCACGGACAAAGACTCTCTAACTAGTTAAAGTTAGAAAGTGGTATGTTTATTAAGATGCACGGGGGTAATCCCCTAGAGACGTGGCAGCCCCGTATAAGGTTCCTTGCACTCTATTTTTTTCCCAAAGTCTTACATTCCATGCATATGCATAACCCCAGCACCTCCCATCCCTGCCCTGTATTGAAATGAGGCCAATAGTCCATCACGTGTGGGCAATTCTTCTCTTGAACTGTGTCGGTGGTCTCAAATTGGGTCAGTGGTCTTGAACGATGAAGTAAGGAAAGTCTTCATCAGGTCTCCGTGACCCTCTGGCACAATCCAAGGTCCCCTGCTTTGTGATTGATTGATATAAAGTCCAGGTGTTAGCCATTGTTCTACTGGTTTCAATCTGTTCTTATAACGGTTCACTTACTCCATCTCTTTCTATAAACAAAACTGAAACAAGCTCATAATTGGAAACAACACCTCTATTATCTCTAGCTTAAGCATCTAATAATCATTAACCTATCGTTTGTTTATCTAACTTACACCCTGATCAATATGAATTGCTTCTAACCCTTATCTAAAATCTTAACTCTTTAAAATCATGATTCATTTCCATCCTCTCTCGTGTAAAAGAAAAAGACAGAGTGAAGACACAGAAAAAAACAACAAGAAAACATCAAAGTCAGACTAAAAAAAAGAGTCAAGTCCCAAATAGGAGGGGATGAGGAGATGCCTTAAGCTAAAATTCTCTTGTAAGCTATAGACGCTAATATATTAAATATCCCTATAAGTCATAAAAGAAGCATAAGAGGTAGAGTGTTCACATTGTAGACATAAGCAAAGTCATCTATGCTGAACAAGCAAATGTTAAAGTAGCTATAATTCCATGAAAAGTTTGAACAGAGAGAAGAGTGATAAAGACCCTTTGCCCCCAGGGAAGAAGACCTCTGTTCCCAAAAATAAAGATGATCTCAGAGTTAGATAAAAAGAACCTTTGCTTCTGAACTACTCAATCCTTAAAAGTGTACCCCATTAGCTAAAGAGTGAGCCCTCAAAAAGAGTTGTAGGGAAAGCTGTAAGTCAAGGGGAGGGACTTTTAGACAATGATCAAATTTCCATTCTCCCGAGTTGCTGATTTGCTGTGGCATTAAAGCCACAAGAGAACTATTTTCGTGCAGAAAAGTCTCCATAACATGACAAGAGAGACTCCTCTCCCTAAGTAAACTAAAAAAAAAAACTATTTTACAAATAGTAAACTAATTTGTTTCTATACGTTGTCAGGGTAAGAGAAAAGAAAGTATAAAAAGGGCTTGAAGCAACCTGGTCAAGTGAAAGGTGTCCCTGCCCAGAGTAGGGGCGTTGAAACGAGATGATCCTTAAGGTCGCTTCCAACCCAAATCATGCTATGATTCAATGCTATTTTTACTTCAGTCTTTAACAATACTGATAAACCTTGGGCTTCCCAGTTTCCTGAGTCAGAGGACCATGAGTGCGGGAACAGTGACTTTCCATTTGTGCACACTGAAAATGTAAGGTACCAACTGTATCAGTTGAGTGTTCATAAGTCCATGAGGCCAGATAGGATTCATCACAGAGTACTGAAAGAGCTAGTAGATGTTACAGCAGGACCCCTCTTGATCAGCAGGACCCTGACCAAAGGTCTTTGGAGTCTGAGGAAGTCTCTGCTGACTAGAAGCTAGCCAGCATTATTCTAATTTACAAAAAGGGCTTGAGGGAAGACCCAGGAAACTACAGACCTGTTAGGCTAACCCCAGTACCAGGAAAAATTATGGAAAATATCATACTGGGTGATATTGAAAGACATTTAAAGGACAATGCAATCACCAGGCACAGTCAACATGGGTTCACAAAGGCAAAGTCCTGTCTAATTGGATATCCTTCAATGATAAGGACATGCACATAGTAGATGAAGGGAATGTGATGGATGTAGTTTCTTTGGATTTTAAGAAGGCTTTTGATACTGTCCCTCACAGCATCCTTCTGGACAGGTTGCTTAACTTGTTCATCAATGACTTGGCTGAAGGGGCAGATGTCCCCTTGACAAGTTTGCTGACGACACAAAGCTGGGAAGAGTGGCCGATACCCCAGAGTGCTGTGAAGACCTCCAGAAGGACCTCAACAGGTTGGAGGGATGGGCAGAGAACTGTCTGAAGTTCAACAAAGGCAAGTGCAGGGTCCTGCACCTGGGGAGGACTAACCCCAGGCACCAGCACAGGCTGGGGGCCAACCTGCTGGAAAGCAGCTCAGTGGAGAAGGACCTGGGCGTCCTGGTGGACAACAAGTTGTCCATGAGCCAGCAGTGCCCTTGTGGCCAAGAAGGCCAATGGGATCCTTGGGTGCATTGGGAAGAGCATTGTCAGCAGGTCAGGGAGGTGATCCTGCCCCTCTACTCAGCCCTGGTGAGTGAGGTACATCTGGAGTTCTGTGTCCAGTTTTGGGCTCCTCAGTACAAGAGAGACATAGAGCTCCTGAAGCAGGTCCTGTGGAGGGCGATAAAGATGATTTAGGGACTAGAGCATCTCTTATGAGGAAAAGCTGAGGGAGCTGGGCCTGTTTAGCCTGGAGAAAACTGAAAGGGGATCTTATCAATGTCTTTAAGTAACCGAAGGGAGGTGTCAGAAGATGGACCAGGCTCTTCTCAGTAGTGCTAAGCAATAGAATGAGATGCAATGAGCAGAAATTGATGCACAGGAAGTTCCACCTGAATATGAGGAAGAACTTTACTGTGCAGGTGACCGAGCACTGGAACAGGTTGCCCAGAGAGGTTGTGGAGTCTCCCTCACTAGAGATATTCAAGAACCAGCTGGATGCAATTCTGTGCAACGTGCTTTAAGAAGACCTTGCTTGAGCAGGGAGGTTGAACCAGATGAACCCACTGGTGGTCTCTTCCAACCTTAACCATTCTGTGATTCTGTGATATAGACTGTGAATTAACATCTTTCACATGTAAAGCATACCCATTGATGAAATGCAGCAGAGAGCAAATCAGACAGTAAAGAATAATGGATATTTCCTTCTCTAAAACAAACAAAACAACACAAAAATACCAACACCACAAAACAAACTAATTCTCATTCTTTTCATAGTTAGACCTTCTTTACTTCCTTTTTCTGGCCTTCTTTACTCTTCCATATCTGCCTATGTCCAGTCCAATATGTGCTTATGGACAGGTTTTCAGACAGCTGCTTTAAAGCTAAGATCAAACAACTTCAAATACATATTTCAACTTTTCTGTGATCAGAAAATTCTGAATATAGTCAGTTATATAACTCACAAAATTTAAGGTTAAAATTCTCTTTTCAATTGTCACAATAAGTCCTTGTTAAACAAGAGATGCCTCTTTAGCTTAACTTCATCAAAACTCTGTAGATAGTTTATGTATGATTCTACAAGCCAGACCTGAATAGGATCATCCTTATATACAGCTAGCATTGGTTATTTTTCTTAACTTTGCCATGCAAATTTATTTACTATGCAAATTAAAGTAATGGGAACCTCTTGTGATACCTTTGCTTTTAATGAAGTCTTCCTATTTTCCCAGTATACCATTTTAGAAGCAAAGAGCTTTTCTAATATACCCACTATTAAATGCAAAGTTATGCTTACTTTTTTAGACACAATGAAACTAAATAATATATGAAACTACAGCGATAGAAAAGTAGCTGCATGACATCTTTACCAAGCAGTAATTGATTTCAAACCCTTATAACAAAAAAGAAATTGGACATCTTCAAAAGTGAGTGCCTAAAAGACTAGAGAGACAGTGTTGAGTGTGCAAACAAAGATTCTATTATGCCATTAAACCAAGTGTGATATATCTTTTATTATTGAAGACAAAACATTTTTACCCACTACAAGCCTTTTTCTGCCTACTGCCACTTTTAACAATCGAAGTCTTCTCCAACAAAACGAAAAGTTCCCCTATACTAAATATGTCCCAGTGTTTTACCACTACTCAGTTAGTAATTGTTATTACTAGCTGACAGTAGTTACATAGTTAAATTAATTATTAATTGCATCTCAGGTAGCAAACTTAGCTCAATGGTTCATTGTACAGCTTAGGTCAAATTTTAATTTTTCTTAAATTCTAATAGAATTTGACTTAAAATATTGCATCTCTGTTTTACTTACATAGGTCAAGTGAATCTTGTCTCAAAAAATGTTCAACGGAGTTCAGATTCAGCATCTTAGTAAAGTTTGGCGCAAGTCTCTTCCCTCTGTACTTCACTTTTGCCCTTTCCATTTGACAGTTGCCTTTTGCAAGTTATGGATTATATTTTTAGAAGAATATACCTTCTTAATAACTATATATCTCACTTTTTAAAAGCAAAATTCCTATAAGTCATACTCTAAGGTCAAGTCAAATTAGTTACTTTGAAGATCCAAAGAGTAATTGTGAAAAAGTAGTGATTATTCTACAGAAACTACTTGCTATCACTTCCCTATCAGAGCTTCATGTTCAGCGCAGTGAACCTACTCAAACAGAGTTTGAGTTTAGCCAATACTAACCATACCCCATAAATTAGTACATTAGCTGAAAAAATTCAAACTAAACCCACCATAGATCTCTTTTGTTCTTCTGCCGATGTTACCGTTCTCAACAGCACCCAGAAGGGAAAGCATATGTAACTTCTTTTTAAAGGAGCTCAAAGCATGTTAGCAAACATACATGCCCCCTCATTCTCCTTCCCCCAGCAGCTGGTCTCACCCATCCTTTCTGCAGCCTAATGAGCTATAAGACTCCTCATAGCTGTATATGGTTTAATAAAGCCAAGACTGGATTTCACTCTCCTTGTTTTTCCTTAAAATGTATTTTTTTAGACTAGATAAAAACATTATAATGGAAAATAATGTGGCAAGACAGAAAGTCTGCAGAATGATTAAACATTAATGTAAGCTGTTCTGTAACAAATATTGCTGCTATGTGGGCAATAACCCTAAATAATTGCATTCATTATTCATATTCCAGTTATTGTTTTTAAAGTGTACATTATTTATACTGTAAACTCCTTAACATGTGATTACATGCTAAGGTTTTGTGCTATTTTATAGTCATGAACTCTGTGAATACAGGACAAAATACGCATCATAAAAGCAGGTGATCTGGTTATTTTACAGCTTCAACTCAAATTTTTCAGCGTCTTAGCATTAATATGCATGCTTTTGTTCAAAGCTGCTTTTATGTCTAACACAACAAACCTTTTCCATGTATTTCCCGCAGTATTTTATAGTTCAGCGGTACAACATTGAACTGCTAAACAATACTATATATATTTGCAGTTCATGTATAAGTTCACTGTAAAGAAAGCATATGAAAAATAATTCCTTTAAACCTGTAGAAATATTCATGCTACTATGTCTGTTGGTATTATAAGGCTATCTCTTGTTTATTGCAACTTGAACTTTAATTGTTAAGGATTTCAAATATTTGGGGATAATGGCAATATTATTGTAATGCTTATTTTGTCTGTTTTTAATCTATCTTAACTCTATTGTTAATATAATTTTAGCCTAGGAATACTATATAGTATACTATCCCATAGGTATAATGAAATAACCAGTGAATAGCTTTACATTAAGATTATGTATTGCAATTTGATGTCTGCACTGTGAGAACTAATGGCACCCGTGGAGCTGGAATTGCTATTATTATTCTGAGCACACTTTGAGTATGTATTTCCATAGCAACTACCAAAATGTGTTGATATTTGCCTTCAGAATGAATGAAGAGCAATGTCTTGGGGTGATTTTATGATGCTACTAATCACCCCCTAATCATCTGCTTTATGCCCAGAAATGTCTGCACTATCTTTAAGGTGAACCAGGGGGTGAGCCCAGAGCCTGGGAGCCCCAGGTGTGGACTCTGTTCACTCTCTCTCTCTGGCATGGTTGGCGACTAAACGGATTGTTATTGCCTTTTCTAGATTAATTTTTGCCAATTTAGGCAAGAAACTTCTGGGGTTTTTTTGTTATAGTTTTTGGGGTTTTTTCCTTCTTCTGTCCTGGAGGCTTTTCACCAGCAAATCCTTTCGTCAGCTTTTTGGTTTTTTTTTCTTCTCTCCGGCCCTGGGAGCCTGCGGGGCGGCCCTGGCTGGTCTGAACCCTGAGAAAGACCAAACCAACAAAAGAAGAGACATAAAAATCCACCAGTTTCACCTGCTGTGAGGAAGAAAACCAATACCAGAGAATCATCAGGTTTCCCATCTGCTCTTCGCCTGGCTGCTGCGGGCTGCTGTGTGAACTCCTCTTCCCCTGCCCAGAGACAAAAGGGACCAGTCGCCATTTTATTTTCCGAGCCATGTGGTCAGCCCATGTATTTTTCTTCCCTGGGAATTTATGAGGGTTTTTTTTAATCTTTTGTGTGTGTGTGTGTGTGTGTGTGTGTTTTGTTTGTTTGTTTTGTTTTGTTTTTGTTCTACTGTGGATGAGTGTAGGCGCGTGTGTGTTGGTGGAGGTAAGTTTCTGGGAGTTCATATCTAGCATTTATTCAATTCTTTTCTGTGCCTTGTGGGCACCCTCCCCCGTCTTTTTTTTCCTGTTAAACGGTTCTCTTTTTTTCACTTTGAGAAGAATGTCGGATTTGTCTTACAAACAAGGTGTGGATCTGCTGGTAGATAAGACTAGCACAGAGAGATAAAAGAAACAATGGGATGAATTCCACTGATTGATGAATGGAAAAAGATATTTGCCTTTACAAACAAATTGTAGTGCTGCTGATAAATGAAATTGGATATTGAAAGATGATGTTATAAATTCACGAGAAATTATGATCTCTCCAATGATTATTGTTATAAATGAGAAACAAAAGTATCAATATTTAGCAAAATTTAGATTGCTTTATTTGATATATACGGATCAAGCAGCGCTGGGGAACATGAGGGGTCACCGCCCACTCCACGCTCCATCGAACCTTGGTTTGCAGCCTCTTCTTATACTATGGTTTCTCGTTGTAATCAATAATTTTTGGTTTTTTGCTGTCATAATTTTGCCAGGTAAGCAGTGGTGGTCGAATAAACATCCTTATCCAAATTCACAAAGTCTCCGGTGATAGTCAGTCTCATAGATAACCATCTGGTCTTTGTAGATAATCACCAGCGAAATCTGGAAGTCTGGTCCTTGAGATAGGCAGCATTGATCAAACAAAGGCAGGAAAGACTACCGGGAAGCCTGATTTTGCAAGCAACTTATTTGGAAAACATAACATAATGTGAGGTTAGTCCTCTGGGTGCTCTTAGGCACCCAACTTCTCGGGTTGTTTTCTTCAATGAGCCAAGCAGCTAATAGTTGATATAAAGTTGTTTATTGCAGAAGCACATCAGTTTCAATGGCAATAGCAAAATGCAATGGCAAAATGCACCAGCTCTCCCTAATGCATGTTCTTAATATAGAAACTTCCCAACAAGCTGAGACGCAAACTCGGACCACTACTTCTTAACCTATGAGCATTCTAGTTTCTTAGCATGCCAGGCTACGTATAAACTACATACATGGTCTATCTTGTTCTATCTGAAAAATGCAAGCAATATTCTTACTATAGCTTTATTATGTCTAAAACTATGTTCTTGGAGCCTCCACGGAAACACTAGTTTCTAGGACTATGTTTTTCAACCTTCACTAGAACTCGAACTTCTACACTTGTATCCAAGACCTTTATTCACTAAAAGCACTTAAAACATTCCACTTGCTTACTTGCTTGCTTACTTATACTAAAACCTAAACTTTCATCTCTGCCTTATGTGTGAGTGGCTTAACATACTTCAATCCATCCAAAGGCTTTAATTCAATCCCTGAACTCTGATTTCTCTCTGAATTCTTCAGAGAGACTCCTAACTTACTGACTCCAATAACGTAACGTAACGTAACGTAACGTAACGTAACGTAACGTAACGTAACGTAACATAACATAACATAACATGGTGATTTAAAACAATGATTTAATCCTATATTTTCCTTTATCTAGTGTCCATGCTTTACTTCAGACCTTAGTATTCTGGTTTATACAAACCACAAGACTTTTGTGATTAACATGAATCTTTTATTAATTATCACATTATTTAGTAATAGAAAAAGCAGCAAACAAACAGAGCTGGGTGGGCCGAGGAGTCACCGCCCCACCACGACGCACACCACATAGCATTAGTTCAGCTTTTTTATACAGTCTGAGTTTTTGTTTTCCCAGTAACCCCCGCCTTGTTTCATTTCCTTGATTTCACATTGGTGATTGTCTTCTGCACAGGTGTTGGCTGTTCTAGGGAGTTGTTTACCCTCTTTCCAGACACTATTTCTGCTTAGCATACAGCATTTGCCTCGTAACACGAATCACACATACATTTTTCACAATGAAAGAAGCAATGGGGAAAAATTATGAATTCTATAAGAATTAAAAGGGAGGGTTATACATTAGAGGGGAATCTTAGGTATCAGGCATTCCAGAAAGTCTGTACCTCTCAAGTACCTCAGCCAATGGGGAAAGAGAGAGGGAAATGTGGCCAAGAAAATAGGATAAAAGGAGGCTGCGTCCTCCAATAATTTGAGAGATCCCAGGGGAATGTCCCATGGCCTCTCCCTTTATTCGAATAAAGCAAAAAGGACTCCTCTGTCTCCTTTTTGGACATAAATCTCTGGTGTTTGTGGATTAATTTTCCTGACAGTATATTCTTTTGCACAAAAGGACTCATCTTTTTCATTACCAAAAACATGCACAGAGGAGCATATTGGTTCCTATTATCAAATATTCCAGAGCAAAAGGCTGTCATACTAGGTGAATGGTAAAAAAAGCCATTTCTGATAGGTCTCTCAGGTATTCATAATTCCTGGAGTGGGTGGCAGGAAATCTGGAACACTGGTGTGAACTCAAGTCTCTCCTAAAATCTGTCACACTGACAAGGCTTTCCCCTCTGGTTCTCCAATGCAAAGAATTCCAAATGCATACACTCCAAATACATGCTGCCGTGCACTCCTGCCTGGGATGGACTTCTGACAGATCAGCTCTTCTACTGGGGGATATGCAAAATCACAGGAGCATGACATAAAGCAGAAAGGCAGATTGGAAGTCACCTACAATATGCCAGGCAAGTCCCTGATGTCCCAAAATAGTGAATACAAGAGTAATACAGCAAACAAGATGACCCCCATGCGTTGCCCATCCCCACAACCTCTGGCTGGGAAACTTCCATTCAAACAGCCAATCACCCTTCCCTTAGAAACATGGTGGCCAAATCAAATTGCCTACTGCATACAACGGGTCCTGGACGTCACTTTCCCTAAACCATGCCAGAGAATTTTCTCTGCCTAACTGGCATAGATCCAAACCTGCAGTGCTGGTACAGGTGGAGTAACTAAGGATATAACCCCACTAGATAACAGCCAGTTATAGGGTGTTACCACAAGTCAGAAGACTGCTTGCAAGTTGCAAAATAAATATTCAGGAAGTTTATTTAAAGCTGAAATAACTCATACTAAGCAGATAATTGTACAGCATTATTATTATTATTATTATTCACTAAAATTTCATACCGTATCAAGTAACAAGAATTTTTTAATCAACATGACATATTCTTTTGTAAATGTCCTCGGGTGACTTTGTGATGTTGAATTGTATCCCCATTTCTCTGTTTAGCCCAGAAACAGCTTTTGTACCTTTAAGGCTGTATTTGAGAGTGAAGAGTGGGGGAGGAAGGAGAAGCAGTGGAATGCCTGAGGCAGTTGTTTTCAAAACATAGAGATAGGAGTTTCATCGCTGGTCTCCTGGACTGTGTTGCCATGGTGGACAGTGGGAGAGAGCTCTGCTTTTAGTTAGTTTTTGACTAACTGAAGCAGAGAAGTTCTCCAGAAAGTTTTTTTCCTTTTTCCTGGAATTATTTGAACCTGATTTGGACTGGAGACCCAGGGGGAGCACCAGGAACTTGCACCTGAGGCCCACCAGGGCCTGGCCTGGGCAGCAGCATTTTCCAGCGCCGGAAGGACTGGTAACAGACTGAGCCAAGCTACCACCCACAGGAGAGAGATTTTTCTGAATTTGTCATCTCTTCAGAGCGGCGAGAGGTTTTGTTGTTCGGTTTTATTTATTTATTTATTTAATGCTGGGCAGTGCTTTGCCTGTTGAATAAACAGGTTTTTTCCACTTCTCTCTGAGGAAATTTCTTCCTGAACTGCTTGGGGGAGGGGCTGCTTGGGTTTGCTTCCTCGGGGGGGGGGGGGGGGCTTTGGAGGTTTTCTCCCAAATTTACCCTAAACCAGGACAAATACATTTGATTGGCCACCAACGTGTGGCTTGAGAAAGTGGAAAAAACCTGTACTGATTGCATTTTGGTTGTAATTACTCTATATTGGGACAAAGCAGTCAGTAGCCATGTTGTTTGAATTCATAATGTCTCTTGGGGTGGAGGACTTCCCGTGTCTCTGGTCCCTAGGCTTTTTTGAGGTTGTAATACCTTTATGGTCCCTAGGTTTATTTTCTTATCCAGAAATAGCTTCAAAATTGTCCCTAACACATAGTTTTTACAGTAGAGAGGCACAGATTAGAATAGCTATTGTGCTGGGCTTGGTGATAATGATTTATAGAAAGTTTATAAAGGTATTGGAGTCTGTTCAAGGTATATATGGTTCATGGTTATGGTTATGCACCCAGTTTGTTAGAGGAGGAGGAGGGGATGAGGCTTTTCAGCCTTTCCTTCTCCTTTGAATCCGTTACATCACTTTTGGAGAATGTTCAGTTTCCCCTGAATGTTAAAGAGACCACCTTCCTGGTATTTAATCTGGTAAGCTTCCTCTATACAGTCTGCAGTTTATCTAGAATGAGGGCTGAGATTTCTAGAGGGGCTGATGAGACCCCTAACCCAGGACTAGACACAGGCATGGAAAATCCTGAGTGGTGTGGAGAATGGGAGGATATGGGCCAAATCCTGAAGGAATTTTCTGACCCTGTAGTCTGAGACTTTCCGTGTGAACAAATTCAGAACCCACCTGAGGTGGGGAAATACCTGAAAGAGAAGTGCCGTGATGACTCTAAGGAGAAAAAGATCATTGCAGTAAGCTGGGCCCTGGCATATGCTTATCGCACGCTGCTAGGTACTATAGGGCAGCAGAGAGAGGCAGGGGGGCAGGGAGATAAATCAGCAGCTATCCCAGTCATTCAGGCTGCAGTCAACACCCCAGCTACTCAGGTTGTAGCTAAACCAGACAGTGAGCCTAAGCCAGCAGCTGAAACAGAAAATGAGCCTAAACCACTGGCAGTTGCTGCAGGAAGGAAGCACACCAGCAAAACCGATTGGCCAGTGGATGATGATGATCCAGGGGAAGGACCCTCAAAGCGAGTTCCTGATACAAGATCAGAAATCAAAGCAACTGACACAAGATCAGAAGTCCTTTCCCCTGAAAGACCTTCGTGGCCTAAGAAAGGATTACACCCGATGATCTGATGAATCTATAATTAGTTGGCTAGTCTGTCTTTGGGACGCTGCAGGTGAGGCTACAATTCTGGACGGCACTGAAGCCAGGCATTTGGGATCCCTGCCACATGATCCTGTCATCGACCAAGGAATGATGAGGGGGGTGTCCCAGGCTGCAATGTAAAGATGTGCCCAAAAGTATGTATTCTATCACCATCTGTTGAAACCAGATGGGGCAGTGATCCTTATCTCTATGGGAGATATCCTCTGCTAATGGACCATCTGTTAAAAACCAGGTGGGGCAGTGCTCTTTATCTTTTCCACGACCCATCCTTCCTCCAGGAAGATATCTTCTGTAAATGGGCCATTGAGTCCCACTGCATGACTGATAAAATTACATCATCCCATTGGGAGATGATCCAGCCAGGGGGAGGAGCCAAGTATTTCCTACCTAGATAAAATCTGAGATCTGGAACATCAGAGCAGCCTTTTTTCCACTGGATTCCAGAGGAAAATCGGATTTTTCCACATCATCATTGGAGGTTTGGAGGAAAACTGCACCTTCTACAGGACCACTGCTTCAACTGAAGCATCTGTCACTCCAGGATGACTGCAGCCACCATTTAATTGGACTGCTACCAATAACCTAAATGACAGGGTGTGAGGTTGTATTCTGACTCTGTCAGTGGTTTTCTTTTGTACTATTGCATGTATTTTATTTCTTCTCTTTTTTTCCTATTAATTTGTATTTCTGACTTGGAGTCTCTCACTGGTTTTGCTTTCAAACCAGTACAGGGGCTAACCCTCACACTCTCTGGTCACAGGTTCTGGGAAGTGTGGCACAAAGATATCTATGTGCAGATGATCTCTATGTGCAGCAAACCCAGTGGAAGACCATAGAACAAGGGGTTCAACGCTTGAGTGAAATGGTGGTGGCAGAGATTGTCTTCTCAGATGACATAACAACTAAGAATCCAGACTTGATACCATGTACATCTGTGATGTGGCAAAAACTTGTACGACTTGAGCCACAAGAATATGCTTCTACTTTAGCAATAATGAAGCGTGATGAAAGGGAGGAGACCGTGCTTGATATGGCGAAGAAGCTCTGAGCATATGCAGATGCTGTACATGGCCCAACACATGCCAGAATCGCAGCTGTGGAAACACGTCTGCAGAAATTAGAAGATACAGGAGAATCATGAGAAACTCAGGGAGGAGATTAAGGAGGATCTTCTCCAAATCTCGGCTGTACAGATCAGAGATTCTGGTACCGAACGCAGATGTTCCCCAGATAAGGAGAGAAGGTACACCCCATGAGCTGAGCTGTGGTTCTTCCTGCATGATTGCAGAGAAAACATGAGGAGATGGGATGGAAAATCTACTGCTGATCTGGCACAACGGGTGCGTGAATCAAAGGAAGGCAAGACTCAGAGAGGAAGTTCCACCAAAAGGGAAGCAGCTCCAGTTGCCCGTAGCCAAGCTGCCAAGTGTGATGATGATGATGACATGTTAGATCCCCTTGAAGGAACCTCCAAGATATATGCCCAAGGACAGAAGGATAACCAGGCTTAGAGGGGCCCTGCCTCTATCCAGGTAGAGGCTAGGGACAACCGTGTCTTTTGGACTGTGTGGGTTTGTTGGCCGGGAATATCTGAACCACAAAAATATGAGGCCTTGGTCAACACTGTGCACATTAATCCAATCAAAATATGTGGGGGCAGAATCTGTTTCTATCGCTGGCGTGACAGGGGGATCTCAGGATTTTACTTTGGTGGAAGCTGAGGTGAGCCTAACTGGAAATGGATGGAAGAAACACCCTATTGTGACTGGCCCAGAGGCCCCAAACATTTTGGGCATGAATCGTTAAAAAAAACGGTATAATCACGGACAAAGATCCTCTAACTAATTAAAGTTACAAAGTGGTATGTTTATTCACCAGCGAGCGGCACGGGAGCCACCTCCGAAAGGCACGACCACCCCAAACAAGGTTCTTTGTCATCTATTTATTCCCCAAGATCTTACATACAATACATATGCATAACCCAAACACCTCACACACCTCCCATCCCCACCCCATATTAAGATGAGCCCATTAGTCCTTCACGTGTGCGCAATTCTTCCCTTGAATTGGGTCAATGGTCTCAAAATGGGTCAGTGGTCTTGAAGGATGAAGTCAGGAGAGTCATCAGATCTTGGTGACCCTCTGGCACAATCCAAGGCCCCGTGCTTCATGATTAATGGTTTACTTATTTTACATTCTTCTGTACCTAAGTTCATAATAGCAGATAATTATACCAATTAGCTCTAGCCTAAGCATCTAGTAATTATTAACCTACCATTTACCTACCTAACTTACATCTTGGTCATGGAAACTACTTCTACCTTTAGCAAAAATCTTAACTCTTTAAAACCATGATTCAGGCATAGACTTCCTCCGAAGTGGGTATTTCAAAGAACCAAAGGGACTCAGGTGGGCATTTGGGATAGCGGCTGTAGAGACAGAGGGTGTCCAGCAATTGAACACCTTGTCTGCACTGTCAGAGAACCCATCTACAGTAGGACTTCTGAAGGGAGAAGAACAAGTACCAATTGTCGCTTCGAGAGTGCACCGCTGACAGTACAGAACAACTCAAGATGCTGTGATTCCTATTCATAAGATGATCCATGAGCTGGAGAGCCAAGGGGTGGTCAGCAAAACCCACTCACCCTTCAACAGCCCCATTTGACCTGTGCGTAAATCTGAAGGAGAATGGAGATTGTGGACTATCGTGCATTTAATGAAGTGAGTCCACCACTGAATGCTGCCGTGCCATGTAGCTGCTAGGTTTAGGGTATTAACCCTTTAGATGTGGCAGAAATAATACACACAGCTACATGGTCATCCCTCAGGATAGGAAGGAGACAACTTTATTCAGAAACACACTTGCATAAATAGAACGACTCGCAACTCCAAGGGCAGAATAAAGATGATTGGTTCAGAGAAATTACACCTCTTTCCCAGGCCTGGTCATGCACCAAAACAGGTGTTCTATCTTTGTTATTAATTCTTCTCTATTTTGATCAAGTTATCATCCTCGGAGTAAATCTCCCTGGCTGAAGCTGAACCAGCTTATCAGCCTGGGAACAGAGCTGAGAAGCTCCGGCCTGGAAGATATTCCAGGCTGTAATTTTCCTAGCTCTCTTAAGTGTGTGTCCACAGTGCCAGACATGTTGGAGCTCCAGTACGAGCTAGAGGCCAAGGCCGCAAAGTGGTAGGCCACCATTGACATTGCCAATGCATTTTTCTCCATTCCTCTGGCAGCAGAGTGTAGGCCTCAGTTTGCTTTCACCTGGAGGGACGTGCAGTACACCTGGAACCGACTGCCCCAGGGATGGAAGCACAGTCCTACTATCTGCCATGGACTGATCCAGACTGCACTAGAAAAGGGTGAGGCTCCAGAACATCTGCAGTACATTGATGATATCATTGTGTGGGGGAACACAGCAGCAGAAGTGTTCGAGAAAGGAGAAAAAAAATCATCCAGATTGTCCCGGAAGCTGGTTTCGACATCAAGAAGAGCAAAGTTAAGGGACCAGCTCGTGAGATCCAGTTCCTGGGAATAAAGTGGCAAGATGGAAGGCTTCATTTTCCTACCGATGTCATCAACAAGATTACAGCAATGTCTCCACCAACCAATAAGAAGGAAACACAAGCTTTCTTAGGTGCCATAGGCTTTTGGAGAATGCATATTCCTGAGTACAGTCAGATCGTGAGCCCTCTTTACCAGGTTACCCACAAGAAGAATGATTTCCACTGGGGCCCTGAGCAGCAACAATTCTTCCCCCAAATCAAGCAGGAAATTGCTCATGCAGTAGCCCTTGGCCCAGTCAGGATGGGACCAGAGGTGAAGAATGTGCTCTACTCTGCAGCCAGGAACCATGATCTGTCCTGGAGCCTTTGGCAGAAGGTGCCTGGTGAGACTCGAGGCTGACCACTAGGATTGTGGAGTCGAAGCTATAGAGGGTCTGAAGGCAACTATACCCCAACAGAGAAGGAGATCTTGGCCACCTACGAAGGAGTCCAAGCCACTTCGGAGGTGATTGGTATAGAAGCACAACTCCTCCTGGCACCCCAACTACCAGTGCTGGGCTGGGTGTTCAAAGGAAAGGTTCCCTCCAGCCACCATGCCACCAATGCCACATGGAGCAAGTGGATTGCTCTTATCACGCAGTGCGCTCATATTGGTAAATTGAATCGCCCTGTGATTTTGGAGGTAATTACAAATTGGCCCGAAGGTGAAAATTTTGGTCTCACAGATGAAGAAGAACAAGAGCAAGTGACATGTGCTGAAGAAGCTCCACCATATAACCAATTGCCAGTAGGAGAAACACGCTGCGCTCTTTTCACTGATTGTTGTTGCTGCATAGTAGGGATGAATCAGAAGTGGAAAGCAGCTGTATGGAGCCCCACACGACAGGTTGCAGAGGCCACTGAAGGAGAAGGTGGATCAAGCCAACTTGCAGAACTCAAAGCCGTTCAGCTGGCTCTGAACGTTGCTGAAAGAGAGAAGTGGCCAAAGCTCTTCCTCTACAGTGATTCATGGATGGTAGCCAATGCTCTATGGGGATGGCTGGAGAGGTGGAAAAAGGCTAATTGGCAGCCTAGAGGAAAACCAATTTGGGCTGCTGAAGACTGGAAAGACATCGCTACCAGAGTAGGGAGACTACCTGTGAAAGTCCTCCATATAGATGCCCATGTCCCCAAGAGTAGAGCTAATGAGGAGCACCAAAATAATAAGCAGGTAGATCAGGCTGCACAGATAGAGGTGTCAAAGACAGATTTAGATTGGCAATACAAGAGAGAGTTGTTCCTAGCCCGATGGGCCCATGATGCCTCAGGTCATCAGGGTAGAGATGCCACCTATAAGTGGGCACGAGACTGAGGGGTGGATCTAACCATGGACAGTATTTCTCAGGTTATCCATGACTGTGAGACGTGTGCTGCCATCAAGCAGGCCAAGCGGGTGAAATCCCTATGGTATGGGGGGCGGTGGTCCAAATATAGGTATGAGGAGGCCTGGCAGATTGACTACATCACACTGCCCCAGATATGCCAAGGTAAGCGCTATGTGCTCACAATGGTACAAGCCACCACTGTGTGGAAGGAGCAGAGACCTGAGAGATGTCTCCTTGGAGAAACATACCTTAGAAAAGAAATTGCTTATTTAAAATGACTAATACTAGAAATATTTCCCCCTTGCAAGCCCCCTGCTTCATCTCCATTGAAACTATTGGTCAGTTCCCAAACCCTTTAGCTATTGGTCCTTTTTCCAAGTCACCCTAACCCTACAAAAACCCCTGTTAGTACCCTGTCCAGTGAATTGCTGCTTTGGACCCCTTCGCGGAAGAAATAAAGTGCCAGCAGAAATTCCTTGCCGCTTTCTCGGTCTCTTCTCTCTGCTGGCCAGAGGTACTTTGCAAGCTGAGCTCAAATCATAAGAGCTGATAGTGTGGACTCCAGGAATTGCTTGCATCCTAGTACCTCGTGGATGAAATCTGCCTGAGACACCAGGAAAGGCTGTTTCTTGCGAGACATCCGATCCGGGTACGTTGTGACAGCTAGGGACCCAACCCTATAGCGCCGACAGCCACAGGTGGCACTCGAACAGCGCCATCCTGTCCTGCTTCCCCCCCCCCCCCCCCCCCCGCACGGAAAATGCAGAGACTGCCGTCCCCTCCCCCCCCTCCGGGAGCGGCGCCAAGCCCGCCTCATCGCCAAATCCTTATGCCCCACCCCCCTTCACCCCCCTCCCTCCTGCAGGCAGCGCTCAGCTCACGCTATTGCCGAATCCTCTCGCCCCTCTCCCCTCCACCCCCCTCTCTCCTACGACCGTCGCTCACACCACAGACTCGGCACCATACAGCCTTGCCGCGCATGCGCAATGCCCCGCCAATCCCCATCTCGTAACGGCGCAGGCTCCTACCGCGTTCCCTCCCGCTCACCCTGCCCCCGCTGCTCTCCCGGCCTCGGTTCCCTTTGTATCACCATCCGCGACCCCCCCAAATGCCGCGTCAACCCCCTTTAGCAGAGCCTCTCCCGCTCCCTTCACCACCGCCGCGGCTTCATCCCTGACGCCCACAGCGGCCCCTGCCCCCGCGCTAGCTCTCGTGCTAGCGGTGGCTCCAATTTCGGTAGTTCCCTTCCCCCCGCTTCCCTCGCCCACGCTGGTGCCCATGGCTGCCATGGGGCACGGATCGGGTTTCCCGGACCCCTCCCACTGTACTCTGGCTCATGCTAGCTGCACGGCCGGCACCACCATGATCTCCGCAATACCCTGCGGCCAAATCATGCCGTGCGTCCACCCACACCCCCCTCCGCCCCCCTCCACCCTCCCCCAAGCCCCCCCCCCGTGCGTTCTAAGCAGCCCCACGTCCGATGCAGACACTCGAACTCTGAAGACAGCTGTAGCGACTCAGCTATTTCTGATTCAGACGATGTGGCCCCCTGGGCAAAAATCAAACTACAAGCCACCCAAGCAGGTGAATGGCAATTAGCCAAAACAATTTCTGCCTTTCCTGTAATTTATAAAAAAGGCAAGAGGGGAGGAGCCACAAACAGGACAGAGTGGGAATCAATCTCTACTAAACAATTAACAGAATTAACTAAACTCACCCAACAGCATGGCAGGTCAGCACACACCTTTAAAAATTTCTTAGAAGCAATATTTTCTGCACATATCTTAGTCCCACATGATGTCAAAAATATTGCCAATTCCCTCCTGTCCCATGCTGAATATATGCTATGGGAAAGGCATTGGAAAAAACAATAAAAAACATTATCTGATAAATATTCCAAAGATGCGAATAGGCAAAATTTCACTGTCGAGCAGCTAGCCAGAGAAGGTGATCTTTGGAAACTTTCTGAACAAGCTAACATTTTACCTGAAGAGACACTGCAAGACATATCTAATGCAGCAAAGACATCATTGTTCCTCACACCAGATTACTCTATTCCTACCCTGCAGTTTTCTAATATCAAACAAAGGGTAGATGAGAGTTTTATAAAATTTGTGGACAGAATGAAAGATGCCCTGGAAAAACAAATAGAATGTACAGAGGCCCAAAAAGAACTTTTAAGTAAACTTGCTGTGAGTAATGCTAATGAACAATGTAAAAGTATTCTGCGGGCTTTGCCACTAGACACTGAACCCACCATCGAGCAGATGGTGGAAAGCTGTACACGCCACTTGTTCACTGAAAACACAGTGGCCCAAGTAGTTGCGAAAGGCATTGCAGAAGGGGTCTCTGGTGCATTTGCAGTGGTGACCTCCAAAGAGAATGTCTGCTGTTTTTACTGTGGGGAACTTGGTCACTTTATAAAAGACTGCCCAGAGAAAGCACCTATCCAAAACCCCCACACCAATTACCAAAAGCCCCAGAAGCAGCAAAGGTACCAGCAGTACTTGGGAAACTTCCAGCAGAGAGAGGTCAAAGCTCCCCACTCAGACAACAAATCAAAAGCTGTTTCCAGTCCCGTCCCACCTGTGAAAAATGGGGGACATCACGACCCATCGTCCCTGGAGATTCCAGATTACATCAAGGAGATCCAACATACCGAGCGTTACAGGTGGGAACCAGGTGCCAGTTGGTAACAACATTGTTCATGAACTTCACAAATGGGAGTTTTCACCCTACTCCCACAGGAAAGCGTGGACCACCAGATGGTCCTTGGGACATTCTAAATCTTGGTGACACTTTCCATGGTCCAACACAAATTTTTGTTTTGCCAGAAATACAAACTGTATTACCTGGGCAAAAAATCTTTGTCCAGCTTTGCTGCACGGACAATCCTTTTTATCTTTCACAGGAAACACCGATTGCACAAGCCTTTTTGCTCCCAGAAAACCATATGGAACTGCTCCCCCTCAACCCCACAATAATGTGGGCACAGATCATGGGCTCAGAAAAGCCCATCATCAAGTGCAGCCTTTTCTGCTATGGGGAAAAGATCCAAAAACCAGGGATGCTGGACACCAGTGCAGATGTGACCATCATCGCCCACTCGGAATGGCCAGCAAACTGGGAACTACAACCGGTAGCAGGCATGATTTCCAGGATCGGTGGAGTCATAGTGTTCATGCGAAGCAAACAAAGCATCATTGTCAAAGGGCCTGAAGGCAAGCTGGAAACCATCCGGCCGTTCATGGTAAGGGCCCCCCTCACCCTATGGGGCAGGGATGTCCTATCCCAATGGGGGGCTTCCATCAGAATTAATTGCCGGGATTTCTAATTGGGGCCTTTGAAGATCGTGCAATTCCATCTACACCTCGGCTCACCTGGAAAAGTGAGGACCCAACTTGGATCGAACAGTAGCCCCTCTCTAAAGTTAAATTGCGAGCACTTACAATCCCTTGTAGAAGAGCAACTTGCCAAAGGTCACATCATAGAGACCACCAGCCCGTGGAATTCGCCAGTCTTCATGCTGAAATAACCTGGGATATACAGGTGGACGCTCCTCCATGACCTTTGCAAAATTAACGACGTCATTGAGGACACGGGTCCCCTCCAGCCTGGCCTGCCCTCACCATCAATGCTGCCTCGAGACTGGACACTTGTCATCATTGACATCAATGACTGTTTCTTCAGCATCCCACTGCACCCCCAAGACGCACCACGGTTTGCCTTCTCCATCCCCTCTCTTAACAGAGAGGCTCCACTCAAAAGATATCATTGGCTTTTTCTTCCTCAAGGACTTAAAAACTCTCCCACCATATGCCAATGGTATGTTGCTCACATTCTTTCCCCTGTTCAGAACTTATTCCCAGATGCAATCATTCACCACTACATGGACGATATCCTAGTTTGTGCACCAGAAAATACTTAGACAAAGCAGTTAAAACAACCATTGAAACCATTGAAAAAGCAGGATTCGAGATTCGTGAAGACAAAGTGCAGTACACCAGCTCATAGACTTATCTCGGACTCCAGATCTGTGAAAGGACCATTGTACCCCAGCAGCTCTTCATCCGAGATGATCCTAAGACCCTGAGAGTTCTACACAGCCTGTGTGGATCCATCAATGAGATACATCCCCTACTGGGAATTACAACAGAGGACCTTGCCCCTCTGTTCAACCTCCTCCATGGCAATGGAGACCTGGACTCTCCATCCACTCTCACACCAGAAGCTCAAAACGCCATCACCAAGGTCCAGGAAGCCCTGCTTTCACATCAGGCTCATCACTTCGAGCCCAATTTGCCTTTCCAGTTTGTCATTTTAGGAAAGGCCCCTCCTTTCTATGGACTGATTTTCCAATGAGACTCTCAACTTACAGATCCTCTGTTAATTCTTGAATGGATTTTCACAAACAATCAACCCACAAAGACAATTACCACATTTCAAGAGATCATGGCACTTCTGATAAAAAAGGCCAGAACTCGCCTCTGCTCCCTTTCTGGGTGTGAGTTCACATGTATATACTTGCCACTAACCACTGGGGACCTGGAACACGTGCTCCAGACCAATGAAAACCTCCAATTTTCCCTAGATAGCTACACAGGCCAAATTTCCATCCACATACCAAAACACAAACTTTTTAATGGGAATGTAACCCTCAATCAGGTCCCGAAATTAGTCCAAAGTAAGGCACCTCTCAAAGCTCTGTTTTTACAGATGGCTCAGGCTCATTCCATAAGTCTGTAATGACTTGGGAAAACCCCAAAACAAAAAAATGTGAATCTGATGTCCAAATAGTGGAGGGATCTCCACAAATTGCTGAGTTAGCAGCTATTGTCAGAGCCTTTGAGAAATTCAAAGTCAAACTATTCAATCTGGTCACAGATTCAGCTTATGTGGCTGGTATAACCATGAGAGCAAAACACGCTCTCCTCAGTGAGGTTTCTAATCCAAAATGTCACCAATTAATTTCCTCATTGACACACCTAATCTCCCACAGAAAACCTTACCATATTATGCATGTGAGGTCACACACCGACTTCCCAGGTTTCATTAGAGAAGGGAACAGGAAAGCAGACTCACTGGCCATGCCCATTGAAACTGCAAACATTCCTAACATCTTTGCTCAGGCAAAGTTGTCACATGCATTTTTTCACCAAAATGTACATGCCCTCATCAGAATGTTCAAACTCCCAAAAGATCAAGCAAAAGCTATTGTTGCAACATGCCCAAACTGTCAAAATTACCAGATACCCTGTATATGGGTACCAGAGTCAATCCCAGAGGCCTGAACAGCTGCCAGCTATGGCAAACTGACGTCACTCATTTCCCATCCTTTGGAAAGTCTAAATACGTGCGCGTGTCAATCGACATGTTTTCTGGAGCAATTTTTACATCTGCTTATGCAGGAGAAAAGGCCACTCACGCATTTTCTTCTTGCATTCGCCACTCTGGGAGTTCAAAAAAAAAATCAAAACTTATAACGGGCCCACCTATGCCTCTTGCAGATTCAAAGAGTCCCTCAGTGAGTAGGGAATTGAACACAGTAAAGGCATTTCTGCAAATCCCACAGGACAATCCAGAGTAGAAAGAACCCATGAAACCCTCAAAAGAGTCCTCAACCAGCAACGGAGAGACACAGAAATTTTATCTCCGGTTGAAAGACTGCAAAGCTCTCTATGTCATCAATTTCCTAAATTGTAAAGCATCAGAGCCAGACCCACCAATACTCTGACATTTCACAAATTCAACCCAAGCTAAGCTCGCTGAAAAACCACCAGTACTGGTAAAAGACCCAGAAACACACAAAATTTCCAATTAATTACTTGGGGAAGGTGGTATGCCTGTGTCTCCCTACCATCTGGCCCAAGATGGTTTCCAGGACAAAACATAAAACCATACCTAGGCATGGCAAATACTACTCCCACAGACAACAACAAAAATTCTCCTGAGTCAAATACAAAACCTCCTCAAAACCAGACCAGTTCTGCCTAGAGACAAAGGCGTTACTGAGCATCCACACATACCAATGAAAAGACCCTCCTGTCACATGACAGGAGACGAAACAGAAAACTAAGCATCTGCTGCATCAGTGAAGTCATAAGCCAGACTTAGCCTGGCCACAAAGAGATCTTTAGTTTAAATGCTATTAACCTTGCTGAAAAAACCCATTGTTCCCTCCCTATAACCCTAGCCAAAAACCCCTAACCCTATACTCACTCTCCTATCCTTATCTTTAGAAAAAAAATCAAACCAATGGGGGGGGGGGGGGGGGGGAGGGAGAGGAACAAAGGAAACAGATGGAGAAAACCCTAACCTACCCTCCCATCATAAAGATAACGAATTTTGCTTATGTTCCCTATCAGAAGCCCCATCCTTGTCCAAAGAGGAAAATTATCTCCGTTGATGCTCCCCTCACTGCTGCCTGGATCCTCTTCACCGTGCCCCATGCCTTCGGCTGGATAAGCCCACAACCCAACCATAATGTCTGGGTGACCTTAGCAAGGACATTAAAACAAGACGTGCTTATCCATGGGCAGCCTTGACAACACACTTTCCACATGCCTGGTAGGAATTCCTTTGGTAGCAGATGATTGGCCCGTCTATAATTCAGAGATCCTCTGCACCACAGGTAAGAGGCCCAATCTGGTTGACACTTGGGATGAGTGGACAAAAATATTGCCAAAAGCTCCAAAGGAACCCCAAGAATTGGATTTGCTGGGGTCCTCCAAAGCAACATACTGTGTCAAATTTTAGTTTAAACGTCCAAAGCAAAATTGGCCATATTTTGATCAGATAAGAAACACATACGGGAAAGACATATCACCCATTAACAAAGCCTATAATTATCCAGATTGGTGCAATTACAGCACTCACATACTTTCTGAATCCTCACTCCACCCCAAAACGTTACCCTGAGGAATGTTTCTTATCTGTGGTAATGAGTTTGGGCTGGGATCCCCTCTCGTCTCCAGGGGGGACCCTGTAGCCTTGGCAAGCTTTCTACCTTCACCCCCAACATTACCTTATTACATAACTGGAAAAAGGAAAGTGAATCAAAACGCAAAAAAGATCTTACACTGAATTTGATGAAAGTTGTGGCCCTTAATTATACAATTGGAACAAAAAGGGCTGCTGTCTCCCTATTCTTACCATGGGTAGCTGTAGCAAAAGCCCTTGGTGAAATTACTCATTTAGGGTGCTGGCTCAGTAAGCAAGTTAATGCTACATCTGCTGCCTTGAGTGATCTTTTAAAGGATGAAGAAACCACAACCATCTCTGCAAAATCGAGTGGCAATTGACTTTCTGTTGCTTGCCCACAGACATGGCTGCCAGGACTTTGATGGGATGTGCTGCTTCAACCTCTCTTCACATTCCACATCCATCCACACAAACATCCAGAAGTTGAGAGATCTCATGAAGGACTTGAAAGTGGAAACCAACCCGGACTGGGTCAATGACCTTATCGGTCAATGGGGACTGATGGGATGGGCTTCATCTTTGGTTAAGGGAATCTTATAGATTTTGATTTTAATTTCCATTGTGTTAGTTATGTTTTCATGCCTTGTCCAATATTTCAAAAAACCTGTTGGAAATGCCTTTTTTGTAAATACAGGGAGAGGAGTTGTGGAAGGAGCAGAAACCCTAACAGGGCCTCCTTGGAATGTTATCCTTTAGATGAGAAATTGCTTACTTAGAATGACTAATACTAGAAATATTTCCCCCTTCGCAAACCCCTGCATTATCTCTCTGTGATTCTACTGGTTCATTTTCAATCCCTTAGATAAATGGTTCTCTTTTTACCTAAAATCTCTAGTAGTTGGTTCATATTAGAATCCCCCATATTATTGGGGGACACTCTGACCCTACAAAAACCCCTGATTTTACCCTGTCCAGTGGATTTGCTGCCCTGGACCCCTTCATAGAAAAATAAAGTTTTTGTGGAATTTCCTTTGCGGCTCTTCTCGGTCTCCTCTCTGCTGGCTAAGCTGAAACATGCCTGAGACACCAGGAAAGGCTGTTCTATACAGAACAACCTATCCAGGCTCGTTGTGGCAGTTTGGGGTCAAAACCCCTAGGCCCTGACAGCTACAGATTATAATCACCCCAGCATGGTATACACCTACATATTTCCTGGAGACATTTTGGTTTGCTTTGGTTCACTTGCTGTTAAAACATTTGTGAAAATAATTTAAAAGAGTGAAAGAAATAGCTTCAAGGTGATACTTTAGAGGAATTACTAACTGCTACCTGCCATTTTATCAGAAAACTCAACCATAATGCTGATGATTTAATTGAAATTATTCCTTTTTAAAAATGGAATTACAGCTTCCTATGAATTAGAACTAGATGTGATTAAAATTACCCATTTCTCAAAAGAAAGAAAAATTCCATGGCATGGAATGCTGTGAGGGAAGAGGGCTAAAGATTCAAAGATAATGAATGTCCTGAGGAAGAATTTTAGGGACAGGGAGGGGTATATATATAGACCTTCACTCTAGACTGTTCTGTTCAACAAGACCTCTTACATCATGGTTGCAAATAATCTGCAGAATAATATTTGCACTGAAGAACAATCAATAGTTCCACAGAATTTCCATCTTGAAAATTGTCAGAATTCCTTTTTTTTTTTACTATATCTAGTTTCTTAAGTCCAAGCAGTTGATATATTCAAAATTAATCATTCAGAGCTGCTCATATTACTATGTGAGTAAATGGCATATTTCTAATTAGGACTGTACGTTCTACTCAGTTTGGACTATCTGTGCTCAGCAGACCCAGGAACCCTGCAGAGCACCTGCGGTCTGGACAAGAGTTCTTGTTGACATCTGGGAGGGTGACAGAGCACTGAGTGTCCCGTCAAAAACACCATTCTGAGTGGGAAGGCAATCCAGACACACAGAAGACAAAATGGTTGCATGCACTGGAATCCAGTTGAGATCACCACAGATATAGAACTAGAGTCTCTTCCTAACATCACCTGTAGTAATTTACTCATAGAAAACTCACTCCCGAATTCAACCATGCATGAACGCTGTAGAATGTTTATCCTTAATTTCAAATACCAAATATTTTCCGCCTACTTTGTTTATCATACTTACCTGAATGAGCTATAAATGACATGAACTGAAGTCAGATGCACGGGGAAGGCTAGCACAAGTCATGTGAATTGCAGTGCTGCTGATTTTTTTCAATTCTAGATAACTATTGCTGGCATGCTCAGGTATACAGGAATTTTCAGGATTCAGCCATAGAGTAGCTGTCAGAGTGAGTTACAGCAATTGAATTCTTAAGAAAAATCTAGTAAACCTCTTCCTGAGGGCTACATAATATTTTGTGATCCCTATTATCTCATTGCCTGTCAAAAGGTACAGGTACATCAGAACAAGGCTGTTCTCTTCATTCCTCTCTTGATGCCCTTGTTTGCTATTCAACAGCATAGCACTACAGTTATTCATGCTATTATTCTGACTTGTTGGTTTAAGTCGCTCACTTTTAGTCCTATGGATGAGTAATCCAGATTTTGACAAGACTGTTTTATTTCTTTGTAAGCATATTTTTCCTTGAAATGTTTGTCCCTGTTTCTACAGGAAATGAAAAATCAGCCTAGTATAGAACACATGTGCCTCTAAAGGGTGATAGGAACATATTTTTCTTATGCACTTTACCCTAAACTGAAATTCCATTCTTTGTGCTAAGTAATCCTCAAAAGGCAAGGAAAAAACTGGAGTGCTTTATTGCTATCTCCTACTTTGTCCTTCACAGAAATGGACCATGACATGAATTAATCATTCCCTACATGAAGATTATAGAGAAAAAAAAGCAAGGTGATCCTATTTTGCCTGATGATCAAAAGGAAAATTAAAATGCCTAAAAATAATTCCTTTTCCCATTTTCCAGCAAGCTCCTTCAGCAAATGCTTTGGAGGAAAAAGACTCTCTGACAGATGATGAAAAGCATCTTGAAAGTTCTGTATCCATCATAAAAACCGTCCTATCAACAGGTTTCTAATCTTTAAAGCTAGCATCTGTTACCTTAAGCATCCATAAATGTAGTTGTCTGAACAGCTAAGGAAGAAGAAATCTTTACCCACATAGCCAGAACTAAACATATGGAGCCCTCTTGAAATTAAACTCCCTACCCTGAATGGAATCTAGAAACAATGAAGTGACTAGACCCACAGGAATAGCAAGTACTATGGTGAACATAGCCAGTGCAACTTAAAATACAGCCTTAACAGACACCTAAAATATAATAGACAGCAGATCTTATCTGCATCTCCAGCATCATATGGAATTAATTAAAAACCAACACATTGCAATTCCTCCTAAGGGAGGCAATAAAATGTATTTTCTGCTACAATGTCAGGTTCCAAACTACAGGTCTACTAGTACAAATTATGATGAAGCACTTCAATCTAATGAGGAGCTCTTACGTTAGTACATCCCAGAGAAAAGGAGACCTGACTGTATAACTGCTTCTCTTTTCACAAGCTTAAAAATACCCTTCTTACCCTGGACTAAACTTGTTCCAAAGAGAAGGCAAAAAATCAGCTCATCTTCGCTACCATGCTTTGAGCTCCCAGAGTCTCTCACTTGTTTCTAGACCATTGGACTGCTCCAGCTGAAAGGTGGCAGATCAGCACAGCACCCAAAGCACCATTACAACCACAGTGCTTTAACCCATTAGAGCTCAGAAAGTAGCTTCTGGTCAGTAATGCCAAGTCTTTGGCCTCAGAGCTGCTGTCAGTCACCCAAGAAGGGAGAGGAGCAGTTTAAGTTTCACCCTTTCAGCTGGAAGCTTCTAAATAGCAGGTCTCTGTCACTTAGGCTGACATCTTTTCTCTTAGATGCTGTTGCCAATTTCATAGGGATGCACCTCATTCTCAGCCCTGAGTCTGAGTAACACAGATGCTTCCATCTTTGACCTAGACCTGGACTCCTGAAGAATGCACCTAGTTTGACATGTGTGTAGCACCATAGTTTCTAAACCACTTGGGGGAACTGGTCAGTCCTGGCCTGCTGTATGGAAGAGAACTGGAGATTCACCACTGCTAGGAAGAACTCATCAAAAGTCTAGAAAGCCACCAAGGATTACAGAATGAGAAATTCCCAAAAAAGCCATAAGCCACATAAATTGAAAGGTGCACATCTGACCCATCTTCAAAGTTTGGAAGCATGTGTAGGACAAATCTGAACTGTATGAGATTTTTTTTCCTCCAACTCTCATCCAGCATATCAACAGTGAGGTACACCTCTTGCTGGTTCAAGTTACATAGTCTCTCCTTTGACCTGTCATGTCTCTGGTGGGTTGGGGGTTTCCATGGGACCCCCAGACTGCCCCAGCAGTCCTCAGTGACACGGCACGCTTCTAAGCCTTGCCCGGATAGAATCTGGCTTGCAGCACTCCCTCAAGCCAGCAGAGTGAAGAGATCGGAACATGAAGAGAGGCGCAATTCCATAGTTTATTCTATGAAGGTATCCAGTCTAGCATATACAACAGTTGAGGTTTCTAAAGGGTCTTTTATATGTTTTGAGAGTCTTATAATTTTGCACCAGGTACCAAGGGAGTTCTAAATACTAACCAATCCACGAAGGACTTTAGATTCAAAACTAGCCTATTAATACCAAAGGAAAATGAGCCACTAATATTACAGAAAGATAACACAGGATTCTACTAAGGGGGGGGGCTGATGCCTTTTGGTATTCGTCACTAAGCAAGCAGTTTCTTATCTTTAAGATATCGTCTTCCATGGGGCTTGTTGCAGGGACACAGAGAGGTTTTCTTCTTTGGGAATATTTTCTTCTCCCTCCACACTGTCATACACATTTAAGAAACTGCTTTGTACCAAGATGAGGTATCTTAAGTTCTAGTACTTTAAGCATTTGGAAAACCAACTAAGCAAGCAAACAAAAAAACCACTTTCCATCTCTCACCCAATGCATCTGTATCCTAAGTAGAATCAGTCACTGAGCAAGGAGTTCTTAAACTCACACCTCAAAACCACAAGACAACCGTACTGAGATGGACTAGGGCTCCTGAAGCAGGTACTGAACTGGTTGGCAAAAATGAAAGGAGGGGGAAAAAACCCTACAGAAAAAAAGGCCAGAATGAAGAGGAAACAAACTTTAGATCAAAAGCAAATACAGTTCAATTGCAGTGCACAAAACAAAAGTTGCTAAACAATCTGTAGCGGTATGACTAGGTTAACCATTGGAACATGGCTAGCTTCCTCAGGAAGTTTCAAAGGACATTTAGTAAATAAGACAATTTTAAAGGTACAGATTTCTTGGTATAAAACCACCAATGTGTCACAGCTAAATAATCATCACAATTCTTTTCACAGTCTTTTTAATAATCCAGTAGTAGCAACACTAGTTTTGGAGAATTCTTTGAAGCACTATGAGGACAAAAGAAAGGGAAAAACCCACCAAACAAACAAAAGAACAAATAACGAAACTTCAGGATTAAATGTATCTACATTGTTGAAATGTATCACCAATATGAAGAGACTAAGAAGCCAAGGGAACATTTTTCGTAACACCTTTTTTTCTTAAGGCAGGTGGTAATTAGTTTATAAAATGGATTCTATGTATTGCAACATACACATCTCAAGATGTCATGGAACAACAAAATACTGCAAAAATTGAACACTGCAAGTTCCTGGAATGCAAGATAAAGCCAGAAACACTGGCACAGGAAATCACAGTTATGTGTACCAGAAAACGGAAAGTAATGCTAGGACTCACGACACTGACAGAACCACTGTAGTCACAGGTTCAAAAGGAAGCCAGAAACACTTCCATGCATGTTCCAAGCACTGTTTAAGACACTGGAGTACCTGAAGGTCCTGCACAGGCTGCCAGATGTGCCACAGAACTTCAAGGACACTCTCATTACCTGAAACTGCCCCTTGAGGTCACACAAGATAGGGTTAATATGGCAAACTGGGTCTTCAGGTATACTAACTGCAAGTTAATGAAAAGTGCCTCCACAAATGCAGACCTTGAAGAATATATTTTGGGTTTATCATATTGAAATAGAAGAGAAAAGCTCAAAGAAAAGCTAAGTGCTCCACTTGCTAACAAAATCAGTATTTGCAGCCCACAGATGCTTGCTTATGTCTCCAGCAGAAGTATGTTATTCAGTTATATAAAGTCAACCTAGAACACATTTCCCTACAAGTAAAAGAAGGGAGTTAAGAGGAAAACTAAAACTTCAAGTTTAAGCAAAGATTTCATCAAATAAGAACATCTAAGATCAAATATAAAGGAGAGGAGTAAGCACTATGTTTTTCCCTTCACCTACACAAGCGTAGACCAAATCTTTCTTTTTTTAGCTAGCAGTTTTATTTACATATTTATAATGAGTTGAAACGGTCTAATTTTTCTAATATTTCCATACTGAAACCTGACAAAGAACTTTCAAAAGTGTCAAATGCATTAAAAAACCCCAACCAAATAGGCAAACAAACATGGGGTCTTTATAAGAGCATGTAGCAGGAAGTTTGAAAATAATCTTATGAAGGTCAGATGGATGCTCAAATATTATTGACTATTAAAGGAATTGTTTCATCCCTGGGTCTTTCCATAGACAAAAAAAACCCCCCAAGTTCAGTTTCCACATTTATACAGAAAAAAGAATGAATTCAACTTTTGGATCTGGTTCACTTCCTAGTACCATCAGCAGAAGCTTGACCTTTATTGATCTTGACTTTTATTTGGTTGAGTGAAAACAGCCTGGTCCTATTGCTCTGGACTCCAGACCATAGGATCAGATTGCTGAACACACCAACAAATCCCATTAGTCTGTAAAAGGATCTAATGACTTTTCAGTCATGACTTTTTGAATTTCAGCATGTTCCATTCTCACCAAATGAAAGCACCTCCAGGTGGAGCAGATGTAAGGCTGTGAGTGAAATTAAAACCATACTTTTACTGCAACATATAATAAATAGGGACTCATAGTCTCATCTTCCTGATCCCTGAACTCCATCTAGTCTTCAATATAATAGAATTATATTATTATATTTCAAAGTGTTCATTTTAAATGGCTTCAAAAGTTTAAAGCTGTATGTAAATCTGGTCCGTTAATATTTGTTGGCTGAGCAATGCAATTGTTTAAATTAATAAAACTGAATTTTCCTAACGGCTTCCCTCCCCTCCCCCAATGCTTTATCATAACATCAAAGGGAAAGAAATAGTCTTCCTGCTCCCAAAATCTCCAAGTTACAATCCTCCTGCCTCCATCACGCAAGATGCAGGATTACTAAGGGTTTTTAAACCCAAAATTACTCCAGGCGGGAAAAATGAAGAAGAGCAAGAAACAGAGAGGGATTAGGACATCAAACCAAAATTGGTCCAGCACTAAGGGCATTCAACTTGAAAAGGAAAGATGAAGCATTAAAATTCAGGTGTCCTGCCTTCTCGCTAGCCCACAGACCTTCACCCTTGTTCCCGACTAGCTCAGATGTTAGGATGAAGCCTCAGGGATCCGCCACATGAACGTGAATAAAAGATAACAAAAGAGGCTCTTTCCCCCCTTGGGGAGAATCTGAGGTTTATTTCTTGCGGTCGTCCAGGAGCGAAAAGAGAGGGAGGTCAGGGGGCAAAGGCCTTTTCTAGGGTCTGTAAGGGGGCGGGAAGAAATTGGATCTTGGCCAATTAGGCACGGCCAGAGGGGAGAGGGACCAGGCCATAGGACATTGCAGGGGTCATGGAATCTACCATTTTCAATACATCTAGGGAGTTACAACATCTCCCCGTTTTTTGTTTAACAAAGTTGAAGGAAGGATATTAGGTTCATCTTGATTCAAATTATGATCTTGCCCACCACTTGCAGTTGGTGGGAGAGTTAGATTGTTCTAGGTTATTCATCTCTATGTGATGGACTACTGAGGTAGAAGGAATGAGACCATTAATAGCCTTGAAAACCAAGTGATGTAGGATACCGAACACCATTATTACAAGGAAAAGAATAATAAAAATTAACATAATTGTTTTAACTATAGATGTCCACCACCCTGTGAGTCCCCAGCCTTTGAACAGTTCATTGAACCAATCTTCAGATTCTTGCTTCACTTGTCCAATCAAGATGTTCATGCTCTGAAGGGTAGCGTGGATGATAGGAGCTCTTGAGGACAAGTTCATGCAGCAAAGTCCTTCAAATTCCTGGCACTCATGTCCATGCAACAGTAGGAGAAAATCTATAGCAGCACGATTTTGGAGTGGGGCCTGCCTGGTAATTTCCTCGTCTTCCAGGAGGGAGCTGATTGTGGTGGATGTTAAGTTTGCCTGTTTGACTACCCAACACACTAGGTGGCCCAATTCACCTAGAGCTTTGGCTGCTGCGACCCACAGAAGAAACAGGGACACAGCAATTATTTTTGACTTGGCCCAATGGAAAATTTCAGAATCACACTTTGGGTCAAAATTGTCTGCACTTCTCTTTTGGATTTTATTACCCGATTTGTTTTTGTGCGTCCAATCGTTAATTAAGGTTTCGTTGGGTGCCAACAGGGACAACCGACTGAAGGTGCATGGCCCTCCTAAGAGCCGAGAAGGGATCCCTGCCCATGCCCAATCTCCACAATTCAAGAACAATCCCCTAGGGAGGCTTTTGGGACTTGAATGAGTTGGGGTGTCAGCTGCAATATGGTTTAGAATATTACACCACCATTTGGCAGTGAATTCATCATGATATTGCATTATGTTGTGGAACTCTTTTAAGCTAGAAGGTTTTGGGAGGATCATAAAATGAATGCAATATTGTGCTGGGTAGGAACCCAACAGCTCTAATTCTTGGGGTTCCTGAGTTGCTTTGGGCAAACTTGGCAGCAACTCCCCTATGGGGTTCTTACTCATTACAGCTTGCTGCCTACGATTTTTGTATAATGAAATGGTGTGTCACTCTAGAAGTTCATTGGGCATTTGTGTTTCAAAGCTGGCTGAATATTCTCCAGCCTTCAAGGGGATTCCTACCAGGCAGGTAGACATAGGGTTTGTTGTTGCTGCAGTGGACAGACATATGCTTTCCTGTTGGAGTGTCTGTGCCAGGGTCACCCAGATGTTCTGATGTGGCTGAGGGACGATCCATGCAGCTGCCAAACTGTTCCGTGTTAACAGGAAGACAACTTGGATGGGGTTCATCACAGGACTGAGTGGAGGGAAGGTTTTCTCTAAAAGGAAAGACAAATGATATAAAACCTGTTAAAAGTCTCTGTCTGCCAGAATGTCATCCTCTATGAGGATTTCCTTTCCTTTTTTCGGCAGCATCTTCTTTTCGAAGCCACAGCCACTTGCTCCTCATCCCCTTCAGTTGGAGCAGGATGTTTGGGGACATACGGTTTCACCCACTTTTGGGGAATCCACCGAGGGCCTGAGGGAGTGGATACACGCATGTAGCCACGCCCCCAGGTAACGAGCTCATAAGGACCTTTGATTTCCCAGGTTTCTGGGTCCCTAATCAAGACTGGAGGATGTTGGGATAACTTGAACTGTTTCCCACTGTTAAAGTGACGTACCACAGGTGGACTCATGTTCTCAAATGAACAATTCAGGAAATTGGTAGTAAACATGGCTTTGCAGAGCTTCTGCTGTGGGGACATCCACACAGTTGAACTGCTCTGTTTAGCCAAAACCTGCTTGAGTGTCTGATTGGCACGCTCAACTACACCTTGGCCTGTGGGGGAGTGGGAGGTGCCAGTTTTATGTTCCACTCCCCACTGCTGGATGAATTCCAGGAACTCCATGGACTCATACGCTGGGCCCTTATCAGTTTTGATTTCCCTAGGGATCCCCAACACTGAAAAGGCTTGCACTAGGTGTTGTTTGGTGTGTACTGCCCTTTCTCCCGCATGGGCAGAGGCATAGACTGCGCCTGAATATGTGTCAATGCTTACATGAACATATTTGAGGAGACCAAAACTAGGAATGTGTGTGATGTCTGTCTGCCATACCTCACAGCTGCCAAGACCTCGGGGGTTAACCCCCATACCCATTGATGGCATGGTCTGGAGCTGACAGCTGGCACAGGTGGCCACAATGGCTCGAGCCTGACTCCGTGTTAGCTGGAACTGACGCATCAGACCTGGCACATTATGATGATATTGCTGGTGGCTCAGCTTTACCTGTTGGAAGATGTCAGGGAGGTGTGCTTGTTCTGCTGGGGTTGCTTGTTCAGCTGGGGTTGCAAGGGAGTCTGCCTGACGGTTCCCTTCTGCAATTTCACCTGGCAAATCTGTGTGTGACCTCACATGCATCACATAGAACGGATGTTCTCTATGGGAAATCAAATAAATTAGTTTGGAAAGCAACCTGAAAAGCTGATCATTCTCAATGTCTCTGAGTACTGCCTGGTCCGCCCTGGACACTACCCCTGCTACATAGGCTGAGTCTGTTACCAAGTTGATTGGCTCTGAGAACTTCTCAAAGGCTCTTACCACTGCTGCCAGTTCAGCTACCTGGGGTGATCCCTCCACAAACTCAACATCAGCTTCCCAATGCTGAGTCTGGGGATTTTTCCAAGTCATCACCGACTTGTGGGACGCCCCGGATGCATCCGTGAACACTGTGAGAGCTTTGAGTGGTCTCTGACTCCTCTTCTCATGAGGAATGAGGTAGAATTCCTCCTTAAACAGCTTGTGAGATGGGGCATGGACTGATATTTGTCCCCTATAGCTGTCCAGAGATAATTGGAGACTGGCATTGCTCTGGAGCAAATGCTCAAACATCTCTCTAGTCAATCTTTCAGGAGAGTTCCTTCCCTCCTCAGACAGTTTAACAGGGAGGTGAATACATGTGAAGTCACAACCAGCTAGTTCATACAGTCTCATCCTTGCTTTCTGAATCAGCTGAGCTATCAGCTCTTGTGGCTCAGTGATGGTTTTGGATCTTTGGTGGAAGAGGAAGACCCACTCTATGATTAAGAGTGACTCTCTGCTCCTTGATCCATTGGAATATTAACCCGTGTAAGTGTGGCAGTTTTCCTAGGATAATGAATTTGAAGGGCAGCTCGGGCTGGTAACGGTGAGCTTGCCTCTCTCCTAAGGTCTTTTGTACCTTTGCAATTGCAGTCTTTGCCTCTGGGGTCAATTCCCTGGGAGAAACCAGCTCTCTCTCCCCCTTCAATAAATTGAAGAGAGGTTCTAGGTCCTCATTAGTGAGGCCTAGCCAGGGCCTGACCCAATTCAAAGACCCACATAAGGAATGGAGATCTGCCAAGGTTTTTGGATTACAATTAATTTCCAATTTCTGCAGAACAATGGTCCGTGCAGTAATTTCCAGGCCCAGGTACTTCCAAGGTGGCATCCTTTGGACTTTGTCCTCCTGCAATTGAAATCCAGCAGAGGTTGAAACCTTAACCACTAGGTCAAGTGTGTATTGGAGTAGAGAGTCATCGGGGGCACACACAAGCACATCATCCATGTAGTGTAAGATGATGGCTTCCCTTCTCTGAGCACGCTTCGGGGACAGCAATGAGACCACCTACCTCTGGCAGATGAAGGGACTACATTTCATTCCCTGCGGCAAAACTTTCCAGTGGTAGCGCTTCATTGGGGCTTCTCAATTGATGGTAGGAACTGAGAAGGCAAACTGTGGAGCATCTTCTGGGTGTAGGGGAATGTGAAAGAAACAGTCCTTGATGTCTAGAACAGCCAATTGCCAATCTCAGGGAAGCATCGTTGGAGCAGGCATGCCAGGTTGGAGTGACCCCATGTCCTCAATCACTTTGTTTATTTCCCTGAGGTCATGGAGCAGCCTCCACTTGTCCTTCCCAGTCTTCTTTATTACGAAGACCAGGAAATTCCATGCACTTGGGGTCTCTTCTATGTGGCCTTTGGCCAATAGCTCCTCCACAAGCTCCTCAAGCGCCTTGAGCTTCTCCTTACTCATCAACCACTGTGCTACCCACTTTGGGGTGTCATCTAGCCATGTTAATTTATGGGTAGGGCGCTCTCCAGTGGCCGCCTCTAAAAATCCTGAGGAGTCTTAGGAATAATCAATTTCACTCCCCACTGGGACATGGTGTCTCTCCCCCATAGAGGGCATTTATAGTCTGTAACAAATGGACGGATGCTAGCCAAATTTTCATCCGGCCCTTCAATTTGCAGGATTCTTTTTGATATTTTTGCCAATTTTACTCCTCCTACACCTTGGATTTTGCCAGCCACAGGTTGTAACTCCCAATGTGACAGCCACATCCTCTCGAGTATGATAGTCACATTGGCGCCTGTGTCCAGTACCCCCTCCACATGGAGGTGGTCTGATCCCCAGGTTAGGTTGCATACCAGAGAAGGCTTTTCCTCACCCACTACTTCTGCCCAGTAGACTTCAGGTGATTTTCCATCTACTGGGACCTCCACTGGAATGGGAATGGCCTGGGCAAGGATTTGTCCCTCAACCAGGTAATATGGTGGTAGAGGGCAGCATGCCAGGAGAATGAGGCAGGTTATGCTTCCCTTGATGGTCATGGGAACCACCTCAGTCTCTGGGGGTGTATGTGCTGAGTCCCCAATAACAAAGTACTCACTGTCCAGTTTCATGTGGTTTAACGTCACGTCCTGTGTGCTGTTAGGTAGGTCCACTGTAATGACTGTCCAATCAGGTGACCTGAAATGAAAACCTTTGGTCGTCATGAGCCTAAAACGGCCTAGTGGCTTCCAAACCTTGTTAATTGAACATTTGACATTTTGATTGTCCTGCATTCCCACACCCTGTATTCCATCCTCCCCCCCCCTTTTTTTAAGAGAGAGTTTTTTGCCAGTGTGGTACCCGCAGGATTTATAGCCGAGCGCGTGATTGTGTTAATGGCTGGTACGCGCTGTAGATGTAGTTTTTTTGTTTGTTGGTCTTCTTCTGTTTCTGGTTATGTGGACAGTCTCTGGTGAAGTGTCCTGGCTTCTTGCACTGGAAGCAGATGATGTGCTGCAGCTGCTCTGGTGACATTGGTTGCTTCTTGGCTCTTGGTGTCACAGCTGCCGTGGTCTTTGGGTGTGCCAGTCCTGGAGTTCTCTCGTGTCCACTGAGCAGTTCTGCTTTCCTGGCGCAGGCTTCTATCATCTGTGCTAAGCTAGGCGCTTGTTCAAGGGGAAGGCTAAGGATAACCCTGCGGCAGGTTTCATTAGCATTCCTCTGAGCCATCTCCTTAATCAATTCGGCTTTTACCACCGGATCACGCACCTGACTTTCCACTTGCACACGAAGATGATCTACAAACTGTAAGAAATTCTCAGAAGCAAACTGTTTAATGTTAACATAACTACCCTTGGCAATCACTGTTGGTAGTTGATTTAAAGCCTTTTATGCAACATTGCATATTTTTTCCAGGACAGACTTGGATAATACTCTGGTTTGTTTCTCGGGGCAATGACAATCTCCTTCCCTACATTTGTGTTCATATGTGATTTCATTATCATCAGCATGTTTCACATCCTCAGAGCTTTGTAAAAGCTCTTTTAAAAGCGCTTTCAAAGATCTTTTCCACAGGCTTTCTCATAGATCATATTCTGAGGGAGTTAACAGACATTCGGAAAAGATCCTTGATATCATTTGGAACTACTTAGTTTGAGCTAAAGGTCGCTCTCATCATGCCTTTAAAGATTTCACTACCTCTGCCAAATTCTCTCTGTACTTTACAAATTTCCTTTTTATCTTGATAGGACAAAGGCTGATAACTTCTCATGCCATTTCTCCTACTGAGATAAACCACGGGAGCAACTGATGGTATATATTCTTCTCCCAGGTTTTGACTCCCAGGGCTGGGCACCCCCCCCCCACCTGGCCCGGGAGGCTGCCCACCCTCCCCCACCACGGGGACCCCATCTGTCCTGCAGGGGCTGTGAGCTGATCCCTCCCCACCCCCATCCCCACAGGCATTTAACCCAGCTGGGGCTCCACTGCCCCCCCCCCCCGCTGTTGCTTGGAGGGGCAGGCATGTGAAACCGAAGCAGGGGAGGGGTAGCTGTGGAAATCAGGGTTGCAACACATGTGGGAGGGGTTGCAGGGTGCCATGATGCAGGACAGGCTCTTGGAAGAGGGAGGGGGCAAGGCAGCAGAGGTCAGGAATGGGTTGTGGGTGGGGAAGGGTTGGGGCAGGGACCAGAGGGCAAAAGGGATTTTGGGATGTCAGAGGAAACACTTGGTTGCCACCATATGGGACCCCCACCACTCGCTCTACAGTGCCCTGGGGACAAACCGCATGGGCAGTGCCATCTTGGATCTTGCTCCTGGCCCCTTCAGGCTTAGCCACGTGGTCGTTGCCCTGAAGGGAAGGGAGGTCACTTCTATAGCCTTCTGAACACTGCTCCAAAGGAAAAACATTTGGGAGGGAAGGGTACAAGGAAAAATGGCTGACAATTTTTGAAAAATCTTCAGAACCAGGATACTGGGGAGGACTCAGGCCCAGAGCAGCTACGGTTGTGCTGGGTGCCCTGCGGTTCCCGGGGAGACCCGTGGGTCCCCTCTATTTCCAGGTTACAGGGTTTTGGGGAAAGGGAAGGTGAATCTGATCTGTGTTGCTGCTGGTGCTGTTGTTTTCTGTCTGAATTAAAAGTTTTCGAATTTTTAAGAATGTCGGGAGGAATACGGAGGCTGTTTCATCTCCATTTTCCACTTTTAAAGTTAATAAATCCCCTATTTCGTCCCAAAATGAAATCGAATTTATATCTTGCAATTCTAGGTCAGATTTTTCAACAGACAGCCAGCTTATAAAATGTGCTAATCTTTTCTTAGATATTAAAACATCTCTTGAACTTAATATTTCCCAGAGCTGGGAACTTAAACTCTTTTGTAGGGCAGATTGCTGTAAGCCCATGATGTTTAGTAACAATCTGCCACTATATCTACCCCACTACAGTTAAAACACAGAAAGATGAGTCAGTTGTTCAATATTGCTGTGTACAGCACGGTTTTCAGGTTCAGCCGGCCCTGGATCCGATGTTAATTCCTCCGTTCTTGTCGGCTAGGAGCCGCGCCACAGCCCCTCTGCCATGTTTCGGAGCGGTGCCACCTTAAAAAGCAGCAAAAACCCCAAAAACCCCTGCTGCCGCTTTGAAACCGATCAAAGCTGCCGCCTGCCGCACCGCGCCCTGTCTGAGGTGGCTGCACCCAGCCCCCCCAGCCACGCTATCGCACTGTGCCCCGTGCAATCCGCCGCCTCTCATGAGCGGTGCCACCCTGGCCAATTGCCACTGGTGAGACCCCCCCCCCCCCCCGGAGCTTCGGGGAACCCACCCTACCGCAAAAGGAGGCTTACACTCACCCTTTATCTTGCAGGCACAGGCTTCTGTGTAACTGTAGTGTGTCTCCGTCCAGAACCGACCTGCCTGGGCTACTGACAGGCTCCCGATTCGGCCTTAAAGTCTCCGAACTGCGCAAAATGCAGTTCAAAGAAATTTAAGATAGTTGATCAGCTCAAAGACTTATTGAATCCTGAAAATGGGAGTCACAGCCAGTCGTGGGGTTCTCTAAATCTGTAGAGACCCATTCACGTTGGGACCCAACTGTTGCTTGTCCCGAGAGACTTCACCCTTGTTCCCGACTAGCTCAGATGTTAGGATGAAGCCTCAGGGATCTGCCACATGGACGTGAATAAAAGATAACAAAAGAGGCTCTTTCTCCCCCGGGGAGAATCTGAGGTTTATTTCTTGTGGTCTTCCAGGAGCAAAAAGAGAGGGAGGTCAGGGGGCATAGGTCTTTTCTAGGGTCTGAAAGGGGGCGGGAAGAAATTGGATCTTGGCTAGGTAGGCATGGCCAGAGGGGAGAGGGACCAGGCCACAGGACATTGCAGGGGTCATGGAATCTACCATTTTCAATACATCTAGGGAGTTACAACACTGCCTGACGTGGACAAGACAAATCAGATAACTGAGTTACATCCTGTATGATTCTGCTAACCACTCACTGTAATTCCAACGTGGATCAATTCTGCTTTTGCTAGAAGTAGCATTGATGTAGCTCATTTAAGCATGTTCCTGGCATTCACTAGCCATGTAAATTATTTACCCTGTTTTAGAAATATTACACCTGGAATAAATGCTCAAATATCAGCAGGTCTCTGCCTGAGGCACAGTCAAGCAGGAATAATTTGCTGCTTCCAGGAGCCCACATTTGTATGAAGAACCCCTGTCACAGTGCAGGCTGGCTTGTACTGGGCAGTTAACCTAACCACGGACAGGAGAGGCAGCCTGGCTTAAAAGGCAGGCCCCCAAAGAACAGAGATAGGACAGAATTGGAGACAGACAAGGATTTAATCCAATGAGTTCCAGCCCTGGCTGCAGAGAGCTATTGGTCAGAGGGCTAGGCAGCCTGATCTGTGAACCAATCACAGGCGCTTACCCAGGAACATTGAAAGGGGTACAAAAAAAAGGATCCTATAAGTATAGCTGGATACTTCTGGTTAATAATAAAACAACATAATCCTGATTGGAATGATATACGGTCACTGTTAGATGCAATGACAGAAACAGAGAAACAGCTGATCCTAAAGGTAGCAGAGGATTTGCCCGAGTGTCTTGAGGTGACTGTATGATCCCTATATCCCCAAATCATCTCTTATGTTAGTGTTAAATATTAAATTCTGCAACTTTAAGACTAGTTCCAGGAATAAAAGAGGGGGAAAAAAAGTGCAGAGTTTGTTATCAGAGACTGCACTGGCTCCTCCGCATTGCTGCTAACAGACTGTGTTGTCTGCAGTAAACAGCAGTGAAGAGCTCTCCTTTGCTCTTAGTTTTTCTGACTAGCTGAAGCAAAAAAGCTCCCTAGATTGGTTTTTTCCTTTTTTCCTGGAAGTGTTTAAACCTACTCTAAACTGAAAACCCAGAAGAGCACGGGGAGCTCAAACCTGTGGCCCACCGGGCCTGGCCTGGGCTGCGGCATTTCCCAGCGCCGAAGAGACTGAGAACAGACTGAGTGATCCGGGCAGCCCACGGAAAGAACTCTTCTAAATCTGTCATCTCTTCGGAACGGCAAAAAGTTTTGCTGTTTAGTATTATTCATTTTTGTGCTGGGAGGTGTGTTGCCTGTTAAATAAAATTATTTTTTTTTCCACTTCTCTCCGAGGAAATTTTTTTCCCCAAGCTGACTTGGGGAGGGACTGATTAAATCTTTTTTTTTTTTTTTTCTAAAAAGACCTCATTCAAAAATTTCCTCCCAAATTTGCCCTAAACCAAAACAAATACTTTTTGGTGCCCAACGTGGGGCTTGAAAAAGTAAAAAAAACCAAACAACCTATTCTGATTCCATTTCGGTTATACTTACTCTGTATTAGAGTAAAGCAGTCAGTAACCATGGTGTTTGATTTCATAATGTCTGTCGTGTCTGTCAGGGTAGAGGCCTTTATGGGTCTCAGGTCCCTAGGCTTTTTTAAAGTTTTAATACCTTTCTGGTCTCTAAACTTATTTTCTTATCCAGAAATGGCTCCAGTAGTGTCCCTAACATGCAGTTTTTTCAGTAAAAGGACACGAATTAAAATAACTACTGTGCTAGGCTCAGTAATAATGATTTATAAAAAGTTTATAAAGCTACTGAAGTTTGTTCCAAATATTTATAGTTTATGGTTTCTTCGTCCTACCCTGCATCCCAGTTCCAATAGCATGTTTTGGGGGTTCATTAGTAATTGCACCCAGTTTATTAAAGGAGAAGCAGGAAATGAGGCTTTTCAGCCTTTCCTTTCCTTCTTCCTTAAATCTGTTAAGTAATTTTTTGAAAAGGTTCAGTTTCCCCTAGATATCAAGAATACCACCATCCTAGTATTTAATCTAGTAAGCTTCCTCTACACAGTCTGCAGCCTCTCTAGAATGAGGGCTAAAATGTCCAAAAGAGCTAATAGAACCCCTGACCCAGGAGTAAGCCCAGGTGTGGAAAATTCTAAGTAGTGTAGAGAATGGGAAAGAATGAATAAAACCCTAAAAAAATTTCCAATCCCCCAGCCTGAAAATTTTCACATGAACAAATTCAAAACCCAAACAAAGTAAAAAAAAAATCTTAAAAAAACCCATAATAATTCTAATAAAAAAAATCATTACAATAAACTAAATCCTAACATATGCTTATCACACACTACTAAATACTATAAAACAACAAAAAAAGGCAGGGGGGCAGGGAGATAAATCAACCAATACCCCAGTCACTCAAATTATAACTAAACCAAATAATAAACCTAAACCACCAACAATTACTACCAAAAAAAAACCCACACCAACAAAACTAATCAACCAGTAAACAATAATAATAATAAAAAAATCCTCAAAACAAACTTCCAATACAAAATCAAAAGTCAAAACAGCTAACACAAAATCAAAAACCAATATTAAATCCTTATCTCTAAAAAACCTTCATAACCTAAAAAAAATTTACACCCAACAACCTAATAAATCTATAATTAATTAACTAGTCCGTCTTCAAAATACTACAAACAAAACTACAATTCTAAATAATACTAAAGCAAAACATTTAAAATCCAATTTTTAACCAAAAAAATAATAAAAAAATAAACCTCAAAATCTCTGGGCACGGGTCCTAAAAAATGTAACACATAAATATCTATATACAAACAATCTCTATATACAACAAACCAAATAAAAAACCATAAAACAAATAATTCAACACTTAAAAAATAGCAATAACAAAAATTGTCTTCTCCAATAACCTAACAACTAAAAATCCAAACTTAATACCATGTACATCCATAATATAACAAAAACTTATATAACTTAAACCACAAAAATACACTTCTACTTTAACAATAATAAAATAACAAAAAAACCCCGTACTTAATATAACAAAAAAACTCCAAACATATACAAATACCATACATAACCCAACACATAACAAAATTACAACTATAAAAACTTATCTAAAAAAAAAAAATTAAAAAAAATCACAAAAAACTAAAAAAAAATAAAAAAAACTTTCTCCAGATTTCAACTGTGCAAGTCAAAAGTTCTAACCCCAAACATAAACATTCCCCAAATAAAAAAAAGAACCCTTCTCACAAACTAAACTATAGTCTTTCCTACATAATTCTAAAAAAACCAAAAAAACATAAAATAAAAAACCTACTACTACTCTGTTGGGAAGGATGAATTAGGAAAACCTTATAAATACGAGTGCCTAGCAAAAGACTTTGAGAATATGGAAAATATAAGTGAAATAGAAATGGTAGCAATTTTCGATTGTGTGGCTGAAAGCAACTGAATGCCTGAAGGCCCCTTTGTTTAGATAATGTTAGATGTTGCAAATACCAAGAAGCAGACATCCTCCCTAGGCATGGCAGGAAGGGTCCCAGATAAAATTTAGAGATAAGAAAAGCAGTAAAACATGGTAATATAGTGATTCCTATAGGTTGCATGCAAATGTTAGAGAATTTGTATCTTGTATTAGATTGGTTAGTGGAAATTAAAATATTCAACATAGAAGAAAATTTAATGTATTGTAAACGGAAAAATCTCTCTCATGCTCTTACTCTCTTCGTTCTTACTTTCTTAAGCTCTCTTAAGCTCTCTTCTTTTACTCTCGCTCTATCCTTCTTTCTGCCCTGCTCTGAGCTGCAGCTGCAGTTCCTAGCAGGGCCTTCTATATACCCACGCCCTATGAAATAAACTGCAAACTTTAAGACCAGAATAAAGAGAGTGCCTGAGTTTGTCGCGACCGTCCCAAGGCAGAGATTCCTACACTACTCTAATAAAACAAATACTTAAATTACAAAACAGCAAAATACAAAAAAAGTTCCACCAAATAAACCAACTCCAGTTACCCATAACCAAACTACCAAATATAATAATAATAATAATAATAATAATAATAATAATAATAATAATAATAACATATCCAATCACCTTAAAAAAACCTCCAAAACATATACTAAAAAAAAACCCAACAAACTTTAAAAGGCCCTACCTCTAACCAAATAAAAACTAAAAAAACCCATATTTTTTAAACTATATAAACTCATTAACCTAACACATCTAAACCACAAAAATATAAAACCTTAATCAACACCAGTTCACAGTACACACTAATCCCATCAAGACATGTGAGGACAAAATCTGATTCTATTACTAATATAACAAAAAACCCACAAAATTTTAGTTTAATAAAAACAAAAATAAATCTAACTAAAAATAAAGAAAAAAACACCCTATTATAACTAACCCAACCCCCCCACACATTTTAAACATCAACTTCCTCCAAAATAAATACTTCAAAAATAAAAAAAAATCTCAAGTGAACTTTTAAAACAACTACTATAAAAACAAAAAATATTAAACAATTAAACACCTTACCTAAACTATAAAAAAACCCATCTACAATAAAACTCCTAAAAATAAAAAATCAACAAATATCAATTACCACCTCAACAATACACTGTCAACAATACCAAACAAATCTAAATACCATAATCCCCATCCACAAAATAATTCATAAACTAAAAAACCAAAAAATAATCAACAAACCCCACTCACCCTTCAACAACCCCATTGGACCTATACGTAAATCTAAAAAAAAAAATTAACAACAAACTATTATACATTAAATAAAATAACTCCACCACTAAACACTACTGTACCAAACATACTAAAACTCCAGTACAAACTAAAATCCAAAACAACAAAATAATACACCACCATTAACATCACCAATACATTTTTCTCCATTCCTCTGGCAGCAGAGTGCAAACCTCAATTTACTTTCACCTAAAGGGGTGTGCAGTACACCTAAAACCAACTACCCCAAAAATAAAAACACAACCCCACCATCTATCATAAACTGATCCAAACTACGCAAAAAAATTACAACTCCAAAACATTTACAGTACATCAATAATATCATTATATAAAAAACACAACAAAAATATTTTTAAAAAATCATCCAAATTCTCCTAAAAACTAATTTTACCATCAAAAAAAAACCAACCAAAAAACCTACCCAAAAAATCAAATTCCTAAAAATAAACTAACAAAATAAACAACACCAAATTCCCACTAAAATAATCAAAGAATCACCACATTATCTCCACCAACCAATAACAAAACCCCCCAAACTTTCCTAAATACCATAATTTTTTTAAAAATACACATTCCTAAATTCAACCAAATTATAAACTATCCTTTACCTAATCACCCACAAAAAAAAACAATTTCCACGGGTGCCCTAAACAACAACAAATCTTCACCCAAATCAAACAAAAAATCACTCATAAAATAGCCCTTAATCCAATCAAAACAAAACCAAAAATAAAAAATATACTCTACTACCAAAAACCATAATCTATTCTAAAATCTTTAACAAAAAATATCTAAAAAAACCTCAAAAACAACCTCTAAAATTCTAAAACCAAAGTTACAAAACGTCTAAAAGCAACTATACTCCAACAAAAAAAAAATCTTAGCTGCCTATAAAAAATTCAAACTGCCTCAAAAATAATTAACACAAAAACACAACTCATCCTAACACCCCAGCTACCAATACTAAAATAAATGTTCAAAACAAAGGTTCCTTCTACCCACCATACCACTAATACCACATAAAAAAAATTACCCTCATCACACAACGCACCCATATTAATAAACTAAATCACCCTAAAATTTTAAAAATTATTACCAACAAATGATAAAATAAAAACTTTAATCTCACCAATTAAAAAAAAACCAAAACAAATAACCCAGGTCCAAGAAGCCCCACTGTATAACCAACTACCAACAAATAAAACATACTATACTCTTTTCACCAATAGTTCTTACCACATCATAAAAATAAACCAAAAATAAAAAACAACCATATAAAACCCCATACAACAAATTACACAAACTACCAAAAAAAAAAAAATCAAATCAACTTACTAAACTCGAAACTATTCAGCTGGCCCTAAACATTACTAAAAAAAAAAAGAAGTAACCAAAACTCTACCTCTACACCAATTCATAAATAATAACCAATACTCTATAAAATTAACTAAAAAAATAACAAAAAGCTAACAACATAAAAACCCCCAATTTAAACTACTAACAAATAAAAAAACATTACCACTCAAATAAAAAAACTACCTCTAAAAATCCATCATATAAATACCCATATCCCCAAAAATAAAACTAATAAAAAACATCAAAACAACAAAGAAATCAAACTACACAAATAAAAATATCAAAAATAAACAACACACAAAAAAATTATTCCTAGCTCAATAAGCCCATGATGCCTCAAGTCATCAGGGCAAAAATACTACCTATAAATAAATACAAAACAAAAAAATAAATCCAACTATAAACAATATTTCTCAAATTATCCATTACTATAAAAAGTATACTACCATCAAACAAACCAAACAAACAAAACCCCTCTGGTATGGAGGGCAAAAATCTAAATATAAATATAAAAAAGCCTAACAAATTAATTACATTACACTACCCCAAACACATCAAAACAAACACTATATACTAACCATAATAAAAACCACCACCAAATAATTAAAAAACTACCGTATACCTCATACCACTACTCAAAACACCATCTTAAACCTTAAAAAACAAATTTTATAAAAACATAATACCCCTAAAAAAATGAAACAATAAAACTAATTTCAAAAATAACCCTATAAACACCTGAACTAAAAAACATAGCATTAAAGAAATATACCATATCCCCTACCATACACCAACTACAAAAAACATTTAAAAATACAATAAAGTATTAAAAACCACTTTAAAAACATTAAATAAAAAAATCTTTTAAAAATTAAAAACAACATTTAACAAAAACCACCTAATTAGTTAATACCCAAAATTCCACACACCAGACAAATCCTGCCCAGTCTAGATCCTTACATACAATAGACAAAAATAAAATCCCAATAATACATACCAAAAATTTATAAAAAAAAATTTTGAATCAATTCTACCTCAAATACAAATAAATCCATTCATGAAATTGTCTTTACTCAAAACCCAAATTACATATAATAAATAATACAAAAAATAAAACAACACAATATATACCTCAAAAAATCTAATTATTAAATAAAAACCATATATAAATATTACTATTAAATATCATTGTTTATAACTATATCTTACATATATAATATATATATTTACAAAATTTAAAAATATATCAAATATAATAATTAACAATATAAAAATAAAAAATAAAATATCTTAAAATTACTATATAATACCTATATCCCCAAATCATCTATTCTATTAATGTTAAATTTTAAATTCTACAACTTTAAAACTAGTTCCAAAAAAAATAGTTTGTTGTCAAAAACTACACTAACTCCCCCACATTCCTGCTAACAAACTGTTATCTACAATAAACAACAACAAAAAACTCTCCTTTACTCTTAGTTAGTTTTTCTAACTAAAACAAAAAAACTCCCTAAATTATTTTTTCCTTTTTTCTTTTTTCCTAAAACTATTTAAACCTACTCTTAACTAAAAACCAAAAAAACCACCAAAACCTCACACCTGTAGCCCACCAAACCTAACCTAAACTACATTTCCCAAGGCCAAAAGAACTAAAAACAAACTAAATAAACCAAACAACTCACAAAAAACTCTTCTAAATCTGTCATCTCTTCAAAACAACAAAAAGTTTTACTGTTTAATATTATTAATTTTTATACTAAAAAGTTATTACCTGTTAAATAAACAAGTTTTTTTTTCCACTTTTCTCCAAAAAATTTTTTTCCCAAGCCAACTGGGGGAGGAACTACCTAAATCTTTTTTTTTTTCTTAAAAAAAACTCATTCAAAAGTTTCCTCCCAAATTTACCCTAAACCAAAACACCGAGGAATGCTACAAGACATGGGGAATGGATGTGAAAGAATTCTTTCCCCTCCAGGATCCAAGGTGGGATGCGAACAGAACATCAGAAAGGCAGAAATTGCAATAATATCAGGAGTGGATTGCAAATAGAATAGAGCTGGCCATCCCCAAATCCATTAACTGGTCGGTTTTGTATGCTGTTGTCTTGGGTTGTAATGCAGGATGTGACCAAAAGTATGTATTCTATCACCATCTGTTAAAACCAGATGGGGCAGTGCTCTTTAGCTTTTCCACAACCCATCCTTCCTCCAGGGAGATATCGTCTGTTAATGGGCCATTGAGTCCCACTGCATGACTGATAAAATTACATCATCCCATTGGGAGATGCCCCACCCAGGGGGAGGAGCCAAGAATTTCCTACCTAAATAAAATCTGAGATCTGGAACATCAGAGCAGCATTTTCTTCCACTGGATTCCAGAGGAAAACCAGTCCCTTCTTCATCATCACTGGACCTTCGGAGAAAAACTGCATCCTTCTACAGGATCACTGCTTCTACAAAACCACCTCTGTCACTCCAGGAGGACTGCAGTCACCATTTAATCTGACTGCTACCAACAACCTGACTGATGGGGTGTCAGGTTGCATTCGGACTCTGTCAGTGTTTTGTTGTTCTGTGTTGCTGTATTTTTATTTTAATTTTCCTACTAAAGAACTGTTATTCCTATTCCCATATCTTTGCCTGAGAGCTCCTTAATTTCAAATTTATAAGAATTTGGAGGGAAGGGGTTTACATATTTCCATTTCAAGACAGAGTCCTGCCTTCCTTAGTGGACACCTGTCTTTCAAACCAAGACAGCTGTCAAACAAGGTCCCTCTGAGTCTCCATCTGAGTTTTTGGATAGGCTAAGAGACACAATGCATAGTAGCACCCCCTTGGACCCAGAATCAGACATATGAATACAGCAGTTGGTGTCATTGTTTTTAGGGCAATCTACCAGTGGTATAAGACATAAACTTCAGAAATTAAGACCCATGGAAGGAAGAAATTCAGAAATATTATTGGATGAGGCCTGGAGAGTGTTTAGTAACCGTGAAGAAGGGAATAAGGGGAAACAAGGAACTGTGATGGAGCTAGTTAAGAAAGAGGACAAAGGTTCTAAAAAGGGGGCCTCACCTCCCTGCCTGGGAAGAAATCAATGTGCTATGAGTAAAAAATTAGGCTACTGGAAAAACGAGAGCGCAGAACTCTGGGGGGACAGAAATAAAGGGGCACAGGTGGTGGCAAGTGTGAATGAAGACTGACAGGAACCAAGGGAATCTGCCCTAGTAGATCCGCTGATTACAATAAAGCTAGGGGAAGGGAGAGAGCAAAAACAAGTAGAATTTCTAGTTGATACAGGGGCAACATATTCAGTCTTAAGCAAAACTCTAACACCTGTGAGGGGGGATTATGTCATGGTTAAAGGAGCCACTGTCTGTGACTGTCAGGGTTTGGGGGTTTTTTTTCCCCAATCTGCCACAATGAGCCCGGATAGGGAGTCCTGTTAGGGACAGCATTTCCTGGTGTCTCAGGCAAGTTTCAGCCTTAGTCAGCAGGGAGAAAAGAGACCTGGAAAAGCCACAAAGGAAGTTCCACAGAAACTTTATTTCTTCTATGAAGGGGTCCCAAGCAGCAAATCTGTTGGGGAAGGGTAGCAACAGGATTTTATACGTTTATGGTGGATTGGAATGGGGACCAATAAGTACAAAGTTTGAGAAGCTTATCCAATGGTTTTTACAGGGAGATAAGGCAGGGGTCTACAAGCAGAGAAATATTTCTAGTATTAGTCATTCTAAGTAAATAACTTCTTATCTAAGGGATCATTCTCCAGGGGCACCTCTCTCAGGTCTCTGCTTCTTCCACAGCTAGAGTCTCTGCTCCTTCCACAACTGGCCAAACTGAAAAGGCTTATTTTTGTGAACCACTAAAATATAAGTAGGGAAAACAAATGAGTATACAGAAATTCTTATATATGCCTAACTCACCACAGGCACTCCTGGGAAGGGTTCTACTTGAACAATTAAATGTGATAATTAGACTTGAAAAAGGAGAGATTACTCTGGAGGTAGATGCTCAACAATACACTCAAATAATGAGTTTGCTTTTAGTTAATGTTCCCATAGAAGGAGAAATCAGTGAAGACATCATAGCCCAAGTGTACCCTGGAGTATGGGCCACTGAGAAACCAGGAAGAGCTAAAAGTACATCACTGGTAGAGGTAAAGCCCAAAGAGGGACAATGGATAAAACAATATCCCTTAAAGAAAGAAGATAGGGAAGGAATCCAGGCAGTAATAGAAAAGTTTTTGCAATGGCGCTTGTTAAAAGAATATGACTCTGATTTCAACACTCCCATATTACCGGTCTGGAAGCCTGATGGGATGTACAGTGGTCCAGGATTTGAGAGCTGTCAATAAAATAGTAGAGGATTTATATCCTGTAGTAGCAAATCCATATACTTTGCTAACAGTATTAACACCAGAACTAACTTGGTTTACTGTCTTAGATTTAAAGGATGAATTCTTTTGCCTCCCTCTCCATGAAGCCAGTCAAAAAATATTTGTCTTTGAATGGGAAAATCCTAAAAGTGGATGAAGGACCCAACTCACCTGGACTGTGCTGCCTCAGGGATTCAAAAATTCACCCACCATATTTGGCAATCAACTTGCCAAGGATCTTGAGTCTTGAGAAACTCCACCTGGGAAGGGAAGATTGCTACAATAGGTGGACTACATCCTGATCACCACGGAAACAGAAGATGTTTGCATGGCCTGGACGGTGAGTCTCAAACTTTTTAGGACTCCAAGGGTACCGAGTGTCTAAAAAGAAAACCCAGGTAATGCGGCGAGAAGTCATCTACTTGGGCTATGAGATTAGTGCGGGGCAAAGGACCTTGGGACAAGCCCAGAAGGCGGCAATATGCCAAACACCAAAGCCACAGACTGCATAAGAGCTAAGAACATTTCTCGAGATGACCGGGTGGTGTCACCTTTGGATCTATAATTGTGGACTACTGGTTAATCCTCTGTATGCACTAATCAATATCGAGCCGGTTTATAAGTTGCAAAAATAAGGCAATTGCAGCACAGCCTCTTCCTTTTAGAATGTCTTCTGAGTGATCAGCTGCTCAACATGTAACTTGCAGGCACTAAACTTCATCCACCTCCCTGGAGACATTAACTTTCTCTCAAGTTCCATGCACCATCCGACCCCCTCAGTCAAGGGGCCGCGCTGGGTGAGGGGGCAGCTGGGATCTTAATCAGCCTTTCTGGGGCTTAGCTGCAGCACTCACTGCACATGGCCACCCCTGCTTCCCAGACAGGGGCCCGGCTGCCTCCCCCCAGGCTGCGCAGGCGTCTGGGCAGGCTCGGCCCCTCCAACGCTGCTCCGAGCCAGCAGCAGGACCCAGGCCCCTCCCGAGCCGTGGGCCCGAGGGGGAGGAAGCAGGGCTAAGATCTTATCAACAAGCCTTTCCTCCCCTCAGACCATGGGGTCCCCTGGTTTGCAAATGAGACCCAGCAGCCTCTCGAGCCACCCCCCGCATGGGAGGGAGCTCAGGTGGGGCGGTGTTATTTGCTCAGCCACCGGGGAAAAAAAGAGAGCTTTTTCCCGGGTTACCTTCTTCAAAATGTGTTTTCACGGAGCGAACTAACTTTCTCTAATTAGTTTCTCAGGCTGTCAATAACCAAACCAACCTTCAATTATTCCCATCAACTCACAGAGGAAGTTCTCATAAAAAAACCCCAAACCTCTCTGAGTCTGTCCTTCCCCAAGTAAAACCAGCACAAAGGGGATCATATGTGAAGCGTTACTTTCAACTCTAGCTTTTGCATTGGTAAGTAGGAGAGTTTTCTTATCAGAAGTAGATGACGATCCACCCCTGGGAGAATGAAAGCACAACAGGACACAAATGGTGAAGAATGAAGCCGAAGCACATTGGGCTGGTTGTGTGCAGCGTATTGGCTGTAAGAAAAGTGTGGCTGCCACTGCCCTTCCAGTGGAATGGACAGTAGCAAATTGTAAGGAAGCAGTTCACGGAGAGCTACTTGTGCTGCTACCTATTCTGTTTGCAGTCCTCTGCGGAAACAATTGCGCTTGCCTTTAGGCTCTGACATAGAGAGAACACAATCATAGATGCAGTGGAGAAGTGAAGGACACTGTGATTAGGTGAGTTTGATGTGGTGTACGTGGGCAAAGCAGAAAGTGCAGGCCTGCACTGGCTTTTACTTCTGGAGCCTTTTGCTAGGAGACCAGTTGCTGAACGTTGACCACTGAGCTGCGAGAGTGGAAAATGTAGACGGCATGCAGCTCCAAGAAGGAAGGTACAGAGAAGCAATGTGTTATGCACTGTTTCAGAGATGTTTGAGGAACACATGCATTAAGAACGCCTTCTGTTCTGTAAAACTCTGCAACAGTGAAGGTGTAAGAAGCAGCTTATCGCCATATTTTGAGATGTTCACCAATTGCGCTCTACTTTTTCATCAGCAAGAGCATTCTCAGCCAACTCTGACTGTGAATGAGATTTTGCTGGGCTTTTGCAATTCGGTACACTGCTCAAACAAACCCGGTGTTCTGCCACATCATTCTTCACCTTATGTGATCCAGACAGAACTGAAGCCCAGACATGGCATTCTGGTTTTCCACTTTACAGCGCATATACTATACACAACTACTGTCTGTTGTACATGGTTTTTCCTCAGATTTTAGGTACACTCCTATTATTTTTGTTTCACAGAGTCCAAACTGTCCATGTAGCTCTCGCTGAGCGAAATGTGGCAGGAAAGAAGCACTTGCTGGATTAAGTCGTTCTATGTCCAAGACATTCAACACAGCACCACAATCTGGACGACGAGAAAGGAACATGAAGGACATGTTTTTTCCTGGCACATTTTTCAGTGCGAGATGTCTCTCCTGATCTTTAGTCCTTGCGAGGCTGTAATGTATGCGGTGGTACTTCAAGCTGAGAATAACTGTGCAAAGAGCCTGACCATCTAGTGGCGTTTTGAAGATTGTAAAAGAAAGTGGACTGCCCCTTGAATGTGGCACAAATAGAAGTTTCAGAGAGAAGCTCCGGGCAAGCTTGATGCCTAGGCACAGTTCTCTACACTAGATGTAGCTAAGCTTTCTGTTTGGATTCAGACTACAAGAGAGGCAGAATGATGTGGTAGGTAGTGTTTAGAAGGAAAGTGCACAGCCGAGGGGTGTTTCGGCAGAAGCACTGCTTAGGAGCACTTCACTGCTGGCATAGTGATCTGTGTGTGAAGCAGATGACGATTGGCCTCCAGGAGAATGAAAGTGCAACAGATTTCAAAAGGCAAAGAACAAAGCCGTAGAGCACTGGGCTGGTGTGAGCAGCATACTGGCTGCAAGACAAGCATTGCTGCCACTGGCCTGCCAGCCAAATTCATGGTGACAGTCGTAAGGAGGCAGTTCAATGAGAGCTACTTGTGCTACTACCTATTCCTCCTCCTGCCCTCTATGGAAATAACTGCACTAACCTTCAGGCTCTGAGACCCAAACCACTCGATGGTAGATGCAACAGAGAAAGGCTAGACAGAGTGCACACGTGAGTTTGATGTGGCTTACATGGGGCAAGGGGAAGGTACAGCTCTGCAATGACTTTTACTTCTAGAGCCTTTATCTATAGGCACAGCTGATGGACATTTGCAATGAAAATGTGAGAGTGAAAAAAGGCACAGCAGGTCTATCTGGAAAAGATGATACAGAGCCACAGTTTATATGTGCAACTTAAATGCTGCTAAGAGAAGGGAGTATATCTTCTGTCCTGGCACTTCCATCTGTGTGATCTCTAGCAGCCTGGACTCAGCAATATGGAAAGTGTGTGAAAGTGATTGAGATGCAGATATTGGGTTTCACGGGTATTTTGGTTTAATTTGAATTTTTTGGTTAACGCACTAAATAATGTTATAGTTTTGACTTGCTAATTTAAATATATTTATTTTCTGTGAGACAGAATTAGAAGCAAAAGAGCAAGGCAGGCCTGAAATGTAAGAGTATAAAAAACTTTATTAGCTACACAAAGGAAGAGAAAGAAAAAGCAAACTCAGAATAAGATTTTCAGACTACTTTTTCCTTCCCTCTCTTAACCTTTATAACAACAAAGCAAACATATAAAAACTACTTCAGTCAATTTTCAATTTAAATAGTCTTTTTCAGTTAACTTTGGAGAGAGAAGTTTCCTTTTGTCAGGCCATAGGGACTTCTACAAGAAGGGAAAAAAACTAGTCTTCTTGTGGCTTCACTTTCACAATTTGCATTCACCTGGGAAAAAACTTGCAAAGTCGTGAAGCTTTTTCCATCTTCACAGCTTTCTCAAAGCTGTGCTTATGGGCCATGTTAAACTCATGGGGTATTTACTTTTAAGAATGAACTGTTTTAAAACTAAAATTTTCTTTATTTCTTTTTTCTTTGTTTATGCTTCATCTCCAGAAAAAGAGATCCCCTTTTTTTCTCAGAGCGAAGGATTTTTAACACAAATGCTTTTTGATTAATAATTTATTAAATGGAACATCTCCAACCCCCCATGTTTTTTCTATGGTTTATAGGAATATTTAGTACATCAGTTCATTCTTACAATCTTATAAAAGGATTTTCATCCATTTTCACAGCATTTCCTCATTCTCCTTCCATCTAAAGAAACTTAGCTTTTGCTTCACTGACTTCGGAGTATCTCCTTTTACCCCTCTCATATTCAAAGGAAAGCTGGAGGTCTGTAAAATCTTATCTGAGCACTAAAGAGTTAAAGTTTCACACAGAAGTCACAGGGCTGGGTCAGACCCAGGCCGCTCTGGGTGAGGGGGTGGCTGAGATGTCAATCAGCTTTTTGGGGCTTAGCTGCAGCCCACACTGTTTATGGTCACCCCTGCTTCCCAGACAGGGGCCCGGCTGCCTCTCCCCGAGGCCTCGCAGGTGGCTGGGCAAGCTCGGCCCCTCGGAAGCTGCTCCAGAGCCGAGGGCCCGCAGGGGAGGAAGCAGGGCTAAGGTCTTATCAACAAGCCTTTCCTCCCCCCCCGGCCATGGGGTCTCTTGGTTTGCAAAAGGGGCCCATGGGGCCTGCCGAGGGCCCCCCCCCCATATGGAAGGGAGCCCGGGCCAGTGTTACATGCTCTGCCACCGAAAATTAAAAACAGCTTTCTCCCAGGTTACCTCCTTCAAAATGTGTGTCCACAGAGCAAACTAACTTTCTCCAATTGTTTTTTTCAGGCCATTAATAACCAAGCCAGCCTTCAATTGGTCCCATCAACTCACAGAGGAAGTTTTTCTCATAGAGAAAAACTTCTGAGTCTGTCCTTCCCCAAGTGAAACCAGCCCAACAGGGAAGAGGGTAGAGCAGTAAATGCCTTCTCTCCTGGCACATCTCTCACTCTGAATTGCAGCTGGAAACCCTTCGCTCTCACGATGGACTCTGCCACTTTGAGAAAATGTGTTGATGCTATATATGTAGCTGAGAAGGAAAATGCGAATCACTAGTGTGTTTTGTCTAGTTTACAGATGGCAAAGTGAATATGAAAGCCAGCACTGGCTTTTTGTTGTAGGACTTTTTCTTTGCAAACAGCTGCGAGGCCTCGGGGAGAGGCAGCCAGGGCCCCTGTCTGGGAAGCAGGGGTGACCATAAACAGTGTGGGCTGCAGCTAAGCCCCAAAAAGCTGATTGACATCTCAGCCACCCCCTCACCCAGAGCGGCCTGGGTCTGACCCAGCCCTGTGACTTCTGTGTGAAACTTTAACTCTTTAGTGCTCAGATAAGATTTTACAGACCTCCAGCTTTCCTTTGAATATGAGAGGGGTAAAAGGAGATACTCCGAAGTCAGTGAAGCAAAAGCTAAGTTTCTTTAGATGGAAGGAGAATGAGGAAATGCTGTGAAAATGGATGAAAATCCTTTTATAAGATTGTAAGAATGAACTGATGTACTAAATATTCCTATAAACCATAGAAAAAACATGGGGGGTTGGAGATGTTCCATTTAATAAATTATTAATCAAAAAGCATTTGTGTTAAAAATCCTTCGCTCTGAGAAAAAAAGGGGATCTCTTTTTCTGGAGATGAAGCATAAACAAAGAAAAAAGAAATAAAGAAAATTTTAGTTTTAAAACAGTTCATTCTTAAAAGTAAATACCCCATGAGTTTAACATGGCCCATAAGCACAGCTTTGAGAAAGCTGTGAAGATGGAAAAAGCTTCACGACTTTGCAAGTTTTTTCCCAGGTGAATGCAAATTGTGAAAGTGAAGCCACAAGAAGACTAGTTTTTTTCCCTTCTTGTAGAAGTCCCTATGGCCTGACAAAAGGAAACTTCTCTCTCCAAAGTTAACTGAAAAAGACTATTTAAATTGAAAATTGACTGAAGTAGTTTTTATATGTTTGCTTTGTTGTTATAAAGGTTAAGAGAGGGAAGGAAAAAGTAGTCTGAAAATCTTATTCTGAGTTTGCTTTTTCTTTCTCTTCCTTTGTGTAGCTAATAAAGTTTTTTATACTCTTACATTTCAGGCCTGCCTTGCTCTTTTGCTTCTAATTCTGTCTCACAGAAAATAAATATATTTAAATTAGCAAGTCAAAACTATAACATTATTTAGTGCGTTAACCAAAAAATTCAAATTAAACCAAAATACCCGTGAAACCCAATATCTGCATCTCAATCACTTTCACACACTTTCCATATTGCTGAGTCCAGGCTGCTAGAGATCACACAGATGGAAGTGCCAGGACAGAAGATATACTCCCTTCTCTTAGCAGCATTTAAGTTGCACATATAAACTGTGGCTCTGTATCATCTTTTCCAGATAGACCTGCTGTGCCTTTTTTCACTCTCACATTTTCATTGCAAATGTCCATCAGCTGTGCCTATAGATAAAGGCTCTAGAAGTAAAAGTCATTGCAGAGCTGTACCTTCCCCTTGCCCCATGTAAGCCACATCAAACTCACGTGTGCACTCTGTCTAGCCTTTCTCTGTTGCATCTACCATCGAGTGGTTTGGGTCTCAGAGCCTGAAGGTTAGTGCAGTTATTTCCATAGAGGGCAGGAGGAGGAATAGGTAGTAGCACAAGTAGCTCTCATTGAACTGCCTCCTTACGACTGTCACCATGAATTTGGCTGGCAGGCCAGTGGCAGCAATGCTTGTCTTGCAGCCAGTATGCTGCTCACACCAGCCCAGTGCTCTACGGCTTTGTTCTTTGCCTTTTGAAATCTGTTGCACTTTCATTCTCCTGGAGGCCAATCGTCATCTGCTTCACACACAGATCACTATGCCAGCAGTGAAGTGCTCCTAAGCAGTGCTTCTGCCGAAACACCCCTCGGCTGTGCACTTTCCTTCTAAACACTACCTACCACATCATTCTGCCTCTCTTGTAGTCTGAATCCAAACAGAAAGCTTAGCTACATCTAGTGTAGAGAACTGTGCCTAGGCATCAAGCTTGCCCGGAGCTTCTCTCTGAAACTTCTATTTGTGCCACATTCAAGGGGCAGTCCACTTTCTTTTACAATCTTCAAAACGCCACTAGATGGTCAGGCTCTTTGCACAGTTATTCTCAGCTTGAAGTACCACCGCATACATTACAGCCTCGCAAGGACTAAAGATCAGGAGAGACATCTCGCACTGAAAAATGTGCCAGGAAAAAACATGTCCTTCATGTTCCTTTCTCGTCGTCCAGATTGTGGTGCTGTGTTGAATGTCTTGGACATAGAACGACTTAATCCAGCAAGTGCTTCTTTCCTGCCACATTTCGCTCAGCGAGAGCTACATGGACAGTTTGGACTCTGTGAAACAAAAATAATAGGAGTGTACCTAAAATCTGAGGAAAAACCATGTACAACAGACAGTAGTTGTGTATAGTATATGCGCTGTAAAGTGGAAAACCAGAATGCCATGTCTGGGCTTCAGTTCTGTCTGGATCACATAAGGTGAAGAATGATGTGGCAGAACACCGGGTTTGTTTGAGCAGTGTACCGAATTGCAAAAGCCCAGCAAAATCTCATTCACAGTCAGAGTTGGCTGAGAATGCTCTTGCTGATGAAAAAGTAGAGCGCAATTGGTGAACATCTCAAAATATGGCGATAAGCTGCTTCTTACACCTTCACTGTTGCAGAGTTTTACAGAACAGAAGGCGTTCTTAATGCATGTGTTCCTCAAACATCTCTGAAACAGTGCATAACACATTGCTTCTCTGTACCTTCCTTCTTGGAGCTGCATGCCGTCTACATTTTCCACTCTCGCAGCTCAGTGGTCAACGTTCAGCAACTGGTCTCCTAGCAAAAGGCTCCAGAAGTAAAAGCCAGTGCAGGCCTGCACTTTCTGCTTTGCCCACGTACACCACATCAAACTCACCTAATCACAGTGTCCTTCACTTCTCCACTGCATCTATGATTGTGTTCTCTCTATGTCAGAGCCTAAAGGCAAGCGCAATTGTTTCCGCAGAGGACTGCAAACAGAATAGGTAGCAGCACAAGTAGCTCTCCGTGAACTGCTTCCTTACAATTTGCTACTGTCCATTCCACTGGAAGGGCAGTGGCAGCCACACTTTTCTTACAGCCAATACGCTGCACACAACCAGCCCAATGTGCTTCGGCTTCATTCTTCACCATTTGTGTCCTGTTGTGCTTTCATTCTCCCAGGGGTGGATCGTCATCTACTTCTGATAAGAAAACTCTCCTACTTACCAATGCAAAAGCTAGAGTTGAAAGTAACGCTTCACATATGATCCCCTTTGTGCTGGTTTTACTTGGGGAAGGACAGACTCAGAGAGGTTTGGGGTTTTTTTATGAGAACTTCCTCTGTGAGTTGATGGGAATAATTGAAGGTTGGTTTGGTTATTGACAGCCTGAGAAACTAATTAGAGAAAGTTAGTTCGCTCCGTGAAAACACATTTTGAAGAAGGTAACCCGGGAAAAAGCTCTCTTTTTTTCCCCGGTGGCTGAGCAAATAACACCGCCCCACCTGAGCTCCCTCCCATGCGGGGGGTGGCTCGAGAGGCTGCTGGGTCTCATTTGCAAACCAGGGGACCCCATGGTCTGAGGGGAGGAAAGGCTTGTTGATAAGATCTTAGCCCTGCTTCCTCCCCCTCGGGCCCACGGCTCGGGAGGGGCCTGGGTCCTGCTGCTGGCTCGGAGCAGCGTTGGAGGGGCCGAGCCTGCCCAGACGCCTGCGCAGCCTGGGGGGAGGCAGCCGGGCCCCTGTCTGGGAAGCAGGGGTGGCCATGTGCAGTGAGTGCTGCAGCTAAGCCCCAGAAAGGCTGATTAAGATCCCAGCTGCCCCCTCACCCAGCGCGGCCTGGGGAGCCTGGGCCTGGCCCAGCCCCTGCAGCTTCTGTGTGAAATTTTAACTCTTTAGTGCTTGGATAAGACTTAGAGACCTCAGATCTTCCTTTGAATGAAAGAGAAAAACAGAAAAGATACAAAGTCAGTGAAACAAGAGCTAAGTTTCTTTAAATAGAAAGAAAATGAGAAGATGCTATGAAGGTTGGCTGAAAATGCTTTTGTAAGGTTGTTGGGATGAACTGATATTGCACTTAATATTCCTATAAACCATGGAAAAAGACATGGGGGGGTTGGAGTGTTCCATTTGATAAATTTTTAGTCAAAAGCATCTGTGTTGAGAATCCTTCACCCCGAGCAGAAATGGGGATCTCTATTTCTGGAGATGAAGCACGAACAGAGAGAAAGAGAGATGAAGAGAATTTTTGTTTTGGAACAGTTCATTCTTAAAAGTAAATACCCCATGAGTTTAACATGGTCTGTAAGCACAGCTTTGGGAAAGCTGTGAAGATAGGAGGAGCTTCACGATTTGCAAGTTTTTTCCCAGGTGAATGTGAATCATGAAAGTGAAGCCACGAGAGAACTGGTTTTTTCCCTCCTTGTGGAAAAGTCCCTATGGCCTGACAAGAGGAAACTTCTCTCTCCGAAGTGAACTGAAAAAGACTATTTAATTTGGGAACTGACTGAAGTAGTTTTTTGTATGCTTGTTTTGTTGTTATGAAGGTTGGGATAGGGGAAATGGGAGTGGTCTGAAGATCTTATTCTGAATTTGTTTTTCTTTCTCTTTCTTCGTGTAGTTAATAAAGTTTTTTATACCCTTTTTAAGTTTTAGGCCTGCTTTGCTTTTGCTCCTGATTCTGTCAGACAACAGAAAATGAGTATACTTAATTTAGCAAATCAAAACTATAACATTACTGGTGCCTTGGCCAGGAAATTAAATTAAACCAAAACACCCTTAAAGAGATGATTTCCCTTTACATGCAGTTGTGGACAATATCTGGGTGGGCATAGTAACTATTCTCATCTCTGATTTTAGCAAATGGCTCACTGCATGAATGAACAAATAACTCAGTGTCATGATTTGATAAGTGTTTTTCCTCTGTAAGGAATATTACTCTTCCTCTGGACCCAACAGAGTCAATTAGCAGGCTATTTCTGAATACTGACTATCACATTGGAGCTAGTCTGAAGCTGTGGCCCGGAACTCAACCAGTCTAGAGGTGGACGGGTCCATGGGTGAGTGATGATAGGATGGATTTGAACACATTCAAAGGATCTCAGCCAATTCACTGAGCCTTAAATGCAGATGTGTCATTGGCTAGGGAACTGGGTGGTGTTGGGACCTCGGCCAATAACGTGTGTATACCCGGGACTTTTGAATGTCCTATAAAAAGAAGTTCAGAACAATAAAACAGGCTGTATGTTCAGGATGCTCATCGTGTCATCTGTCTCCAACGAATGACCCCTAATGTAATAATTGTGTTGCCAGTAGGAGGGGTCTCTGTTAGACCCCAAAACTGCCTACTTGAGCCAGAGTCACTTATCCCACAAGGGATAGCTTCTCCTGGAGTCCCAGGCAATTCTCGGCAACGAGGTACACGAGCAAGCCGTGCCCGGAGTCAGGCTCTTTTGTAAAATCAGGCTTGCATGTACCTCTGAGCCAGCAGAGAAAGAGATCGAGAGATATCATTGAGGAGATTCCATAGAATCTTTATTTCTTCTATGAAGGGGGTCCGGTCCTGCAAATCCAATGGGTGGGGTTCTAAGGGCACTTTTATAGGTTTTAAGGGGTTTGTATTTGTCTTGGCTTGAAAGACAGGTATGGTCTAAGGAAAGGCAAGAGCCCCTTTTCTGCGATGCAGAGTGCAACCCCCCTCCCTTTTAATTAGTTTAGGTCCAAATCAGACGCCTTCAAGCAGGAGATATGGGGATAAGAATAACAGTTCTTTACTGGTATCTAACAAGGCAGAAAACAACAACAGCTATAAAAATTGGCAACAGAACAGAACAGTATAGCTCAGCTCCAGTCCCTTTTGGCCACAGGCCGTCTCCCTGCGCTCAGTTACCGGTGCTGTGGGGGCAGGGCAGGTCCCACGCAGTTGAAGATGGTTGGAGTGATGGCGGCGGAGGCCCAGGGGTGAGAGGGGATGGGAAAGTGACTCCCCCTCACGGTGTCGGTCGTGGTGCTCAGCAGGGCGTCCGGAGATGGTAGGGTGAGATGGGAGAGCAGCAGAGCGATGTCCAAAGGCAGGGAGCGTGGATCTCAGTGCTGGGATGGCAGGGGGAGATGCCAGAGCGGAGCCCAGGTGGTCTTCCCACTCCACGAGCCAAGCGAGAGTGAGTCCCCCACCCCAGACCCCCCATCCCACCTTTCCTTTTCCGGTTCCCCCCCCCCCCCTACCCCTCCAGCCACCCCCCTACGAGAGAACATTATCTGTCCTTTCAAGGTGTAGCCCCAATTACTTAGCATAACAATGGGAGGAATTCCACAGAAAGAAAAGGGGAACAATCCAACCCCCAACAGTATTTGAACTAATAAACTAAAGAATTCTATAACTAACCAATCTACAAAAGACTTTAGGGGAGAAGGAACCAATTATCTAAGAGAAAAATGGATAACACAGGGGTCTACAGAGGGGTGAGATGCTTCTTGGTATTAGTCACTCTAAGTAAACAATTTCTTATATAAGGTAGCGTTTTCCATGGGGCCCTATCTTGGGAGTTTGCCTTTTCTTCAGAGATGGTCTCTGCTCCCTCCACAACTCCTCTCTCTGTATTACCAAAAAGATGCTCCCAGCAACTTTCGTAAAACATTGAACAAGGCATGCAAACATAACTAATACAATGACAATTAAAATCAAAATCCATAAGAGTCCCTTGACCAAAGATGAGGCCCACCCCGTCAGTCCCCATTGTCCAAAAAGGTCAATGAGCCAGTCTGGGGTGGTTTCCACATTCACATCCTTCATGATATCTCTCCGTTTCTGGATGTTTGCATGGATGGATGTTGAACGTGAAGAGAGGTTGAAGTAGCACATTCCTTCAAAGTCTGTGGGCAAGCAACAGAAAGTCAATTGCCACTCGATTTTGCAGAGATGTGTCTTGTGATTTCTTCATCCTTTAAAAGATCACTCAAGGCAGCAGATGTAACATTGGCTTGCTTACTGAGCCAACATCCCAAATGAGTAATTTCGCCAAGAGCCCTTGCTGCAGCTACCCATGGTAAGAACAGAGAGACAGCAGCCCTTGTGGGTTTGTTCCAATTGTATAATTAAGGGTCACAACTTTCATCAAATTCAGTGTAAGATCTTTTTTTTGTGTTTTTCCAATTATGTAATAAGGTAATGTTGGGGGTAAAGATAGAAAGCTTGCCAAGGCTACAGGGTCCCCCCTGGAGAAAAGAGGGGATTCCAGCCCAAACTCGATTACCACAGATAAGAAACATTCCCCAGGGTAGCGGTTGGGGTGGAGAGAGAATTCAGAAAGTATGTGAGTGCTGTGATTGCACCAATCTGGATAATTATAGGTTTTGTTAATGGGAGATATGCCTTTTCGATATGTGTTTCTAATTTGACTCAATCCTGGCCAGTTTTGCTTTGGACTTTGAAGTAGAATTTAACACAGTATGTTGCTTTGGAGAACCCCAAGAAATCTAATTCTTGGGGTTCCTCTGGAGCATTTGGCAATATTTTTGTCCAATGGTCCCAAGTGTCAACCAGATTGGGTCTCTTACCTGTGGTGTGGAGGAGCTCTGAGTTACAGACAGGCCAATCATCTGCTACAAAAGGAATTCCTACAAAACATGTGGAAAGTGGGTTATCAAGGTTGCCCATGGACAGGCACATGTTATCTTGTTTTAATGTCTTTGCTAAAGTCACCCAGACATTGTGTTTGGGTTGTGGACTGATCCAGCTGAAGGCATGAGGCACGGTGAAGAGGATCCAGGCAGCAGTGAGGGCAGCATCAACGGAGATAATTTTCATCTTTGGACAAGGATGGGGCTTCTGATAGGGAATATAAGTAAAATTACTTATCTTTATCATGGGGAGAGAGAGGGTTAGGGTTTTCTCCTTCATCTCCTTCCTTTGTCCCTTACCACCCCCCCCCCCTTTTTGTTTTTTTTCTAAGGATAGGGAAGTGAATATAGGGTTAGGGGTTTTTAGAAAAAGTTACATGGGGGAAATAATAGGGTTTTTCAGTAGGGGTAGTAACATCAAAATGAAGATTACGTTGTGGTCAGACTATGTCTGGCTTATGATTTGCCTGATGCAGCAGAGTACTGCTTAGTTTTTTGTTTCATCTGCTGTCATGTGACAGGACGGTCTTTTCTTTGGTGTGCGGATTTTCAATGCTGTCTTCGTCTCCAAGCAGAGCGGGTCTGGTTTTGAGGAGGTCTTGTATTTGACTCTGTTGTTTTTGCCTGCTGCAGTAGCTTTCGCCATGCCTAGGTATGGTTTTATGTTTTTTCCTGGGAACCATTTTGGTCCAGATGGTAGGGAAATGCAAGCGTACCCCCTTCCCCAAGTAATTAATTGGAAAGGTCCAGAGACCTGATGTGTTTCAGGGTCTTTCACCAGCACTGGTGGTTTTTCAGTGAGCTTCGCTTGGGTTGAGTTTGCAAAGTGTCGGAGTATTGGAGGGTCTGGTTCTGACTCGGTTCCATTTAGGAAATTGATGACGTTGAGAGCTTTGCAGAGTCTTTCCACTGGAGATAAAATTTCTGTGTCTCTTCACTGCTGGTGAAGGACTCTTTTGAGGGTTTGATGAGTTCTCTCTACAATGGGGGCCTGCACAGCCTGGCCGGACTGGCTGGGCCCTATTCTGCTGCTGGACACTGGGAGTGGCTCTGGCCGCAAGCTGCAGAGTCATCTTGCTGAGGAACTGTCCTGGAGCCATGGGGCCTCAACCCGGGTTAGAACGGGACCAGGCTGTGGCCACTGAGATCCAGGCCACTTCCTGCTGGGTTCCTGCACAGCCCTCTCCTCAGCGTGGCCACCGGAATCATGCTGCTGAAAAAAATCATCCTGGTGCCACGAGAAATTATGCAACTGAAATCAATGCCACAAGCCTCCATGGCCACTGCTCAGCAGGAATCACATGACCAACAATGAAAGGTCATTTCCTAATGCAAGGCCCAGGTAAGATTAACTCTTTCGGTGTTATAGAATTCCATTTAAGAACAGATAAACCTGTGGGCACAAATCTCCCAAGTCAGAGAAAAGGAAAGTTGAAGACACATGAAGAGAACAACATAAAGACACCAACGTCAGTAAACAAGGAAGAGCCAAAGCCCAGAGGGAGGATAAAGAGGAGATGCTTCAAGCCTAGGAACTGAAATTCTTTTTGCCAAGCTGTGGTAATGGATTATGATATATCAGACTAATTCCCTATAATTCATGTAATACATTGGGGGGATGTAGTGTTCTAACCACAGCCATGAGCAGAGGCACCCATACTGAAGCAAGCAGATGTCAAAGTAGTTGTGATCTAATGAGAAGCTTGAACAGAGAGAGATGAGAGAGATGAGAAACCTTGCTTCAGGGATAGAAGAAGAAAACCTTTGTTTCTAGAAATAGATGAAAAGAACTTTTACATTAGAACAGCTCATCCTTAAAATTGCACCCCAATAAGCTGAGATCACCCATGGAGATAGTTGTGGGAAGACTACCAAACCATGGGAGGGGCTTCACCATTGCAGATTTCTGAGCAGCTGCTATTTGTGAAAATTAAACCACAAGACAACTGTTTCTTGTGGAAAAGTCTCCATGGCATGGCAGAAGAGACTCCTCTCCCTAAGTGAACTGAAAAAAGATTTCTTTTGAAATGGTATACTGATTGAAAATCCCAAATTTTTTCTCTTTATGTTGTCGGTAGAAAAGGGAAGAAGAGTTGGAAGGAGGAAAAATGTTCTAAAAGTTTATTCTGATTCTTATTATTCTTCTTTTAGTTTTGTTACTAAAGCTTTCTTTATACTCTTTAAAATTTTGACCCTGCTTTAGCTCTTCTCCTAATCCTTATCTCACAGGAGAAAATGAGTAAATCATTTTAGTGGGTGCACTTGTGTTTGGCCAGTGCTCAACCCACTACACTCAGGTACCCATCCCACTGTATTAATCAACCTCAAATGTGGTATGTGGGAGGCTTCCAGTTGCCTCACATCCTCTGTATTCCTGGCTCCAAAATTATAGTGGTCCATCTCAGTTTTTGCAGGATGCTTTCTGCCAGAGGCTCCAGGTGAGGCCATGCTCTCTGGCTGCAGCATAGAGCACATTTGTCTCAGCTGGTCCTGTACAGATGGACCCAAGGGCTATTATACAAACGGTCTCCTGTTTCATTTGTTCAAATGTTTTGTCACTGTTCAGGCCCCCGGTCAAAACAGTTCTTATTTAAGGTCAATCAATAGAGAGAGTGTGCTGGTTTTGCATTAATTTAGTTTTGGTGAGGAGGGAATGAGCCCAGCCAAGGAAGTGATGTTGTCAGAGAAGCTGCTAACAGCTTCCTTTATGCCTGGCAAAATCAATTTCTGGCTGACTTTGAAAATAGGCATGCTAATAAGACAATGAAAGAGATGAACATGCCTCTGTGAGATTCACATTTTAAGACAAAAAAACCCAGAAATCTCTCTTTTCCTTCCAGCCTGAGTACAGCTAACAGGCCTGGCCAGTCCCCCCCACCCCCCCCGCACGGCCGGGCTGGGCCAGATGGGCTCTGCACTTCCCGGGGAGCCCACCAGGACCCATTCCGGGAGGGCCGGGCCCTGCTCTGATGCAGTGCTGGCCAAGTTTCACCAGAAACCACCAGGCAGGGGGAGTGGGAGCCATGGACCTGCGGCATGCTGCTGCTGTGTTCTAGCCTGGCTGCTAAGATCCTAGTTTCCCCCCCAGTGCAGCTGCCGAAAAATTCTCCACTGTAAGCAGCTCTGGTCGCCACCCGGTAGGGATCACATGACTATCTGCAGGCCTTGGGCGAGATATTAACTCTTTCAGTACACAGATGAGACCTACAGACCTTCAATTCTCTCTAGAGTGAGAGAAAAGGACAGAGTGAAGACATGTAGAGAAACAACAGGAAGACACCAAGGTCAGTGAAGAAGTCAAGTCCCAGATGGGAGGAGAAATGAGGAGATGCCTTAGGCTGAAATTACCTTGTAAGCCATGGTGATGGACTATGATATATTCAATATCCCTATAAATAATGAAAAAAAGCATGGGGAGATGGAGCGTTCACATTGTAGACATGAGCAAAGGCATCCATGCTGAACAAGCAGATGTTGAAGTAGCTGTGTCCCATGAGAAGTATGAACAGAGAGAGAGGAGTGATGAAGACCCTTTGCCCCCAGGGAAAGAAGAAGACCTCTGTTGCCAGAGATTAAGATGATCTCAGAGACAGATAAAGAGAACCTTTGATTTTTAATAGCTCATCCTTAAAATAGTACCCCATAAGTTTGACATGGCCCATAAATGCAGCTGTGGGAAGGTTTTAAAAATGGGAGGGACTTCACAATTGCAGATTTCCAGGCGGCCGCTATTCATGGAAATTAAAAGCCCCCAGAGAACTGTTTTCTTGTGGAGAAGTCTCCATAGTATGACAAGAGAGACTCCTCTCCCTAAGTGAACTGAAGAAAGACTATTTTAGAGGTGATAAACTGACTGAATTGTTTCTGTGCATTGTCAGTGGGAAAGAACAGAGGGTGTGGGGGGAGCAGAAGTGTTCTGAAGGTTTTATTCTGATTCTTATTATTCTTTTAGTTCTGTTAATAAAGTTTTTCTTTATACCCTTTAAAGTTTGAGCCTGCTTTGCCTTCTTCCTAATCCTATCTCACAGCAGGAAATGAGTAAATAATTCTAGTGGGTGCACTGGCAATTTAGCCAGCACTAAACCCACCACAGAGAGCTCACAAGATGACCGTAACCCAGAATATGCATTCTCCGGAAACCCATAATGTCTAGGAAAGCTTGTGTTTCCATGTGTTAATGGGTGGAGACATAGCTGTTATATTTTTTATCATATCCATAGGGATGTGAGGATGCCCATCTTGCCATTTTATTCCCAACATCTGTATCTCTTGTGCAGATCCTTTGACTTTGCTTTGTTTTATGTCAAAATCAGATTACAAATGTATGTGGATTATTCTTTTCCCTTTCTCAAACACTTTGCTTTGTTGCCCCACATAATTTCTTTGATGTACTGCAGATGTTCAGGGGCTTCTCCCTGTTCCAGTACAATCTGCAACAGTCCATGATAAATGATGGGATTGTGCTTCCACCCTGGAACGCAAAGGGGGGCTGGGGCCGGCACAGCTCAGGCGGGGCCCTGGTCAGTGAAGGAGGAGGAGGAAGGAGGGCCGTGGCAGCAATGGACACTGCCCCCACAGCCACCTCCGGCAACAGCCCGAGGAGTGGGGAAGAGGGGAGGAGATAACCAGTGGGTGCAGCCTCCGGCACCCTCCCGAGGGGAGAGGCTGGGGGGAAGGACCTTTTACAGGGAAGGCAGAGAGGGAACCTCCCATGGGGGGAGTGGCGCCTCCGCCGTTCTCAGGCCTGTGATGTACCATGGCAACGCCGAAGGTCAAGGAGCTGCCTCGGAAGGTGACATCACCAAAGATCGCAGACACACAGCCCTGCAGCGGAGTCGCAACAGGTCTTGTTTGATGCTTTCTAGGATTGGGACTAGCCGAGATCGACTCTTGGCTACAACAGAGAGAGACAGCTCTTACTCAAATGAGTCTGAGGAGGAAGAGGAGGATGAGGAAATGGACGAGATTATTGCTGCCTTAAACAGGCGGAGAAGGGGAAATAGCAAAAAAGGTCCTTAGAGAGGGTAGCCCAATTGCTCACCGCACTAGATCAAAAAGGGAGAGAGACAGAGAACCAGTTTTGCAAGCCCCTTTACGACAGGGAGTTGGTAATCAGGGGCCAATATATGTGAAAGTACCATACTCCCTTATAGAGTTAGAACAGTGGAAAACTACCGTAGGAAAATATAAAGAGAACACAAATAAAGTGGCAAAATTGGTGGAACAGGCTATTAACTCACAAAACCCTGACTGGGAAGACTTGAACTCCATGTTTGATACATTACTCGACCCCACTGAGAGACAGATGGTTAATAAAGCCATCACAACCTCCGTGGAGGGGAACATAGCCAGTGGATTGCTTCAAGGTACTGTCACTCAGCTATTTCCCCTTGAGAATCCTGGATGGGATCCAAATATACCAGAACATATGATGAGGCTAAAACGATATCAAAGTCCTGTAGTATATGGGTTAAAACATGGAGTACTTAAAGCTATAAATTGGTCAAAGCTTTATGAAGTAAGACAAAATTATGACGAATCGCCATCTGATTTTTTGAACAGGTTAAGAGAAACTGCCATCAAATATACTGAACTAGGCCCTGAATCAGCTGATGGTAAAGCACATTTGGTTTTGTTGTTTATGGGTCAGGCTTCAAATGATATAAGAAGGAAGCTGCAGAAGATAGAGGGGGTCCGAGATATGGAGAGACTGCTAGAGGTTGCCTGGAAAGTATTTTGAGATAGAGGTTCAACTGAAAGGGTTAAATCCGTTAAATCCCAACCCAATAAGAAGGCAACTCAGGAAAAGTCACCCAAAAAAACTTCCCCTATGGAGAAGAACCAGTGTGCATACTGTAGAAAGTGGGGACATTGGAAAAAGGACTGTCCAGTGTTAAAAGAAAAATCCTCAGTTCCCCAACTCTCAGTAGTACAAACCTCAAGTGGCTCAGGCTCTGAGTGATGGCAACCAAGGGCTATTCCCCCAGCAGAGCCCTTGATTATAACTAAGCTGGGAAAAGTTCACATCAAGTAATTCTTGTAGATTGTGGAGCAGCATATTCTATGTTAAATACCTTAGAAGGGAAACTGAGTCACGACACTGTACATGTTATTTGGGTAACTGGGGTAAGGGAAACAGTTTTTCTTCCAACCTTTGGTATTCAAATTGGAGAAGCATCAATTCCTTTACATGCCTAACTCACCAAAACCATTGTTGGGGAGAAGAAGAATTGGAGGCTTGGAAGCTTGTAAGCAGACTGTGCTTGGTAACTTAAATATGTGTATTTGTAATGTAACTACAATTAGAGACTGTGGTTTTGTGTATAAACACAAACACTTGTAAAAGAAATGTTAGAGCATGCAAATCTGCAGCAGCTGCCAGAAAATGCCAAGGTCAAAGCTAAAAAGATCCTAATAACAGTTCACCATGATGGTAAAGTTATAAACAGGGAATGGAACAAATTAGGAGTGCAGGAGAACACCACTGGTGGGAAGTTGCTTTTGGCTGGTTCCCCATGGCCACTGGCATTTTCAACGCGCTGCTACATCCCACTGTAGTTACACTGTTAATGCAAATTTGTGTGCTTTGGTAGCCACTTGTTACCGGATGAGGCAGGTGAAACTCTGCTTTGATAACTAGGTGAAAGGAGCAGGGCTGGCCAAGACCCTCATGAAATAATCAGGGGCAAGACTGGGTTGGCGTCTGTGTTTGCCACCAGGAAGATCTTATGGCTCTGCTGTTGGCTGCAACCCAGTAGGCGTTGAGCGGTGGAGACACACGCCATGCCAGACCTTGATTAAAGGGATGGCCTTCTCTGTTAGCAGAGGGCCATCCAGGAGGGGAGGACAGGCCAAACAGCCTGCAGTTGGTCTGAAACAACCTGCTCAAGTAAGGTCACTTAGAACAGATTGTCCAGAACTGCGTTCAGCTGGACTTTGACCGTCTCCACAGATGGAGACTCCACAACCTCTCCGGGCAAATATGTTTCATTGTTTGATTGAAGCAAAAGTTAACATATGGTAGACCAAGTAAAACCCCATATATTCCAGGTGAAATTAATTCACATGAAGAGAAAACGTGATTTACAGTGTTATTTAATGGCTCTTTCACTTTGCAGAAGTTCCAAAAGCTTCAGAGTTACATCGTGCTATCCAGACCCATAGGACTGGACACCCCTGCACATCCGTTCCAGTCTGGAGACTGGGTCTATGTGAAGTGGTGGGACAGTGATCCTCTGCAAGCCAAGTGGAAAGGACAGTTTAAAGGAAACAAAGTAAAGACAGAGAGAGAGAAAAAGGGGGGAATGGGGAATAGCTACCAAGAAATGAGACGGGCGTCCTCGTGGTCTGGCCAATAGACACTGGCATCCTTGTGGTCGTGCCAATAGACACAGGTGTCCTCGTGGTCCAACCAATAGACGTGTCTTCTGTGGAGAAATCTCAAAAATCTTCTTCAGAGAGTGTGGTTACTGTGCTGCCAAGGGAGACAAAAGACAGCAACACACATGGACCTCTTTGGGGAAAAAAGACCAACTTTATTGTACGGACATCCCATATTTAAAGTGTGTTACATGCAGCTAGGACAGGACAGTAGTTCATTGGACAATTGGGAAAAACATCCTTGGGACATTACCTCAGGATGTATCCTGTTGCATCTCCCTAGATGTATTGGAAATGGTAGATTCCGTGACCCCTGCAATGTCCTGTAGTCTGGTTCCTCTCCCCTCCTGGCCATACCTAGGTGGCCGAGATCCAATTTCTTCCCGCCCCCCTTTCAGACCCTAGAAAAAACTGTGCCCCCGACCTCGCTCTCTTTCGCCCTCTCTTTCTCTCTTTCGCCCTCTCTTTCTCTCTTTTTCTCTCCTTTCGCTCCTGGGGGACCACAAGAAATAAATCTCTGCAACCTCCCCAGGGGGAAAGAGCCTCTTTTGTTATCTTTTATTCACATTCATGTGGCGGATCTGTGAGTCTTCACCCTAACAGCTGAGCTAGTCCAGACGAAAGGGTAAAGACTCAAAGGGTCAAAGCCACAGTATCCCACGAGAAAGACACCAGGTGTTAATCTTTATTATGAATTCCACTCTGTTTTTCACCATGTTATCACCCTGGGAGACTTCCTCCCTAACTGAAGCTGTAGTCAGCTTGTCAGCCTGGGAATGGACCTGAGAGTCAGGAGAAATGCAGGCCTGAAAAGGATTTCCAAGCTGTAATTCCCTAGCTCTCTAAATGTGTGTGTCCACAGGTCCCCCTTTTAGTTTGAAAGAAAAAGGAGAGGAGAAGTGTTTGTAATCTCTTTGCAGGGCCCTTTGCAAAGGAGAACAAACGCGACTCAAAAGACCTGAAAAACATTCCCAGGAGAAGTCTTTGAACCTGGTATTTTTCCCCTACAGAATCCTATCCAAAGACAAAAAGGAAAAAACCCATTAACGTTATTTCTAAACAGTTCAAAACATATCTAATAGTATTTCAATTGGCTTCAAAAAACAGTTCCACTACGAGCAGATAGGTGTTCATCTTCTGCTTGTAGAGGGGCCATCAGTCTGGTGGTCGGCATGCTGGTCAGCATTTGAATGCTGTGCATTGGCCACATTCTGTCTCGGACGTTGCAGGTCAGCGCAGACACATCTCGCAGGCAGCCAGCGTACCCCAGTATCTGTTGAGATGCAAGCATACCCATGACCCCAAACAATAAGATCATGTGGGCCTTCCCACCTATTTGTGGTCAGGTCCCGTATAAAGACCTTTGCTCGAGGCATTCGTATCTCATCCGAGGCCTGTAACGACAAGAAATGATTCACAATAACAGGATTATCGGAATCTTTTGGCACAGTAACATGATTGATGGTATATAAAGCTTTTTCTAGTCAGCTGTGTGGTGTTTCCCCAGCCATTCCCCTTTTCTGTTTATCTAAAACACGTTTTAAGGTGCCATGAGCGCGTTCGACAATGGCTTGGCCTGTTGGAGAATGTGGAGTGCCAAAATTATGTGAGACTCCCCACATTTGCAAAAACTGCCTCGTCTTTTGGGAGACGTAAGCAGAGCCATTGTCAGTTTTCACTGCAGAAGGTATGCCCAAGATTGCAAAAGCCATTCTCCAATGGGCAATCACATCTCGACCCTTTTCCCCAGTATGAGCAGATGCCCAAATGGCAGAAGAAAAGGTGTCGATAGAGACATGCACATACTTCAACCTGCCAAATTCAGCAATGTGAGTGACATCTGTCTGCCAAAGCTGCAGGGCTTTAAGACCCCTGGGGTTTACCCTCGATGGTAATGGAGCAGCCAGGCCATGACAGTCGTCACAAGAGGCAACAATGTCACAAGCCTCAGTGGCTGTTAGATGAAATTGTTTTTGCAGAGTAGGTGCGTTCTGATGGAAAAACTCATGCAATGCTCGGGCTTGTGCAATCTTAGCAGGCTGAGGTGCCACCCAGGCCAGGTTGGCCAACTTATCAGCCCTGGCATTACCTTCTGTCAGAAACCCTGGCAAGTCCGTGTGGCTCCGTATGTGCAGAACATAATATGGATGAGCTCAGGCTTGGATTGAACACCACAAGGTCTTCAAGAGCCAAAACAGGACGGCGTTGTCAACCTCTTTCAGGAGCGAGCAATCCAAACGCTGAGCTATGTCTGCAACATACACAGAGTCAGTGACCAAATTCAAAGGTACCTGTGAAAACTGTTGGAATGCTATAGTGACAGCCTTCAACTCAATGATTTGAGCAGAACCTGTTTCATGACCTTCCAGCGTTTGCCAGCCAGACTCATCCTGCCAGGTAACAATGGCCTTCCCTGTTTTGCCTGACCCATCAGTGAAGATGGTAGGACCTTGCACTGGCACCCGACTATATTTGGTTCTTAATGACAGTTTAACTGTCTTTGCCATATGCAGTAGCTTATGGCTGGGGAGATGATAAACAATCTGCCCCTTAAAACTTGCAGCACACTTTGCAAGGGGACACTATTAATAAAAGCCCCTTCAAAAAATTCCTGCTCCACAGGGAGCACAAGTGTAGTGGGGTCCGCTGCCATCAATTGCACGCATCATTGATGGCATTTCAGTATCAGTTGGGCAATTAATTCGAATATTGTATTTACCGTCTTTTTAAGCTGATGCGGCAGAAAGACCCATTCCAAAACGTGCAAGGGATCAGGTCAGGTATCATTCCATTGGCCAACGATACCTGTAGGATGCAAATCTGGATTGATGATAAACACAGTGATATCAACAGAGGGGTCTACTCGACATACTTGACGAGTAGACAGCATGCTGCACCTGCTGCAGTGCTCGCTGTGCCTCAGGGGTTAATGTTCGAGGTGAATCCAAGCTAGAGTCCCCCTTCAGGATACTGAAGAGCAGGGACAATTGCTCGGTGATCAGTCCTAAATAAGGATGTAACCAACCAATGACACCCAGCAACTTCTGAGCATCATTTAAAGTCTTTATGGAATCTGTGAATTACACCTCCTGATGTTGGATCGTTCGATCCAAGATCTTGACCCCTAAATACCTCCAGGGAGGCTGTCGCTGGACCTTTTCTGAAGCCACCTGCATCCCATAACAGCGTAAAGCAGTGAGCAGCTGAGGTTCTATCCTCAGCAACTCATCCTGAGTAGGAGCTGCTACTAGGATGTAATGATAGAGATACGCGTTAGGGAACTGCCTGTGAACTCCAGACAAGGCCTGAGCTACGTACCATTGACAAATGGTTGGGCTGTTTAGACAACCTTGAGGCAAAACCCTCATTGATATCTCTGTCCAGGCTCTGAATTGTTCACTGTTGATACTGTAAAAGCAAACTTTGGTCTGTTGTCAGGGCACAAGGGGATTGTAAAAAAATAGTCCTTCAAATCAACCACCAGAATGTCCCATCCAGCAGGGAGCATGGTGGGCTATGGCATCCCAGGCTGCAATGCCCCCATGCTCTCCATGACAGCATTTATCTTTCGGAGATCTTATAACAATCTCCATTTTCCTGACTTTTTTTGTATCACAAAGACAGGGGAATTCCAGGGACTGTTGGAAGGTTCGAGGTGTCCCTGTTCTAATTGCTCTTGGACTAATTGGCGAAGGGCTAATAATTTTGTTTTTGGCAGGGACCACTGTGCTTGCCAAACCGGGGTATTAGTCAACCACTGGAGAGGCATTGCAGGATAATTCCTGCCCTTCATTTCAATGGTCCCAATTACAAATTTGACTGAATGCGCACTCCCCAGGCAGCCAAAACATCAGAGGCTGACCGGAGCTGAGGTTATGTAGGGTTGGATGGTAGCTATCTGCCCTTCCAAATTCCTGATGAGCACAGGCCACTGACTTACAAAAGTCTGTGCTGTGCCTCCCACACCTTCAATGGCCTGGCCAAGAGGGGCCATCAGCCATGTGGGAGGCCAGGCAGAATAGGAAATGACAATGATGTCTGCCCCAGTATTGAGCAAACCTCTGAGCTGGATCTGGGGTGGGTTGGCATCTGGCACTGACAAAGTGCACACCATCTGTGGGAGCTGATCGTAGATATTCATTGTCCAAAAGACTTGCAGTGTTCCTGTGGAGCAGAACCCGCTGTCTTTCCGGTCTCGATGATCAGCCCTGGGAACATATGAGAGAAAAGGCACAAGTTGGGTGATACGGGTTCCTGCCAGGATAGTGACAGGAGGACATGGAGTAGAAACCATGTCACAGATTTGTCCTGTGGTCAGCATCAATGACCCCTGGGTGGACGAGGATTCCCTGGATGGTGGCACTGGATCGACCTACGAGCAGTGCACTGAGCCCATGGCCCAGAGGGCCAAAGGCATCCAGAGGGATCTTGTGCACACCGACAGAGTCTAAGACAACTGTGACTGTAGTGTGTACATCCACGCCGGTGGAGCCCTGGGTGCGGGCTGCATGCTGACTGAGGAAACCTGTGCCAGTGAAGGGTTCTGGGGTGCCATTTGTGTCTGCGCACTGCATCCTCGAGTGCTCGTTGTCCCATTACCCTGGTCCGGCACAGGCTTCTTTGTTTTGCACTGATTAGCATAGTGTCCTGGTTTTTTGCATTTAGCGCACAGAAAGGTAGGCATGTTAGCCCTCTGTTGCTGTGGCTTCTGCTTCTTGTTGCCATTATTTTTCCCATGCTTTTTCTGACAACCCCCTGACATGTTTTGATGATGCCACATGGCAGCTGCTAAAGTGGAGATCTCATGATCTATGGTTCCCACCTTAGCACATGCCTGGATCATCTCAGTCAAAGAGGGGTCCCCTGGCAAAGCCTGGATGATTTTTAAACAATCAACATTAGCATTGTCCCTAGCCAGCTGTTTACATAACAACTGTCTTAGGGCATCATCCTCAACCTGCTTCTCCAAGGCAGCTGCAATTTTCTCAACAAATTGTAGGAAAGGTTCTCTGGGACCCTGAGTAATTTTCACATATTTTTGTCATGGGGAAGCAGCTTCCATAGTTTTTAACATGGCTGCAAGCCCTATTTTTTGGCATTGTTCTAGAATCGGGGTCCCAGGTGGCTTGCATGTCAGGGCTAGCGAATTGATGTCGACCCATCAAAGCATCCTTCCTCACAGCATATCTAGGATCTGGCCGGGGTCTCTGCATATTCTCAGCAGCAGCCCTGTCAGCCATTTGTCTCCAGTTGTCCTCAAACAGTCTAATTTGGACAGGCTGGAACAGCACCTGGGCCAGATGTCTAATATCATAGGGAGCTAGTAAATCAGTATTCAGCACCCTAATAATTTGCATCACTTTTGCAGAACCGAGACCATATTTTGCCACCTTGTCCTGTAAATCTTGGACCACACACCAAGCTATGGTGTTGTGCCTATCTGCCTGCCCTGAGCCAGGCACAGCCTTGAAGACAGGAAAGGCCTGAGGTCCCCCAGTCCCCTCAGGGACCGGGCTGATCTCAGCTGGATCTACTTGAACGCCTTCCTCCACCCGGAGAACACCACCCCCTGGCATTCCCAAACGTTCTAGTAAATCCCAGTCTCTTTGTTGCAATGCTTTGATTTTCACCACCTCCCAGAAGCCGTGATGATTCTTGGGCCGGACTGTGACTGAACACGGGGGCAGGGTCCACAGGCTGCTCCGAGAGGAAGCTGAGGGACCAGCACAGCTTCAACTGTCCGATGCGAGTCCTCGCCTTTGAAGGGGGGGTCTGCTGTGCCTCTCCACTCGAGGCGTTGGACTGGAGTGACGAGAGCGGTCCCTGTCCCATGGAGGATGGTGCGGCAGACACAGGCACAGATGCAGCGGCGCTTTGCATGGTCGGCGGGGGTAGGTTTGTTGACGGAAATACACAGAGTTCCAGCAGCAGCTCTGGTGCACCGGGGGGAGAAGCCTGCACTTCCGGGTGGGCGGGGTACGTCATCAGGGGCGGCACGTCAGGCGTCACAGCCCCGCCCATCACCGGGGCGGGCTGCTGTGGCCCCACCTCCAGAGGCGGGCCAGGCTGTGACACCACCGAGGAGGGGGTGGACAACACCACCTCCACCTCTGCAGCTGGAGTCACCTGCTCTGCCCCTGCGGGCGGGCCCGTAGGCGACAAGGGAGCCACCTCTGTTCCCGAGTATGCCAGGAGGGAAGAGGGGGCCGCGCCAGGGGGGCTCGCTGCCGCGCCGGGGGGGGGGCTAGCTGCCGCACCACCCACAGGCGCAGCCGCTGGGAAGACACCGTCCCCGGACTCCCCCGGTCCCGCGCCCGCACCACCCTGCGGCATTCCGGGCGCTGCCACCGCCGTGCCCGCCTGAGTGGCCGTGAATCTTTCCAGTGTTACATGAACAGTCTGCATAACTTGTTCTGTGATCAGGGCTGTGATCTGGCTCAGCAGGTCTGTCGAAACGGACGACAAACATGCTGCTCCAGTAGGCAAAGGGGCCGTGAGAGGGTCGGATAGCTGGCTCAGCGCTGACTATCCGGACCCCGCGCCTTGCGAAAAGGGGGGGGGGGGGGGGGGGGGGGGGTCTAGGGCTGTGAGACAGAAACGAACGGCCAGTCCCGCTCCCTGCTTCAGAGCCCCATCCCTCTAGAAATGCAGGGGAGGGATATTTCGGCTGGATGTAGTCATTTGGGGAAGGATACGTTGGCGGGAAGTATTCCCTAGGTGACGGGTACTTTGACTGAGGTGAATTTTCATGGGGAACACCCCCCTGCGGAACCTTCGGGCAGGGCACGTCTGGTGGGGAAAATTCCATCTCCTGGTCCTCGGACATTTCGTTCCCCATCTCCTGTGTGTCCCCCATCATGAATCGATTAATGAGCCCCCAGGTGGTTAGCAAAGGGGATACTGAGGTATCTGTTGCTAGAAGGGCGCCCCATAAACGCTCTCCTAGCTGCCTCCATGATTCTGGGGAAAAACCTTCTTTGGGGTCCTCGGAGAAACCATGCTCTTTTGCCCATGCCAGTACGGCGATCAAATCTCTGTCTGGAATGGGGGCTTCCAAATTCTCTAGGACCCCTTTCCAAATGGAGAGGGCAGATTCCTCTTGCTTAGTTAAGAGGCTCCCCATTATCTAACTAGCTTCCCAACTAATTGCTTAGCCGGGGACGGGGAACCAGAGAGTACCTCATCCATCCGGATTTCCGGTTCGCCGATGGGTCCGTGCGGTCTCCTCGCGGCTCCTCTCCACCGACTCCTCGGTGGAGAGTGCCGGGCGCTGTGCGCCGCACGGCTCCGCAGTGCTCCACAGCGCTCCGCGATGCCTTCGCTGTCCCGTGCCAGGTGGCTCCGCGCCGCGGAGCCCCGCACTGCTTCGCGGTTCGTGCCGGGCCGCCCCGATCCGGCCCGCGGCTCCCGGTGCTCCGCTCCCGAAGACGGTTGGAATCCCCTGCAGTGGTCCGGTCCAGGTGCGATCTTTGTCGGGTAAGATCTACGTGGACGCCTCCAGATGTGGTTACTGAGCTGCAAAGAGAGAGAAAAGACAGCAACACACACGGACCTCTTTGGGGAAAAAAGGCCAACTTTATTGTACGGACATCCCATGTTTAAAGTGTGTTACGTGCAGCTAGGACAGGACAGTAGTTCATTGGACAATTGGGAAAAACATCCTTGGGACAGTACCTCAGGATGTATCCCACGGGAAAGACACCAGGTGTTAATCTTTATTATGAATTCCACTCTGTTTTTCACCATGTTATCACCCTGGGAGACTTCCTCCCTAACTGAAGCTGTAGTCAGCTTGTCAGCCTGGGAATGGACCTGAGAGTCAGGAGAAATGCAGGCCTGAAAAGGATTTCCAAGCTGTAATTCCCTAGCTCTCTAAATGTGTGTGTCCACAAGAGAGTCACTTTTTATAGTCCTTTTCAAAGCAAGTGGTGTCCGACCTAGAGATGGTGAGATTTATGGGCCATTGTGAGATGCTCCGAGACAGAACATGCAGTGGTGCTCTGAGAAGCAGTTGTAGGTGTACAGAGCACGCAGTTTTCAGTTAGTACCTGTTTGAAAGCATTGTACCGTGGACAGGACACACACAATCACTTGGCAAGCATCCACCTCAACCAGGCCAGAACTCCTGTCCAGAAGCGAGTGGAGGGTCCTCGGCGTCTTAGCCTCTACCCTTGCCACGGTCATGAGGCATAAGAGGGAAAAATTACAGACCGAGTCTTACAGCATTGGAACTTACAAGCTACTACTAGCTTAGCTAGAGTAGCAGGGCCTAAACCATATTTTATAAGACCTTTCTTTTATAATATCTCTATCTATCTGCAACAGTTTTCCTGAAACACAGGACTGTGATCCTGTTTTTTGCCTTGCTCCATCCTCTGAGGATCCTGAATTCCACCATCTCATGGGCAGTGGAGTCAAGGCTGCCTCCAACTTTCATGTTCCTGGCCTTTATTTTCTGTAACCCTGCTCATGTAATAACCACCAGTGGCAGTCATAATGGATATGTTTTGTCGTGATGGCTGCATCCACTCAAAATGGATACACAATAGCCAAGGACTAATTTGAGCAACAGCGCCTCCCAACCATCGTACTGGTGAAGGTCCAACTCAAGCCAAGTTTGGAAGAAATTAACATCTGTAGTCAGTGTGCAACTATGATTTTACTCCAAAAATAGTGGATAGCTCATGGTTCCTCGAGTTCTCCTGCATGACAGCAGGCTGCATACCAGAATCTCCCTCTGAGTAGTTATGACTCTTGAGGTTACTTCTCAAAGTTGAGATTTCTTATTGTAACAGATTCTCAATAAGTGATTGATATGATGCTAAACTTTGAAATCTTAGCTAAGTGATATAAAGGATTAATTGTGCACATAGCATCCTTTAGACATAAACTGTTGACCGAGTCTGGGACTAAGTCTGGATCCAGCTGCCCGTACATCCCCTCAGAAATGAGCTTAGAACACAAGGGGGTCCTTTCTGAACCTCTTGACTCAATTGGAGGGTATCCCTGACAGTTTTGTCTGGTCCTGTCCTCTATGCAGCAAGTAATCAAGTGTACCTTGCCATCAAATCTTGTTAAACCATTCTCACATTTACTATCAACTTTGTTAAATTGCTGGTTTATATCACTAAACACATCGCTCATCACTTACAAGTGAAGCATGCCACTCCATCCACAACAAACCTCAAGTTAATCATCTTTCTCTTTTGCTCAGGCTCTTGAAAAAGCTTGTGTTGCTGTGGACCTCGCGTTAGAGATAGAAATGAGACCAGACACCTCTTTCTTCTTGCAGAATAGCTGAATTTTTAATCACTTAGCTTATATTTATAGGAATATCAGAAGGCACCATATATGAATCTAATTGGTTAACAATCCACTGAAACTCATTTCATTGGTTGGTAATGGCCAGTGTACATGTCCATTAAACCTCTCTATTTCTAGACAGTTGGCATATTTTCTTCACAAATTCTCATGGGATAGAATTCATGTTTTTGCAGGTGCAACCTGTTTTTCTCACAAGAATAGATTGTTATACAAACTGATTTTCATTCTTAGAATTTGTTTCTCATGGGAACTCAATAGGCTCGCTGTTATTTCAGCTGAAATAGCAATAAGGCTTGATTTTAGAAGGCCTTTCTTTTATAAGATTTTACCTATATGCAACAAGCTTGTAGGTGCTTAACTGGATGCTTTGATGCCTGTAGAGGTTAGACCCCAGCCAGAACCTAAGCACTTCACAGCTGCTTGCTTACTTCCCCCCCTGCCCCTCCCCAGGGACTGAGGAGAGAATCAGAAGGGTAAAAGTGAGAAAGCTGCGGGTTGAGAAAAGGACACTAATAGGTTGTAGTAGTTTAGGAGTGGTACTCTGCAACTGAGCCATGTCCTCAGACAGCCAGGGAATCTGAATCATTTATTCAAAAAAATTAGCTGCTTTTATACACTCTTTCAGTATTTCCTTACATGGTAATTCTCACCACTTGACCTATCCCATTGTGACAATTGATAAAAGATTCGTGTTAATCACAAAAGCATTGGGATTTGCATAAACCAGAATGCTAAGCTCTGAAGTGAAGCATGGACACTAGATAAAGGAAATTATATTATTAAATAATTCTGTTTAAAATCACCTTGTTATATTATGTTGTATTATGTTACATTACATTATGTTATATTATGTTATGTTTTCCAAATAAGTTGTATTGGCTACCAGCTTGCAAAATCGAACTTCCCAAAAAGCCCTTCCTGCCTTTGTCTGATCAATGCTGCCTATCTCAAGGACCAGACTTCCAGAACTTCTCTGGTGGTTATCTACAAGGACCAGATGGCTATCTGTGACTGATTATCACCCAAAGGCTTTGTGAATTTGTGTAAGGATGTTTATTCAACCACCACTGCTTACCTAGCAAAATTATGACAGCAAAAAAAAAAAAACCCAAAAGTATTGATTACAATGAGAAACCACAGTATAAGAAGAGGCTGCAAACCAAGGTTCGGTGGAGCGTGGAGTGGGCGGTAACCCCTCGCGTTCCCCAGCGCGCTGCTTGCTCTTTCTATATCAAATAAAGCAATCCAAAATTTTACTGAATATCGAGACTTTTGTCTCTCATTTATAACACCATGTTGCCACGTCAGCAACATGCTTTCTAAATGTCCTTCTCCTCTCCCGTAGGGGTCTGCCGCGTGACACCTCCCCCAAAGGTCAGGAGGAGACAAGCCTCTCTATGCTGCCATGTGCTTCTTTGTGGTGCCATGTACTTTTGCAGGCGCGACCTTCAGCCGGCAGCTCAACTCCATCCCATCTCTTCCCACAGTACTCCCCAATTTAGTGCTCCCACGTGTGGAAGGAGCAGAGACCGGAGAGAGGCCTCCCTGGAGAGTGATCCCTTAGATAAGAAGTTGCTTACTTAGAATGACTAATACTAGAAATATTTCCCTGCTTGTAGACCCCTGCCTTATCTCCCTGTAAAACCATTGGATAAGCTTCCCAAACTTAGTAGTTATTGGTTCTTATCCCAATCCACCATAAACCTATAAAACCTCTGTTGCAACCCTGCCCCAGCGGATTTGCTGCCCTGGACCCCTTCATGGAAGAAATAAAGATTCTGTGAAACTTCATTTGCAGCTCTTCCTGGTCTCTTCTCTTTCTGCTGGCTAGGGGTACTTGGCAAGCCTGGACTCCAGGCATTACTTGCATCCTGGTACCTCGTAGCTGAAACCTGCCTGAGACACCAGGAAAGGCTGTTCCATACGGGACAACTTATCCGAGCACGTTGTGGCAGTTTGGGGCCAAACCCCGAAGCCCCGACAGCTACACCTACGGAGACTTTCCAAACCACTCTACCACTCGCTTCCTCCCTCCCCCTTGCGCTAGGATGGAGAGGAGAATAGGAAGCACAAAAGGCAAAGATCACAGGTTGAGATAAGAACAATTTACTGGACAGAGCAAGGAGATAAGAAAACAAACAGTAACAGCAATAATACTAATGACAGAGGGTACAAGAAAAGAAACATTATTGCTTACTGGGGAAACCCCTGAAAATAGACAATACCTGTGATATAGGGAACTTATAAATAAACTTAAATAGGTTATAGTTTGCTGTGCAGTCAAGTGCGTTAAGAGCAGATAGTCCTTTGCTGTACAACAGGATTTTGCCTATCGTTTAAGACTGATAAGCAGGAACTAGTGCTTGAAAAACTGCTAAAATCTGGATCTATAGTTTTGGACTATGGCCAGAAGCCTTGGAAGACAGCCAAATACCAAGAGAGCCTGTGCAAGGACCGGGTTCATCCAGAGGACATCGTGAAGGTGACTGCTTACTTCATCCAGTGACCCCTGCCCAAGACCACCAGAAGACAGTACACAAGCACAGAACATGAAAAGCTGATTGACATACGAAGTAAGTGTAGGCTGGGATAGGTTATGAATATGTATAGGCGATGTTGAAACTTTCATAAATATGCATGAGCTTAGGTGTATGTAAACAGAGCATCTGCTCTGTTTGGTGCACGTTTGTGGTGGAGAAATCCCCTGTGTGCCCAGCCCTGAATAAACATACCTACTTTACAACCCCTTGCTGGCTGTAGAGTCTTTCTCTGAGTGTCACCTGACCACTACTTCTGCCATGCTACCCCCACAGCTCCCTCTAGCTCAGAACCTGAGCCACTCTGCTGCTCCCTCTGCCATGCTTACTCAACCAGAAAGAACCCCTTCTCCAAAGAGACTTCCTTTCCCCTGCCCCCCAGCAATGTCATGAGGTGGTATAGAATAACCTCAGGGTCCTAGCCATGCCCCCTTGTGATGGTTTTGCACATATAACATTTAATGAGGAAAAAAAGAGACACCCACAAAGCATTGGCTACCATCCATGAATCAGTGTAGAGGTAGAACTTTGGCTACTTCTCTCTTTCAGGAATATCCAGGGCCAGTTGAACAACTTTGAGTTCAACAAGTTGACTTGATCCACCTTCTCCTTCAGTGGCTTATATTATACAATTCAACATTACAGGCTGTTGTCATGCAAAAAAAAAAAAATCCCCTTGAGTTACACATTGTCACAGGACTTGTTTTTCAAGGCCCAAGATGGTGTTCTGGGCCATGGTGTGAGGCACAGGGAACATCTCGAACCATCCAGTGGTTGTTTCCACTACTGTCAGCACTTGCCCTGGTAGGTTTGTGGTAATGTGATGTAATCGATCTGCCAGACCTCCCCATATTTATATTTTGACCATCATCCCCCATACTACAGGGGCTATACCTGCTTGGCCTGCTTGATCACAGCACATGTTTGACAGTTATGGATGACCTGGGAGATGGTGTCCGTGGTAAAGTCCAACCCTCGATCATGAACCCATCTGCTTGTTGCATTTTTTCCCTGATGACTTGAGGTGTCATGGGCCTACCAAGACAGAAGTAATTCGCCCGTATATTGCCAGTCCAGATCTTCCTGAGACACTTTTATCTTGGCAACCTGATCCACCTGTTAATTGTTGCGATGCTATTCAGTAGCTCCACTCTTGGGTACATGTGCATCTACATGATGTACATTTACAGCCAACTTCTCTACCTGGGCAGTGATGTCTTGCCACAATTCAGCAGCCCGGATGGGTTTGCCTCTGTGCTGCCAGGTGGTCTTTTTCCATTGGTCTAGTCACTCCCACAGAATATTTGCCACCATCCACAAGTCAGTGTAGAGGTAGAGCACTGGCCATTTCTCTTGTTCAGAGATATTCAAAGCCAGCTGGATGGTTTTCAGCTCTGCAACCTGACTTGATCCACATTGCCCCTCAATAGCCTCTGTGACTTGCCATGTAAGACTCCATATGGCAGCTTTCCATTTTTGATGTATCCCTACAATACAGCATAAACCATCAGTAAAGAGACTGTGAGTTTTTTGATTTTCTGGTAGCTGATTATATGGTAGGGCCTCCTCAGCACATCACCTTTTTCTACTCTTCTGATAATCAGAAAAATTTTCCCTGAGGCCAATTTGTAATTACTTCCAAGATCCCTGGCAATTGGGTTTTCCTATTCGAGCTTGCTGTATGATTAGCTCAACCCACTTACTCCACATAGCATCAGTGGCATGTCTGGAAGGGACGTTCCCTTTAGACATCCAGCCTAGCGCTAGCAGTCAGGGTGCCAGGAGGAGCTGTGCTTTAGTGTCAGCACTTCTGAAGCAGATTAAACCCCTTCATAAGGTGCCAGTATCTCTTTTTCAACTGGGATGTTGTGACAGGACCTTTCACCCCTGATACAGCAAAAGCTTTTCTGTTTTTCCCCATGTCCAAGTTAGACTGGAATAGCTTGCCTTGTGATAAATTATCTTGGCTGAAAACATCCTTAGCCAGCAATAAACATCCTGCCTTGAATGCATGGGAAAGGATAAGCAAAAATTCCTGACTGACAGACATGGTACTTTTACAAACTATAAAAGATCACTATAATTTTCATAAAATCAGAAATCTCTTACACACTGTCTCAATGTGTGAATATGTGGGGAGTTCTCCTCTGTCTTGGTTTGAAAGACAGGTATGGTCTAAGGAAAGGCAAGAGCCCCTTTTCTGTGATGCAGAGTGCAACCCCCCTCCCTTTTAATTATTTTAGGTCCAATTCAGACACCTTCAGGCAGGAGATATGGGGATAAGAATAACAGTTCTTTACTGGTATCTAACAAAGCAGAAAAACAACAACAGCTATAAAAATTGGCAACAGAAACAGTCTAGCTCCGCTCCAGTCCCTTCTGGCCGCAGGCCGTCTCCCTGTGCTGTTACCGCTGCTGTGGGGGCAGGGCAGGTCCCGCGCAGTTGAAGAGGGCTGGAGTGATGGCGGCCGCGGCCCAGGGGTGAGAGGGGATGGGGAAAGTTACTCCCCCCTCACGGTGTCGGTCGTGGTGCTCAGCAGAGTGTCCGGAGGTCGTAGGGTGAGCTAGGAGAGCAGCAGAGCGATGTCCAAAGGCAGGGAGCGTGGATCTCAGTGCTGGGATGGCAGGGGAAGATGCCAGAGCAGAGCCCAGGTTGTCTTCCCACTCCAGGAGCCAAGCGAGAGAGAGCCCAGCTCCAGACCCCCCCGTCCCACCTTTCCTTTTCCGGTTCCCCCCCCCTCCCCCTCCACCCACCCCCTACGAGAGAACATTATCTGTCGTTTTAAGGTGTAGCCACAATTACTTAGCATAACAATGGGAGAAAATTCCACTGAAAGAAAAGGGCATAATTCAACCTCCAACATTATGCACCCCTGAATTTCTCCCATACTAATATGCTATATCAGATTAAACTGTTACATTATATATACATACATGCAGTTAGAGACATAGGCACAGTACTATAGGTATTTCACCCTAAAACAAGGTCTCCTTGGGGTATGCATTAGGTCTCTCCATTCTTTTGCATCACCCACCAGGTGCAACCTGGTCCTTGAGCGAATATAACTCCATGGATGGGATTGTCTTTGCTGGAGGCAGGATTCACCCAAACAGTTTTTCCTAGCATACCTCTCATGTGTACCAGTGGAACCTTATCTCCATTTGATATTCCCAAGGGCTCAGATTGGGCAGGGCCTGCTCGGTTAGTGGAACCTCGGGTGTTCACTAACCAGGTGGCCTTTGGTAGATTAATCTCCCAGTTCTTGAAAGTTCCCCCACCCAGTGCCTTCAAGGTGGTTTTAAGCAGGCCATTGCACCGTTCAACTTTCCCTGCAGCTGGTGCATGGTAGGGGATATGGTACACCCACTCAATGCTGTGTTCTCTAGCCCAGGTGTTTATAAGGCTGTTCTTGAAATGAGTCCCATTGTCTGACTCAATTCTCTCAGGGGTACCATGCCTCCAAAGAACTTGTTTTTCCAGGCCCAGGATGGTGTTCCGAGCAGTGGCATGAGGCACAGGGTAGGTCTCCAACCATCCAGTGGTGGCTTCCACCATGGTCAGTACATAGCGCTTGCCCTGGCGGGTTTGAGGCAGTGTGATGTAGTCAATCTGCCAGGCCTCTCCATACTTATATTTGGACCATCGCCCCCCATACCAGAGGGGCTTCACCCGCTTGGCTTGCTTGATGGCAGCGCATGTCTCACAGTCATGGATAACTTGAGAAATACTGTCCACGGTTAGATCCACCCCTCGGTCTCGTGCCCACTTATATGTGGCATCTCTACCCTGATGACCTGAGGCATCATGGGCCCATCGAGCCAGGAACAACTCTCCCTTGTGCTGCCAGTCTAAATCTATCTTCGACACTTCTATCTGTGCAGCCTGATCTACCTGCTCATTGTGTCGGTGTTCCTCATTAGCCCGACTCTTGGGGACATGGGCATCTAAGTGACGGACTTTCACAGGCAGCTTCTCTACCCGGGTGGCAATGTCTTTCCATTCATCGGCAGCCGAGATTGGCTTTCCCATACGTTGCCAGTTAGCCTTTTTCCACCTTTCCAGCCATCCCCACAGAGCATTGGCTACCATCCATGAATCAGTGTAAAGGTAGAGTTTTGGCCACTTCTCTCTTTCAGCAGTGTCCAGGGCCAGCTGAACAGCTTTGAGTTCAGCAAGTTGACTCGATCCACCTTCTCCTTTGGTAGCTTGTGCGACCTGTCGTGTGGGGCTCCATACGGCTGCTTTCCACTTCCGGTTCATCCCCACGATGCGGCAGGAACCATCAGTGAAAAGAGCATAGCATGTTTCATCTGCTGGCAGTTGGTTATATGGTGGGGCTTCTTCGGCCCGGGTCACTTGTTCCTGTTCCTCTTCGTCGGCAAGGCCAAAGTCTTCCCCTTCCGGCCAGTTGGTAATTATCTCCAAAATCCCAGGGCGATTTGGGTTTCCAATACGGGCACGTTGTGTGATGAGGGCAATCCATTTACTCCATGTGGCGTCAGTGGCATGGTGGGTTGAGGGAACCTTTCCTTTAAACATCCACCCCAGCACTGGCAGTCGGGGTGCCAGGAGGAGTTGTGTTTCCGTGCCAACCACCTCTGAGGCAGCTTGGACCCCTTCATAGGCGGCCAAGATCTCCCTCTCTGTCGGAGTGTAGTTGGCCTCGGACCCTCTGTAGCTTCGACTCCAGAACCCCAGTGGTCGGCCTCGCGTCTCACCAGGCACCTTCTGCCAAAGGCTCCAGGACAGACCATGGTTCCCGGCTGCAGAGTAGAGCACATTCTTCACATCTGGTCCCGTCCTGACTGGGCCAACGGCTACTGCATGAGCAATCTCCTGCTTGATCTGGGCAAAGGCTTGCTGCTGCTCAGGGCCCCAGTGGAAATCGTTCTTCTTGCCGGTGACCAGGTAAAGAGGGCTCACAATCTGGCTGTACTCAGGAATGTGCATTCTCCAAAAGCCTATGGCACCTAGGAAGGCTTGTGTTTCCTTCTTGCTGGTTGGTGGAGACATTGCAGTGATCTTATTGATGACCTCACTGGGGATCTGGCGCCGTCCATCTTGCCACTTTACTCCCAGGAACTGGATCTCTTGGGCAGGCCCTTTGACTTTGCTCTTTTTAATGGCGAAGCCGGCTCCCAGCAGAATCTGAATGATCTTTTCTCCTTTCTGAAATACCTCCATTGCCATGTCCCCCCACACAATGATGTCATCAATGTACTGCAGATGTTCTGGAGCTCCACCCTTCTCCAGTGTAGCCTGGATCAATCCATGACAGATGGTGGGGCTGTGTTTCCACCCCTGGGGCAGTCGGTTCCACGTGTATTGCACACCCCTCCAGGTGAAAGCGAACTGAGGCCTGCACTCTGCTGCCAGAGGAATGGAGAAAAATGCATTGGCAATATCGATAGTGGCCTACCATTTTGCTGCCTCGGACTCCAGCTCGTACTGGAGTTCCAGCATGTCCGGCACAGCAGCACTCAGTGGTGGAGTCACCTCATTCAATGCACGATAGTCCACAGTCAATCTCCATTCTCCTGCAGATTTACGCACAGGCCAGATGGGGCTGTTGAAGGGTGAGTGGGTTTTGCTGACCACCCCTTGGCTCTCCAGCTCACGGATCATCTTGTGTATGAGGATCACGGCATCTCGATTCGTCGGGTACTGCCGGTGGTGCACTGTTGAGGTAGCAATTGGCACCTGTTGCTCTTCCACCCTGAGGAGTCCCACTGCAGATGGGTTTTCTGATAGCCCAGGCAGGGTGTTCAACTGCTTAATGCCCTCTGCCGCCACAGCAGCTATTCCAAAAGCCCACCTGAGTCCCTTTGGGTCTTTGTAATAGCCGTTCCTGAGGAAGTCTATGCCTAGGATACATGGTGCCTCTGGGCCAGTCACAATTGGATGTTTCTGCCACTCTTTCCCAGTCAGGCTCACCTCAGCCTCCAGCAGAGTCAGTTCCTGAGATCCCCCTGTAACCCCAGCAATTGAAACAGGTTCCTTCCCGACATGTCCTGATGGTATTAATGTACATTGTGAACCAGTGTCAACCAATGCTCTGTGTTCCTGTGGCTCTGATGTGCCAGGCCATCGGATCCACACCGTCCAAAAGATCCGGTTTTCCCGTGCCTCTCCCTGGCTAGAGGCAGGGCCCCTCTAGCCCTGGTTATTATTTCTCTCCTGGGCATACATACTGGAGGTTCCTTCAAGGGGATCTGACAGATCATCCTCCCTTCTGTAATACCCTGCACCTCCATGGGAGGCTGAGGCTACCCTCACTTTAGTGGAGTTCCCTCTGTTGGTGTTCCCCTCCCTGAGTTGACGCACCCGTGCTGCCAGGACAGAAGTGGGTTTCCCATCCCACCTTCTCATGTCTTCCCCGTGGTCATGTAGAAAAAACCACAGGTCAGCATGTGGGGTGTACCCTCTCTCCCTAGCTGGGGGGGCGTTGTGCTCTACTTTTGGGGTCCATGACTCACACTGGTGCTGCACTGATCTTCCTCACCTCTTCCCTTATCTCCTTCATCTCCTCCTTAAACTCCTCTCTGAGGTCCTTAACCACAGCAGAGACATGAGCTTGCACTGGGCCAGCCATCATACTCTGATAATTCCTGAGCCTGTTGGCAACAGAACCCACTGTCACTTGGTTGGTATCAGCATCAATCATTGCAATAAAGGGGGTATATTGAGATGGGCCCAGGTTTGCCAGATTCCACAACATCTGTCCTGTGCACCTGACCTTGTCAGGGTCATTGTCATGCTGTCCATCCCTCCCAAAGAGCACCTCCAGTACTGCCACTTCTCTCAGCTTTTGGATCCCTTCCTCAAGGGTATTCCAACGTGTTCTCTGGTGGTACTCCTGCATTCTCTCTCTGTGGACAAATCTCTCTCTCACACTAATTAAAAGTCGCTCCCAGAGGGAAAGGAGACCTGTCTCCCTTACAAATACCTGGTCCACACCTGAGTCCTGGGTCAAGGACCCCAAATTCCTTGCCTCAGTACCATCCAGTTGCACACCTGTACCCATAAGGTCCCAGACCCGCAATAACCAGGTTGTAAAAGGCTCATGGCCCCGTCGTACAATGTCTTTTCGCAGGTTACGGAGACTCTCGTATGACAGGGACTCGGTGATGATCTCAACTTCTGGCTCCCCTGCTGGTTGTGAGGGGCCCCCTTCCTGACCCTTATTATCTAGGTGCCTTGTTTTCATCTTAGACTTCCTAGTTTCCACAGGGGCAACTGCTGCTGGCTGTGAGTGCCCTTGCAGTTCAGCTGGAACCTAGACAGATGTAACATCTGTGGGTCCCACTGCTGCACCATCAGAGTCTCCCTCTTTAAGGCAGGGGGAGGGTTTCTCACCAGCTGGGGAGAGGTACTCCTTCAGCATCTGGCCCATCTCACGTATCTCCTTTGCTAGCACCCCCACCCATTCTGGGTGGTTCCTTTCCGAGGTGGGCTGTGGAGCAGGGTCAAACTCTGGGTTAATATCCCTAGTCTCTGGGATAGGATCAGGCTCTGGGGTAACCTCCCTAGTCTCTGGGACAGGATCAGGCTCTGGGGTAACATCACTAATCCCTGGGGTAGGTATCAGGGTTGTTATCCAAGTCAATCTCCCCTTATCTCTGAATGTTAGCTAGAACAGGTTTAACAGGGATATAAGCAACACTAGCCACAATATAATGTCATTAGCATTTAAAGCGGATTGGAACCCCTTGAAGACTGGTGGGGTGAACTTCAAAAACCCTGTGATGGGTTGAGAAAAAATTTCACCTGCTGCCACTTCCTCACAGTAAGTACCATTATTGAAGTAGCCCCAGAAACACACACTTTGAGTGCGATAGCTCTGAATCCATGTGGCCATCTTCCAGAGAAAATTAAAAATCCATGAATTCCTCAACTGATCAATCCACATAATAAACTGGATAATAGCCACAGTAACCTTGGTTATGAAACTCATGTTTAAAAAAGGGCTTGCAAATGAGAGAGATATAGCAGTGACCACATGGAGGCCAATCCAGGGTAAGCTGGACAGCATTGTGTCATCTACCACAAGCTTGGGTAATTTAAGAACTGTTATCCCCTTTTCTACCCCTCTCTCAATGCCCTCTGGCAATGCCCCACGTTGGGCGCCAAAAGCTGTCTTGGTTTGAAAGACAGGTATGGTCTAAGGAAAGGCAAGAGCCCCTTTTCTGTGATGCAGAGTGCAACCCCCCTCCCTTTTAATTATTTTAGGTCCAATTCAGACACCTTCAGGCAGGAGATATGGGGATAAGAATAACAGTTCTTTACTGGTATCTAACAAAGCAGAAAAACAACAACAGCTATAAAAATTGGCAACAGAAACAGTCTAGCTCCGCTCCAGTCCCTTCTGGCCGCAGGCCGTCTCCCTGTGCTGTTACCGGTGCTGTGGGGGCAGGGCAGGTCCCGCGCAGTTGAAGAGGGCTGGAGTGATGGCGGCCGCGGCCCAGGGGTGAGAGGGGATGGGGAAAGTTACTCCCCCCTCACGGTGTCGGTCGTGGTGCTCAGCAGAGTGTCCGGAGGTCGTAGGGTGAGCTAGGAGAGCAGCAGAGCGATGTCCAAAGGCAGGGAGCGTGGATCTCAGTGCTGGGATGGCAGGGGAAGATGCCAGAGCAGAGCCCAGGTTGTCTTCCCACTCCACGAGCCAAGCAAGAGAGAGAGCCCAGCTCCAGACCCCCCCGTCCCATCTTTCCTTTTCCGGTTCCCCCCCCCCCCTCCCCCTCCACCCACCCCCTACGAGAGAACATTATCTGTCGTTTTAAGGTGTAGCCACAATTACTTAGCATAACAATGGGAGAAAATTCCACTGAAAGAAAAGGGCATAATTCAACCTCCAACATCCTCGAAGTCAAGACGTCAGCATCAACTTACTCCCCTAGAAGTTGAGGGGAAGGAGACTTTTGTACACCACTATAATTCATTGGTAAGTTACATTGGCTCCTAATCTATACTATTTCTTTGCTAGTTATAATAATAGGTACCTTTATTATTATGCGCTGTCTTATGAACCTACTAGAAGTGTTTCTTTTGTTTATCTTGTGTAGTGAGAAGTCTCTTAAAGTCCTATGTCTGTTTTTCCTTCTGTATATTCAATAAATAATCCATTTTTAATAGACATAATCATCTATTATTAACAACTTGTGAACAAGAGACATTTGTCGCCTCAAACAGTTACTGTCAGAAGTCTGAGTCAAAGGCAGGACTTGTCTAAGCTCTCATCTCCATTTGTAACAGGTGTAACAAGCCTCGGAACCATTATATCCCCAACTCCAGAACCCCAGGGGTCACCCTCTAGTTTCCCCAGGTACTTTTTGCCAGAGGCTCCAGGAAAGATAATTCTCCCCGGCTGTGGTGCAGAGCACATTTTTCACTTCTTGTCCTATCCTGACTGGCCCAAGGACCACTGGATGAGCAATGTCTTATTTGATTTGTTCAAAAGCTTGTTGTTGTTGTGGACCCCACCTGAAATCATTCTTCTTCCATGTCACATGACAGAGACGTTTTACAATCTAACTGTAGTCTGGGATATGCATCCTCCAATAACCCACAGTGCCTAGGAAAGCCTGTGTTTCCTTCTTGCTGGGTGGTGGGGACATAGCTGCTATTTTTTTTGGCTGTGTCCATTGGAATTTGATGGCATCCATCTTGCCATTTTACTCCTAAAACCTGAATTTCCTGGGTAGGTCCCTTTACCTTACTTTGCTTTAGGGCAAACTGACCTTCAGGAGGATCTGGATCATCTCCCCTTTCTCAAAAACTTCCTCTTCTGTGTTGCCCAACGTGATGATGTCATCATTGTACTGCAAGTGTTCTGAAGCCTCACACTTTTCCAGGGCAGTCTGGATCAGTCCATGGCAAGTAGTGGGACTGTTTCCACCCCAGGACAGTCAGTTCTAAGTGTACTGGACACCCCTCCGGGTAAAAGCAAACTGTGGTCTGCACTCTGCTACTAAAGGGATGGAAACAAGGAATTGGAAATGTCAATGGTCACATACCACTTTGCTTCCTTGGACTCCAGCTCGTACTGAAGTTCCTGCATGTCCAGCACAGCAGCACTCAGTGGTGGTGTGATGTTGTTCAGGCCATGATAGTCTACTGTGTCTCCACTCTCCCTTGGACTTATGTATGGGCCATATAGGTCTATTAAAAAGTGAGTGAGTCTTGATGACTACTCCCCGTCTCTCCAGTTCATGAATCATCTCATGGATGGGGTCCCAGAGTCCCAGTTTGTGTGGTATTGCTGAATGTGCACTGTTGTGATAGCAATCAGTACCTGTTGATTTTCAACCCTCAGCAGTCCCACAGCAGAAGGGCCCTTTGAGAGACCACCCAAGGTATTCACCTGTCTAATTCCCTCTGTCTCCACAGCAGCTATTCCAAAAGCCCAACAATGCCCTTTTGGATCCTTGAAATACCCTCTACTGAGGTAATCTATGACAAGGATACACGGGGCCTCTGGGCCAGTCACAAATGGGGTGGATTTGCCATTTGTTCCCAGTCAGGCTGTGCTGGTTTGAAGGTAAACCAGCAGGAGAAATTAACCCCACACAAATACGTTGCGAGAGATTTCAAGTCAGAATTACAATTTAATAGGAAAATTACAATAAAGGCAATAGTGCAAAAACATTGGCTTAAACTGATAGTCAGAGTACAACCTGGCCCCTGTTGGTCAGGGTGGTGGTCCAGTTAAGCAGTGGTTGCAGTGCTGTTGAAATGATGGTTGTGGTCTTGTCAAAAGCAGTGGTCCTGTGGAAATTTGGGTTCCCCTCTGGATGTCCAGTGGTGGTGGTTCTGTCCCAAGCCCCCAAAACTCAAGATTCAGGTTGTACCTCGCCCAGGGCAGGGAGATTCACAATGGAGTGATGTTATCCTATGAGTCATAGGATATTTTTGGGAGTTCTTAATGGCCTTGGTCCTTACAGCTGCCTATTATGCTGCTGGGCCATTATCACCCATTGGCAGAGATGGTCCCCTCAGTGTTGGTGAAACTCTAAGGGTGCTATCCTGGAAAGAGTTATCATTTGTGAAGACAAAGAGATGCTACTACACCCTTAACAACTCATCAGAAGTGATGTAGATGGTGGTTGTGATAGGTTGACTTAGGAAGAAGAAACTCAGAGAGAAGTTCTTCCTAAGGGAATTTCCTCTGTGGGGGTTGGGACACCTGCAACAGCCAATTAGAGAAAGTTAGTTCGCTCCATGAACACACATTTTCAAGGAGGTAATCTGGAACTGAGTCTCTCTGTCTTTCCGGAGGCTGAGCAGGTAACATCAACCCGAGCTTCCCCCTCCCCCATGCGGGGGGGGAGGCTCAGGAGACCGCTTGGGCCCCTTTTGCCAACAAGGGGACCCAATGGCTGGGGGGAGAAAAAGTTGTGTGATAAGATCTTCACGGCTTCCTCCTCCACTGGCCTGCGGCTCTGGCGTGGGGGGGAGGCCGACTCTTGCTGCTGTCGGACGGGCCGGGCTTGCCCAGGTGGCCATGAGTAGTGTGGGGCTGCAGCCCAGCCCCAGAAAGGCTGATTAACACCTTAGCTGCACCCCCCAGCACAGCCTGAGCCTGGCCCAACTTTAGTAGTTCTGTTAAACTTTAACTCTTTAGTGTTCAGATAAAATTTGCAAAGCCTCCAGCCTTTCCTTTGAATATGAAAGGGAATAAGAAGATTTCTGAGGTAAGTGATGTAAGAGCTAAGTTTTTAAGATGGAAGGAGAATGAGAAGATGCTGAAATGGCTGAAAATCTTTTTGTAAAATTGTAGGGATGAACTGATGTACTGAATATTCCTATAAACCATGGAAAGAGACGTGGGTGGATGGAAATGTTCCATTTAATAGATGATTTGACTAAAGAGCACCTGTGTTGAGAATTTCTGCCCTGAGAAAAGAAGGGGATTTCAGTTTTCTGAAGATGAAGCCTGAGCAGAGAGAAAGGAGACTGTCTTGGTTTAATTTTGACTTTCCCGGCCAAAGCACCAAATTGATGTTTTTGGTTTGAGTTGGTAATTTAAATAATTTTTTTTTTTTTTGTTGTGAGACAGAACCAGGAGCAAAAGAGTAAGGCACAACAGAAAAAATAAGTTTATTTAAATTGGCAACTCAAAACGAAGACAGTGGTAGAATGCATACTTTTGAATCCATCCCTCATGGGAACCCAGGACACAGTCTCACTTCAGGTTCCAGTACAGTCAGCTGTTGGGGACCCCCTGACATCCCAGAAATAGAGACAGAATCTTCCCCTACATATCTCAATGGCATCAGGGTACATCATGCACTGATGTCAACTAAAGCTTTATACTCTTGTGGATCTGATGTGCCAGGCCATCAGATCCATACAGTCCAATAGATCTAATTGTTCCTTTCCTCCACCTGGCTGGAGGCAGAGCTGCTCTAGTTCTGGTCATAGTACTTGTTGCTCACTTTTTGTAAATATGAACTGGAGGTCCTTTTAAGAGGATGGGACATAACATCATCCCTTCTACTCTGCCTGAGGACTTGTCCACTGGAAACTGGAGTGACATCCTTTAATTTACTGTGGTGGTGCTTCCTCTCAACTCACATACCTATGCTCCTAGGGCAGAGATGGGTTTTCCATCCCACCTCATGTCCTCTCTGTGGTCTTGCAGGTAAAATCAAAGGTTACCTTGTGGTGTGGACTCTCTCTCTTGAGTAGGGGGATGCTTCCTCTTAATAGCTAACTCTGCTCAGTACTGGTGAGGCATGGAACATTTACTCTCTAGTTTGCTCAAGTCTTTTGAGTCTGTCCACAGCCTTGGACAGTCTTTCCACAGCTGAGGTGCAGGTCAGTAGGGAGGAAAAAAGATGATCTTCATATTGCTGGAGTTCGGGAGTCATCTGAAGCACTGTTTGTTCTCCTTTTTTCATTGGCATCAATGCAAATGAGTTAATGTATGGTGATGGCGTGTTCTGTACAAACTTTCTCCACATGAATCGTGTACACAGGACCTCTGGATCTATACGGGACTGTTCCTTATTTGAACCCCTATAGAGTACCTCCAGCACAGCTAATTCTCTCAGATACTGGATACCTTTCTCTATGGCATTTCACCTGTTTGGGTGCACTAATAGATCATCCTTGAGACAATACCTTTCCCTCATGCTTGACAGGAGTAGTGTCCAGAAGCTGAGAGCTTCTGTTCTCTTTCCAATCCCCTTGTCAATGTCCGCATCCTGGGACAGGGATTCTGGTTGCTTGGCTTCACTATCATCTAATTTCATATTGTGGGCCACAATATCCCAGCACCAGAGCAGCCACTAGGGGCTCACCTGACTGGTATCTGAAATCTTTTTGCATATCTCCCAGCTCACTCGGGGATAGGGATCAGGTGATTATCTCTGGCCCTGTCTCTTCCTCTGGTTGTGAGGGTCCTTCTTCCTCTTCATCCCTCACTAAGCAAACTGATTTTGTCTTGGATTTCTTTTCCTGTATAAGTATGACTGCTACCAGCACGGATTGTTCCTCTGGTTCATCTGCAGTTTGAGTGGTCATGGTGCCTGTTGGTTTGCTTTCCTCCTCCTTCCCCTGAGGGTGCTGTCTAGTGACAAACTATGTCCAATAAATAGTAACCAGGGCCCATTGCATTCCATAACTTTATACCTCTCTGGAGCCTCCACGATATTTTTCTTTCACATATTTCATCACTTTAACAGGGTCCTGTAGTTGTTCAGGGGTGAACTTCCAAACCATTTTTAGAGACTGGAAAAACTGATATCTTGAGATTTTTTGGGATGCCTGTGTGTGTGTAAGAGGGCAGGTCAGACCTTGCTCTGGTGAGACAGTGCCTTGCCCCACACCCCTCAGACCTAGAGCATCCCAGCCCTGCAGTGTCTGTCAATGATTTTCACACCAGAGGCAGGGCTCCACTCTGCCTAACCCAGCTCCTGAGTGGCCAAGCGACCAAAAGTCCCACCTAGGGAGAGGGCCCACAAAGACCCAGAGGTATTTAAGGCTGAGCATGAGGCCAGCATGTCTTGACCCTACCCCGCTCTTGGAGTTTTTATCTGGACACCACAGGAACCCAGGAGTTGGTAGCTATATGTGTGCTTTTCTATATCCTTTTTGTCTTTCTCTCCTTCTTCCAATTACCTCTTCTTGGAACATTCTGGGTAACTTAACATCGAATGGGTTTAAAGTTTGCTAAGTCGAATGGGCTAAGTTAATGCTGTGAGAAGTGTTTTATGTTGACTGGATGTTGCACTAAATCTTTTGCCAAAGTTCCTTGATTTTCTATATTTTGCCAGTAAAGTAATTTTGACCTCTTGAGAATATCTGGTTGGTATTTCTCCTGTATGTCTAACCCAGAGTACAGGAATGTCTGTAAAGTCCATACATTTGACTGTTGAGGCTGTACACCAGTGGAGGAGAGAAGTCCTCCAAATAATGGACTCTGTCCTCCTACATTCCATGCCACTCATGACTATCCACCCTTGGGGCAGACCTTCCTAGAAATCTCTTTCTTGACTCTAAACATGATGCAGACCACACTAAGAAGACCTGGCAGACTTAGCAAAAAGACCATGGTTTCTGTAATATCAAAAAGGAATTCAAAATTCTCAAAAGGTGTTGTAACAGGCCTGAAGGAAGAAAAGGGTATGAAAAGCTGGGGAAAATCATCCTCCCCTGTAGCTGTCGGGGCTTGGGGAGTTTTGGCCCCAAACTGCCACAACGTGCCCATTTGTCTCTTGTGGAATAGCCCTTCCTGGTGTCTTAAGCAGGTTTCAGTTATGAGGTACGAGGATGCAAGCAATGCTTGGAGTCCAGGCTTTCAGCCCTTTCTGTTGTGCTTGCCAAGTACCCTAGCCAGCAGAGGAAAAGAAACCGAGAAAGCTGCACAGAGGTTCTGCAGATACTTTATTTCTTCCATGAAGGGGTTCCATGCAGCAATCTGATAAGCAGGGTCTTAACGGGGCTTTTGTAGGGTTAGGGTGTCTCAGAAAACTGACCAATAGCATAGGGGATTCTATTATGAACCAACTGGTAAAGATTTTTAGGTAGAAGAGAACCAATTACCTAGGGGATTCAAAATGAACCAGTAATATCACAGGGATATAAAGCGAGGGTTTGAAAGGAGGGGAAATATTTCTAGTATTAGTCATTCTAAGTAAGCAATTTCTTATCTAAGGGATAGCTTTCCAAGGAGGTCCTGTTAAGGTTTCTGCTCCTTCCACAACCCCCTGTTCCCCCCCAAGGGCTGGATATGATTATCAATGGATTCCCAAAGGTAGGGCCCAAGGTAAGGCTAGGAGGGAAGCACAGAATACACATCCCAAATGACCCTCTTTGCCCTTGATGTTATCATGTCATAAACTGATCCCACAGTTGTGTTGGTTTGAAAGTAAAACCAGTGCGAGACTCCAAGTCAGTAATACAATTTAATAGGAGAAAAGAGAAAAAATAAAATACATGCAATAATATAAAAGAAAAACCACCGACAAAGTCAGAAATACAACCTGACACCCTATCAGTCAGGGTGTTGGTAGCAGTCCGTATAAATGCTGGCTGCAGTCCTCCTGGATGACAGATATGATTCAGTTGAAGCAGTGCTCCTGTAGAAGGTGCAGTTTTCCTCCGAAGATCCAGCGATAATGTGGGAAAAAATAAAAAGGTCTGACTTCCCTCTGGGATCCAGTGGAAAGGACTGCCTTCACGTCCCAAACCCCAGTTTTTTTATCTAGGTAGGAAAGGCGTGTCTCCTCCCCCTGTCTGGAGCATCTCCCAATGGGATGATGTAATCTTATCAGTCACACAATAGGACTTAATGGCCCATTAACAGAATATATCTTCTGGAGGAAGGATGGGTTGTGAAAAGATAACAATGATCATCCCCCTGATTTTATCAGATGGCCCATCAGCAGAGGATATCTCCCACAGAGATAAGGATCGCCACCCCTCCCGCATTTCAACAGATGGTGATAGAATACACATTTTTGCATTGTACCCCAGGACAACAGTACAGCATCAAAGCAGTCCTGATCCCCTTTCCTGCTCTGAAAAAGAACATCACAAGGAGCACATATGGGAATATATACAGGATTGAGTATCTGTGAGAAACGATGTTCATTTTGAAATTTTAGAGGTTTATTAAACCATAGAAAAAAATGCAACAAAAGTCTGAATAAGGATAAAAATCAGTGCTGGGAGCATAGGACTAAATTGCCATTTGCTCACTTAAAGAATGGATGTTCTGCCCTTTATACCCCTAGGCCCTCCCATAGTTTTGTCGGTCAACTCCTTCTCTGCTGTCGATTGGTGGAGACTACTTTCTTACATCTTGAATGGAGGTCAGGGGTAGTAACAAACTGGCCCTCCCCAAATGCCCCAACTCCCTAAGCTATCTCATACAAGGGAGAGGGGAAAGAGGACTATGGGAGGATATATTACAATAACATAATTATACATCCACGAAACTTATCATAACGTACACTCAGTATTCATCTTTTAATTGTGAGAGCCAACCATTGCATTACTCATCTGTAATAGTATCACATCTACATAAACAGACCAAGCAACATTGTACCTAATATAACAAATGCTTAGATCAAATTTGTTTCCAACACACTCTGGACAGATCTGTTATCTCAACCCTTCATGCATTTTAAAACGAACAAGTTGTGGAAGTGTCCCTTCTTCCTTCCACCTGAGTAAGAGGTAACACCGGCCCAGGCCCCTCTGCGCGGCCTGGGTTGGGCTAGGCCGGGGTGGGTGGGCTCTGTCAGGGCCAGGGCCCAGGCATTTGATACAAAGGGGGAGGGGAGGCCTGCTCAGCTGCTAAGATCCTAGCCCCCCCCCACGGGGGCCCGTGGCTCGGCTGAATATCTAGCTGACATTAAAACCCTGCCAGGCCACCAGCCCGGGACCAAGCCAGGGGGTCTGCTGTCAGCTGGGCCCCTGTGGACTGGTGGGGGGAGTGGGCTGAGCTGGGATTCCCCCCCCAGAATGGAATGTAGTCAGAGCAAGACACCACTGTTTTTAATTGGGCCCCTGCTAAGATCCTAGCTTTTCCCCAGCATGGCTGCCAAAGAATGATCCATGGTAAACAGCTCCAGCTGGCACCCGAAAGGGATCACATGACCATCTGCTGTCCTGGGCACGATATTAACTCTCACTGCCCAGAATGAGACTTGCAAACACTTTGTTCTCTTTCCTGAGTGAAAGAAAAGGACGAAGATGAACATACACACCAAAACAGCATGAAAACACCAAGGTCAGACAAAAAGAAGTCAGGTCCCAGATGGAAGGGATTGATGGAGATGCCTCACTCTTGGACTGAAATTTCTCTATTTTTAAGCTGTGGAGAAGAGATTTTTGTTTCCCTATAACTCATAGAAATGCATTATGGGATGGATGAAATGTTCTAACTGTAGACATGAGCAGAGGCATTTGTGCTAAAGTAAGCAGATGTTGAAGTGGCTGTGATCCTATGAGAAATTTGAACAGAGAGGAGAGAAGATTCCTGCTGCCCCCCAGGGAAGAGAAGAAAAAAGACCTCTTTCCAAAGATGAAGAGAGCTTTTATTTGAACTGTTTTAATCCTTAAAGTGTGCCCCATAAGTTGACATGGTCTTCAATAACAATTGTGGGAAGACTGTTAGTGGAGGAAGGGGCTTTTACACAGTGATCAGATTTCCATTCTCCTGAGCAGATGATCACTGTGACATCGAGGCCACAAGAAATCTGTTTCTAGTGGAGAAATCTCTGTAGACTGAAGAGAAGTCTCTCCCAAGTAAATTGGTGAAAGACTATTTTTAAGGATGGTAAACTGACTGATTTGTTTCTGTACGTTGTCAGTGTGAAAGAAAAAAAGTTGTGGGGGGAGGAGAAGTGTTCTGAGAATTTTATTCTGAGTTTTATTTTTTTTTCTTGTCGTTTCTAGTAAAGTTTTTCTTTGCACCCTTTAAAGTCTGAGCCTGTTTTGCCTTCCTCCTAATCCTATCTCACAGCAGGAAATGAGTAAATAATTCTAGTGGGTGCATTAGCGATTTGGCCAACACCAAACCCGCGAGATAATTGGTGTATTGGCCTAGAAATCTCAAATTGGCAAACCAAAACCACTACACAGAATTGGTATTTCCATCCAGTTAAATCAAAATTGCAACAGTGCCAAATTAGGTTGTCATGGTTTAGGAATGGTATTTCCCCAATTTAGTGCTCCCACTGAAGCTCTCCAAACCATGCTGCCACTGCTCACCCCCCCTTCCCCTCCCCCTCCCTCTTGTGCCAGGATCTTATGTCAACCTGTGATCTTCATTTTTTGTGCTTTCAGTTGAAGAGGGAGAGTGAGCCAGTGTCGGCGGCCAGAGTGATTTTAACAGGACTACTAAATTGGAGAATACCATTCCTAAACCATGTGAGATGAATACAGGAATTTTGTCAGAGTATGCAGAAATGAAACAAGGAAGGCCAAGGCCCATTTGGGATTAAACTTGTCTAAGGATGTAAAGGGTAACAAGAAGGGCTTCTTCAAGTACATCAATAACGAAAGGACTACTATGAAAAATGTGAGGCCACTAATGAATGGAACAGGGACCCTTGTAATAGACATTGCTGAGAAGGCTTTGATGCTGAACAACTTTGCTTCAGTCTCCACTGCCAAGGTCAGCCCTCAGGAATCCCTGACCCGGGAGAGGAGGGAGATCTGGAGAAATGAAGACTTTCCCTTGTTTGAGGAGGATCGTGTTAGAGACCATTTAGTCAAACTTTACATCCACAAGTCTATGGACTCTGATGGGATGCACCCATGAGTGCTGAAGTGTGGTATACTGGACAGCCAGGGAAAAGAGGAGTCAGTTTTCTCAGGCTGCTCAAAGGAAAACAGAGAACGAAAGAAGTGATAATAACGTCTAATATCTGGTCTTGTGACAGGAGGGATGTGTGAGAAACATGGTGTTTTGGTGAAAGCTTGTTTACAGGGGGTGTTGTCTTCCTTGGACCAATGAGTTTGATTTTATTCTCGGTTCTGCGATCTAGTGTTTATAAGGGAATGTAGTGTTACAATAAAGTCGTCCTTTTCCTATCTTGAAAGGAGACCATGTCACTGTGTTTCACTCTTGCCCTTTCATAGCTAACCATTTAGCTAACAGCGACACTGAAGGAACTGTTGGACATCATTGCTAGGCCACTCTTTGTCATCTTTGAAAGGTCATGACAGCAGGAGAGGTGCCTGAGGACTGGAAGAAAGAAAATGCCACCCTGGTCTTCAAAATGGCAAGAAGGAGGACCCAGGGAACTACCAGCTAGTCAGCCTCACCTCAGTCCCTAGAAAGGTGATATAATGGCTCATTCTGGAGTCCATCTCTATCCACATGGAGGACAGGAAGGTGATCAGGAGTAGTCAGCATGGATTCACCAAAAGGAAATCATAATTATCAAACCTGATTGCCTTCTACGATGGGATACCTGGCTGGATAGATGAGGGAAGAACAGTGGATGTTATCTAACTGAACTTCAGCGAGGCTTCTGACAGTCTCCCATGATATCCTCATAGGCAAGATCAGGAAGTGCAGGCTGGACAAGTAGATAGTGAGGTGAATTAAGAACTAGCTGAATGGCAGGTCTTTGAGGGTTGTGATTAGTAGTGCAGTCTAGTTGGAGGCCTGTCATTAGTGGTGCTCCCCAAGGATGGATACTGGGCCCAATATTGTTTAATTTATTAATCAATGACCTGGATGAAGGGGTAGATGCCTCCTCAGCAAGTTTGCTGATGACACAAAACTGGAAGGAGTGGCTATTACCCTAGTGTGCTGAGTTTGACTAGGCTAGATATAGTTTTCTTCCCAGTGGGTGGTATGGGACTGTGTTTTGGATTTGTGCTGAACACAATGTAGATAATACAGGGATGTTTTTGCTATTGCTGAGCAAGTCTTACACAGAGACAAGGTCTTTTCTGCTTTACATACTGCCAGGCTGGCAAGGAGGCTGGGGGTGCATGGGAGGTTGGGAGGAGACACAGCTGGGACAGGTGACCCCAAGGGATATTCCAGATAATATGACATCATGCTCAGTATATAAAGGGGAAAGAAGGAGGAAGAGGAGGGACATTTGGAGTGATGGCATTTCTCTTCCCAAGTAACTGTTCCATGTGATGGGGCCCTGCTCTCCTGGAGATGGCTGAATACCTGTCTGCTCGTGGGAAGCAGGGAATTTATTCCTTGTTTTGCTTGTGTGTGTGGCTTTTGCTTTCCCTATTAAACTGTGTTTATCTCAACGCATGAATTTTCAAGCTTTTACCCTTCCAATTCTCTCCCCGATCCTGCTGGTGGGGGAATGAGACTGGCTATGTGGGACTTGGTTGTTGGTTGGGGTTAAACCATGACACTCAGAGTGCTGTGCAGCCCTTCAGAAGGATCTTGACAGGCTGGAGGGGTGGGCCGAGCAGAACTATTTGAAATTCAGTGAAGGAAAGTGTAGGGTCCTCCACCTGGGGAGGAATAACCCTGGGCACCAGCACAGGCTGGGGGCCAACCTGCTGGAAAGCAGCTCTGCAGAGAAGGACCTGGGGGTCCTGGTGGACAACAAGCAGTCAGTAAGCCATTAGTGTGTCCTTGCGGCCAAGAAGGCCAATGGGATCCTGGGTTGCACTAAGAAGAACATTGCCAGCAGGTCAGGGAGGTGATCCTGCCCCTCTACTCAGCCCTTTGAGGCACATCTGGAGTGCTGTGTCCAGTTCTGGGCTCCTCAGTACAATGGAGACATGGAGCCCCTGGAGCGGATGCAGCAGAGGGCTATGAAAATGATTAGTGGACTGAAGCACCTCACTTATGATGAAAGGCTAAGGGAGTTGGGCCTGTTTAGCCTGGAGAAAAACGAGAGAGGATCTTATATACATTGATAAGTGTCTGAAATAAGGTGTGAAGAGGCTGGAGCCATGCTGTTGGTGGTGCCAAGCAATAGGATGGGAAGCAACAGGCATAAACTGCCAGGAAGCTCCATGTGAACATGAAGAAGAACTTCTCCACTGTGAGGGTGACAGTGCTGGAACAGCTTGCCCAAGGAGGTTGTGGAGTCTCCTCTGGAGATATTCAAAAGCCATCTGGATACAATCCTAAGTAACTTGCTCTAGGGAACCCTCCTTGAGCAGGGAGATTGGATTAGGTGATCTCTAGTGGTTCCTTCCAACCGAAACCATTACGTAATCACAGAATGGATAAAGCAAAAATCTTACAGGACAATTTGTAAGAATCCAAAGCATCCAGTTCACTTGATAATTTTATTCTATCCTACAGAGGTATTATCTTGGCCACTTATTTTTCATTAACTTTTATTAAAACATACCAATCCTAAAAAAGCATTAAACCCATCAATTTTCTCTACATTAGCTTCTTCTTTCTGTTCTGTAGTAGAGCAACAATTCCCTTCTCAGTATCACTGTGCTCATGAGCTTATGTTGGAGGTTGAATTGTTCCCTTTTCTTTCAGTGGGATTTTCTCCCATTGTTATGCTAAGTAATTGTGGCTACACCTTAAAACGACAGATAATGTTCTCTCGTAGGGGGGTGGCTGGAGGGGGAGGGGGGGGAACCGGAAAAGGAAAGGTGGGATGGAGGTCTGGAGCGGGGCTCTCTCTCGCTTGGCTCGTGAGTGGGAAGACAGCCTGGGCTCCGGTCTGGCATCTCCCCCTGCCATCCCAGCACTGAGATCCATGCTCCTTGCTGTTGGACATCGCTCTGCTGCTCACCCACCTCACCCTACTATCTCCGGACACTCTGCTGGGCACCACGACCGACACCGTGAGGGGGAATCACTTTCCCATCCCTCTCACCCCTGGGCCGTGGCCGCCATCACTCCAGCCCTCTTCAACTGCACGGGACCTGCCCTGCCCCCACAGCACCGGTAACTGAGCGCAGGGAGACGGCCTGCGGCCAAAAGGGTCTGGAGCGGAGCTAGACTGTTCTGTTGCCAATTTTTATACCTGTTGTTGGTTTTGTTCTCTGCCTTGTTGGATATCAGTAAAGAACTGTTACCCTTATCCCCAAACCTCCTGTCTGAAGGCTTCTGCTTTGGACCTAAAATAATTAACAGGGAGGGGGTTGCATTCCGCATCTCAGGAAAGGGGCTCTTGCCTTTCCTTAGCAGATACCTGTCTTTCAAACCAAGACAGCTTATAGGATGATTTCTTGATACCGTTGATATCTATAGCTCATTTTCTATCTCAGACTTTCTTTTTGTGTGCTTATATAACTTAACGAAGTCCACCTAATTTCTTTTTGTCAGTTCTTCTTAACCTTTTACCACTTTGATTTGTCTTCCTTATCTTTACATTCGAGATTGCTATTTTTATTTTACTTTTCTCCTCTATTCAAAAATTATTAGCTCTACTATTTGTCACTCCAATTCAATTTACTTTGCTTTCTCACATTCTCAACATAATTGATTAGCTCTTTCAGTACTTGCATACTTCACTGTCTGCATCAAAGAAATATCACCTCATTCCAAGAACTTTCTCTGCAGTCTACATACTGTCCTGTACTTTCCCCAAGGTCCCACTAAATTTCTGCATAATTTAGTCCATGTTGCCTCCATCAACCACAGAACAATCTTTCTCCTGTAAAAACTCAAATAAAGATAAGTAAGATCACTCATTCATAAATGCATACCCTGTTCTTATGTGCCTCACCCCCATTTATTTGGAGAGCTAATACTAGAAATATTCTTCACATATTTGGAACTACTTTTGCTTGTTCCATATTGTTATGAGGCCTTTGAGTGAGATGGTAAGGGAACATAAATAAGAGAGCTTTTAGCTCATAGGAAATCTGACTTATGATTATCTTTTAACTATATTGTAACTTGGAGTCTGAAAGAGTATTCAGTGCACAGGATCTTCTAATTAAAATGTGGTCTTACTTATATTGCATTATTAATATTCCCTAAATCTTTAGCTGATGATTGAGATGCTTTTTGATAATAATAATACACACTATTTTATCTAGTGAGCTGTTTTTTCTTCAGAAATATCTGTGAAACAGAAGGAATGAGTCTTTCTATTAAAAATTGTGGGAGCACATAACCTACACAGTACCCTTCCTGTTAAATCACACTATTTGTTAGCCTAAATACTTGTATAATATTTGGCAAATGATCAAAAGTAGTTTCTCCTGATGTATTTAGTGTTCTAAATTAAAAGCAAAGTCCATTTTCAAGTGATATTTGTCATAGAAATGGAAATGTTCCTCTCATGTTGCACATGGTTGTACTTTCTGCTTGACAGTATAAACCACAAGTTTAGCACAAAGTTTGTAACAAAGTTTTTGTGAGAATTAAAGTTGCCATCTAGCAATCCTTCTTATAAAAAGAACCAAAGGAGTCTTTCCTCCAGTGTAGAATTTTCTTTTCAGTGACTGCATGTTTACTTGATTTCCTGTTTGATGTGGTACTTAATCAGCCATGCTGAGATAAATTATTTTGATTTCATTGGACATTCTATTGCTTTTTATCCTATTTTAATGTTCTTTCCCATAGCCTTTTAGTGGCAAAATGGTCACACAAGAAAATCAGAGCTCCCATTTCTCTAATGAACTCTTTAGATATGTACTAATGCATAAATTTATCAGAAGTTTTGAACAGACACAGTGTTTTGTATCAAAATGTGGAAAAGTAGCTTGCAGGTCTAGAAAAATACTATTAAAGTGTTACAAAAGTTACTCAGCACCACATGCAAAACATTTTCTTGTCATCTCAGGTGCAAAATCTATTATAGAAACCTGTTTATTAATTATCATTATTGTTTCCTAAGGATTTTAAAAGAAAACTGGCTCAGTTTATGAACAGCTGCTGAACATTCACAAATCCATGCATCACTTCATATTACACAGAAAAAACATGCTTCATTATTCTTTCATGTTGTGAATAGATAAGCAAACCCATACACTGCATAATTTTCAAGAAAAACACTTCATATTCCAGTGAACCCACCCCTCTTCTCATATCTCATATTTAGTAATCTTTTTATTCAGTTGTAGATTGACCTTCGACTTTTAGTCATCCTCAAATGTAAATAAAATTTACTGGCACTTGTAGTTTTGGGGGTTTTTTACCCTTACCAAAGTGCTTTAATAACCACGAATGGTCCTGATTGAAATTCAAATCAAAGTGTCTGCTGCAGTTAAAGAAAATATTCATTTGCCATATGTAGGACAGCACAATATGGATTTTTTTTAGGACTGTAACATCAGCTGACTCAGGAATACTTGGAAAGAGAGTAGGGGGAAAAAAAAAGTGATTGTGTACTGTTGGAGGCTGGGTGTTCCCCTTTTTCTCTCTGTGGAATTTTCCCCATTGTTATGCTAAGAATCTGTGGCTACCCCCTAGCTCAGACCGCTAGTTTCTCTAGCGGGGAGGGGGGAGAAGAGGGGGAAACACCGCGATATCCAGGCAGCAGGTAAAGGAGAGGTCTGGGGAGTCGGTCTCTCTCTCGCTCGTGGAGTCGGAGGAAAGACGGCCGGTGCTGCTGCCGCCACCCCCTCGCCATCCTAGCGCCGGGAGCCACGTTCTCTGCTGTCGGACACCGCACTGCTCCCTTCCCGCTTTCAGTCTGCCAGCTCCGGACACCCTGCTGGGCACCGCGACCGACACCGTGAGCAGAGAAGTCTCTCCCCCATCCCTCCCCCACCTGGGACGATGTCGCCGCTATTGCCCCAGTCCTCCCGCAGCTGCGGGGGCGGGACCTGCTCACAGCCCCGGTAACTGCAGGGCAAGGAGAGGGTGTTTGCGGCCAAAAAAGGACTAGAACTGAGTTATTGTTCTGTTTGTTGTTAATTTCATAGCTGTTGTATTTTTGTTTGTCTTGTTAGATATATTAGTAAAGAACTGTTATTCCTACTCCCCATATCTTTGACTGAGATCCCCTTAATTTCAAAATTATAGTAAAATGAAGGGAGGGAGGCTTATACTCTTCATTTCAAAGAGAGGCTCCAGTCTATTTTAGCAAATACCTGTCTTTCAAACCAAGACATATGCAGTCTTTAAAAAAATAGATTGTCTGATATCCTACCTCTCTAATGAACACATTTTGCTTCCTGATTTACAGCTTTCACAATGGCAAAAAAAATCTTTTGTTTACATGAAGTAAGCATAATTACTACAGATTTTGGAGATGGTAATTTTCAGAGATGATAAAGAAACATATTTAACAAAAATGAAACTGACAAAGACATTAATACCAAAAACCAGTTATAACACCACATTCTGTAAAAAAATCCTCGTATTAAAATTAGGAATACTCCTTTATCCTCAGATACCCATAAATGTTTTTTGATGAGATACAGATAAATATAATAAGGATACAGGTTACTAGAGAAAGAAAAATTTCAAACTGAACAAGGATTGAACTAATAACCATGTCATTTCCTTATTTTAGGAAGTAGCTTCAGCAGCTTATGGAAAGTTTGAGTAGCTGGAATCTAACTGCAATTGATGGGAAAATGAAATGACAAACTATTGGATTGCTACTGTTACTGAGGGAAGCAGTCTAAGCCATGTTAATGGACAGGAGGGAAAAAGATCTTAGGGATTGGGGGACATTCGTTAATCATCCTGTGCACCAGTATATTTTAAGCCATCGTTCCCCTGACACACTCCTGAGATCCTTTAGGAAAAAGTTTCCATGCACTTGTTACAAATTCTATTAAATGCAGAGAAAGTTGCAGCATGATTTCACTCCACACTATAAAGTAGTGACTTTAGTCTGAAGCCTGTGATCTCTTGAAGTGAAACAGGACTAGAAAGAGAGCATTTTCCATAAGGAGTGTTATATGAGAAGAGTTATCAGAAGAAAAAAACACCAAGCATGGCAGACGTGTAGCTGTGGAAAGGGGTTTTAACCCTTTAAGTGCAGCGGAAATAAGATGCACAGCTACATGGTCATCTTTCATGATAGAAAGAAGGACACAAGTTTATTCAGAAACACACTTGTTTTTATAGCATGACTCATAATTCCAAGAGTAGAGAAAAGGTGATTGGTTCAGAGAGAAGACACCCCATTCCCAGGGCCTGGTCACGCACCACAGCAGGTGTTCTGTCTTGCTATTAATTCCTTTTTATTTTGACCAAATTATCACCCTGGGAGAAATTCTCCCTAGCCTTGAGCTGGACCAGCTTATCGGCTGGGAACAGAGCTGAAAAGCTCCAGCCTGGAATATTTCTCAGGCTGTAATTTTCTTGCTTTCTCAATATGTGTCCCTACAGATGTGCAAGGAAGCAAGGTAACGGATGAGAGCATCAGATTAGCAAGGAACTAAATACTTCAATCTGTTGGCATGTATATTGCCAAGTACCTATGATGCTGACATGCATATTGGGGACTAGTTAAATGTGTACTTTTAAATTCATTAATCAACCCTTGACAGTTGATTATTCTACTTTTGCTTTTGTCCAAAATCTCCCTCATATTTCTAAATCTTTAATGGGAACGGGGTTCACAGAAAGGAATGTTGTTCTGCTACAATGGTTCTCATCACAGCTTTTCAGCTATTTTATATAATCAAAAGTTATTTTTCATGGGGTTAAAATTTTCTGTGAACCCTTTCATAGGCAAGGTTCAGGACTAATCAAACTTATCTGGCGTGATAATTACTATGTTCCCATGAAAAATATTTTCTGTATTGAGAAATCAATGAGGTTTCCATTCTTAACAATCTCATTTGAAAGCATACCCTACAGACATTTTTCAGTCACTATAGTTCCAGTATATGCCTGACTTGACCAAAATAAGTCTATCCCACCTCTCAAGTTTAAGTGTTTTCCACAGGATTTTATAGAGTATAAAAGCATTCATGTTATCTATCCTTTTCCAAAACAAGCGTCTTTGCATGCAAGAATCAGCACTTAAACACTTTTTTAACAGCAAATAATTTACTCCTGGGAATGTAAAGATCCTTATTTGTTTTTAAAATATGCTGTATATAAACCCAGACATGAAATGTTAACAATATAAATCTGCAATGTAAGGTTATGTTGCGTTCCCTAGATACATTGTAAATGGTACATTCCGTGACCCCTGCTGTACCCTGTATCTTGGTCCCTCTCCCCCTCTGGCCACACAGAGCTGGCTGGGATCCAATTTCTCCCCGCCCCCCCTTTCCAGACCCTAGAAAAGGTCAGGACCCGCTGACCTCGCTCTCTTTTCCCGCACTCTTTTTCCCCCCACTCTTTTCCCACATCTCTTTTTTCCCCCAGATCTCTTATCCCGCTCTTTCTTTTTTCCCCCCCTTTTTCTCTTCCCCCGTTCTCTTCCCCCCCACGCTTTTACCCTGTTCTTCCCCCTCTTTTCTCTCTCTTCCCCCGCTCTTTTCCCTTCCCTTTTCACTCACTACCCACGAGAAATAAACCTGTAACTTTATCAGGGGAAAGAGCCTCTTTTGATATCTTATCTACGTCTCTGTGGCTAAGGCCCAGAGGAATATCACCCTAACACCTGAGCTAGACCGGAGGAGGGTGAAAGACTCTGTATTTGGCCGAGAAAAAGCCGTTACAGTTGGCGCTCCACGTGCGTGATTTCTATAAAGCACCCACGTTTCGCTGTGACTCCTATTTTCAGGATTCGACCAGCATAGGAGCTGATCAACTAGCTAAAATTTCTTTAAGCTGCATTTTGTGCAGTTCGAAGACTTTTCAGCACGAACCGGCAGCCTGTCAGTCCCAGACAGGTCAGTTCACGACGTGGATCCACTACCGTGTACACAGACGTGTCTGCCTGCAAGAGAAAAGGTGAGTTAAGCGTCCCTTTCCGGCGGGTAGTTCCCGGAGCTCCGCGGGGGGGTCTCACCGGTGGCATTTTGCCGGCCCGGCGCTGTTCTCGGGAGCAGAGGCGGCACGGGCGTTTGCAGCGTGCGCGCGGCTTGGAAGCCCTCGGCCACGTGGTGCGGCGCGGGGGCTGGGGGGAGGGCTGGACGCGGCCACCCCAGGCGCGGCGCAGCAGGCAGGCAGCTTTGATCGGTTTCAAAGCTGCGGCACAGGGAGGGGTTTTTTTGCGTTTTTGCGGTTTTTACGGGTTGTTGCGGCGCGGGGGCGGTCCCTACAGCGGCGCGGGCGCCACACATAGGGTTTGCTGTCAAAAAAACGGCGAAATTAACATCGGTTCCGCATCTAGTAAAGCCTGAAAACCGTGGTGTACGTCTTAAAAACTAACTCCTTTCCTGTGTTTTAACGGTAGTGGGGTAGATATAGTGCAAATTGCTAACACTATGGGGATACAGCAATCTGCTTTACAAAAGAGTATAACAAAACAACTCAAAGAAATACTAAGTTCAGGAAATGTTTTAATATCTAATAAAAAACTAGCTCGTTTTGCCAGCTGGCTGTCTGTTGAAATATCTGACCTTGAATTGCAAAATGTAAATTCGATTTCATTTTGGGATGAAATAGGGAATTTATTAACTTTAAAAGTAGAAAATGGAGATAAAACTGCCTCTGTATTCCTTCCGATATTCTTACAAATTCGGAAAGTTTTAATTCAGACAGAAAACAACAAACAGCAGCAGCAAAATGATTCAACTTCACCTTCCCTTTCCAAAAATCCCTATAACCATAACCTGGAAAGCACCCTAGGGTCTCCCTTGGAAATGCAGCATGCTCAGCACGGCTGTAACTGTTCTCCTTCCTTGTTCCCTTCCCCCGCGGGCCACGAACACGTGGCCGTATCTGGACAGTTTGGGGTCCCAGATAGCATTGGACATGCGGTCCAGGGAGAGGGGGGGGCCCGATATGGTGGCAGCCACGTGTCTCCTCCTTCATCCCGCAACCCCCTTTACCCTCTGGTCCCAGCCCCTAAGCCTGTCCCCTCCCATAACTCCTCCCTGCCCTCGGCTCCACCACCCCCTCCCCCCTCCAAGACCCTGTCCTGCCTGGTACCTGGCGACCCCGCCCACAGGTGTTGCAATCCTGAATTCCACCACCCCTCCCCCTCTCCGGTTTCACATTCCTTCCCTCCAAGCTGCTGCAGGGTGGGGGAGGGCGATGGAGCCCCTGCGGAGGGGGTGGGGGTGGGGAGGGATCAGCCCACAGCCCCTGGGGGATGGATGGTGCTCCCGTGGTGGGGGGGGGGTGGGGAGCTTCCCGGGCCGGGTGGGGGGGTATGCCCAAACCTGAAATCAGCACCAGGAGAAAGAGTATGTACCATCAGTTGCTCCTGTAGTTTATCTTGGTAAGAGAAACGGAAAAAGAAGTTATCAACCTTTGTCCTACCAAGATAAAAAAGAAATTTGTAAAGTGCAAAGAGAATTTGGTAGGAATAGTGAAATCTTTAAAGGCATAATGAGAGCCACTTTTAATTCAAACGAACTGGTTCCACATGATATCAAAGAGCTTTTCCGATGTCTGTTAACTCCTTCAGAATACGATCTATGGGAAAGCCTATGGAAAAGATCTTTAAAAGTGCTTTTACAAGAGCTTTTAAAAAGCTCAGATAATGCAAAAGATGCTGATAATAATGATATCACATATGAACACCTATGTGGGGAGAAAGATTGGCATTGCCCTGAAAACCAAACCAGAGTACTATCTAAGTCTGTCTTAAATAAAATATGCAATGCTGCAGAAAAAGCCTTTAATCAATTACCAACAGTAGATACTAAAGGCAGTTATATTAACATTAAACAGTTTACCTCTGAGAGTTTCTTACAGTCTGTGGACCGCCTTCGTATGCAAGTAGAAAGACAAGTGTCTGATCCAGTATTACAAGCTGAATTAATTAAAGAAATGGCTCAGAGGAATGCTAATGAAACCTGCCGTAGGGTTATCCTTGGCCTTCCCCTGGAGCCAGCACCTAGCTTAGCACAGATGATAGAAGCTTGCGCCAGAAAAGCAGAACTGTTCAGTGGACACGAAAGAAATCCAGGACTGGCACACCCAAGGACCATGGCAGCTGTAACACCAGAAGCCAAGAAGCAACCAGTGTCACCAGAGCAACTGCAGCACATCATCTGCTTCCAGTGCAAGCAGCCAGGACACTTTGCCAGGGACTGTCCACACAACCAGAAACAGAAGAAAACCAACAAACAAAAAAACTAACTTTACAGCGCGTACCCGCCATTAACACCATAGCGCGCTCGGCTATAAATACTGCGGGCTCCACACTGGCAAAAGACTCTCTCTTAATAAACAAAAAGGGGGAGGATGGGATAGAGGGTTTGGGGATGTATGTCAATGAAAATATCAAATGTTCAATTAACAAGGTTTGGAAGCCACTAGGCCGTTTTAGGCTTGTGACTACCAGAGGTTTTCATTTCAGGTCACCTGATTGGACAGTCATAACAGTGGACTTACCTAACAGTACACAGGACGTGACGTTAAACCACATGAAACTGGACAGTGAGTACTTTGTTGTCGGTGACACAGCACACACACCCCTAGAGATTGAGGTGGTTCCCATGACCATCAAGGGAAGCATAACTAGCCTCATTCTCTTGGCACGATGTCCTCTACCACCATATTACCTGGTTGAGGGACAAATCCTTGCCCAGGCCATTCCTGTTCCACAGGAGGTCCCAGTAGATGGAAAATCACCTGAAGTCTACTGGGCAGAAGTGGTGGGTGAGGACAAACCTTCTCTGGCATGCAACCTAACACGTGGATCAGACCACCTCCATGTGGAGGGGGTACTGGACACAGGTGCTGATGTGACTATCATACCCAAAAGGATGTGGCCGTCACATTGGGAACTTCAGCCTGTGGCAGGCAGAATCCAGGGTGGATGGAAAATTGGCGAGCATCCGTCCATTTGTTACAGATTATAAATGCCCTCTATGGGGGAGAGACACCATGTCACAGTGGGGGGTAAAATTAATTATCCCTAAAACTCCTCGGGATTTTTAGAAGCGGCCACTGTGGGGCGCCCTACCCAAAAGTTGAAATGGCTAGATGATACCCCAAAGTGGGTAGCACAGTGGCCGATGAGTAAGGAGAAGCTCAGGGCGCTTGAGGAGCTTGTGGAGGAACAATTGGCTAAAGGCCACATAGAAGAGACCACAAGTGCATGGAATTTCCCGATTTTTGTGGTAAAGAAACCAGGGAAAGACAAGTGGAGGCTGCTCCACGACCTCCGGGAAATAAACAAAGTAATTGAAGACATGGGTTCTCTCCAACCTGGAATGCCTTCTCCAACAATGCTTCCCAGAGATTGGCAATTGGCTGTTCTAGACATCAAGGATTGTTTCTTTCATATCCCCCTACACCCAGAGGATGCCCCATGGTTTGCCTTCTCGGTTCCTACCATCAATCGAGAGGCCCCAATGAAGCGCTACCACTGGAGAGTTCTTCCACAGGGAATGAAATGTAGTCCCTCAATCTGCCAGTGGCATGTGGCCTCATTGCTGTCCCAGGTGCGTGCCCAGAGAGGGTAGGCCATCATCCTTCATTACATGGATGATGTGCTAGTGTGTGCACCCGATAACTCTCTACTCCAGGACACACTTGACCTAGTGGTTAAAGTTTTAACCTCTGCTGGATTTGAATTGCAGGAGGACAAAGTCCAAAGGATGCCACCTTGGAAGTACCTGGGCCTGGAAATTACTGCACAGACCATTGCTCCGCAGAAATTGGAAATTAATTGTAATCCAAAAACCTTAGCAGATCTCCATTCCCTGTGTGGGTCATTGAATTGGGTCAGGCCCTGGCTAGGCCTCACTAATGAGGACCTAGAACCTCTCTTCAATTTATTGAAAGGGGAGAGAGAGCTGCTTTCTCCCAGGGAACTGACCCCAGAGGCAAAGACTGCAATTGAAAAGGTACAAAAGACCTTAGGAGAGAGGCAAGCTCACCGTTACCAGCCCGAGCTGCCCTTCAAATACATTGTCCTAGGAAAACTGCCACACTTACACGGGTTAATATTCCAATGGATCAAGGAGCAGAAAGAGTCACTCTTAATCATAGAGTGGGTCTTCCTCTCCCACCAGAGATCCAAAACTATCACTAAGCCACAAGAGTTAATAGCACAACTGATTCGGAAAGCAAGGATCAGACTGCATGAATTAGCTGGCTGTGACTTCACATGTATTCACCTCCCTGTTAAACTGTCTGAGGAGGGAAAGAACTCTCCTGACAAATTGACTAAAGAGATGTTTGAGCATTTGCTCCAGAGCAATGCCAGTCTCCAATTAGCCCTGGACAGCTACAGAGGACAAATATCAGTCCATGCCCCGTCTCACAAGCTGTTTAATGAGGAATTCCACCTCATTCCTCGTGAGAAGAGGAGTCGGAGACCACTCAAAGCTCTCACAGTGTTCACGGATGCATCTGGGGCATCCCACAAGTCGGTGATGACTTAGAGAGATCCTCAGACTCAGCATTGGGAAGGTGATGTTGAGTTTGTGGAAGGGTCACCCCAGGTAGCTGAACTGGCAGCAGTCGTGAGAGCCTTTGAAAAGTTCTCAGAGCCAATAAACTTGGTGACAGACTCAGCCTATGTAGCGGGGATAGTGTACAGGGCGGAGCAGGCAGTGCTAAGAAACATCGAAAATGAGCAGCTATTCAGGTTGCTTTCCAAACTAATTTATTTGATTTCTCATAGAGAACATCCGTTCTATGTGATGCATGTGAGATCACACACAGATTTGCCAGGCGAAATTGCAGAAGGGAACCGTCAGGCAGACTCCTTTGCAACCCCAGCAGAACAAGCAACCCCAGCAGAACAAGCACGCCTTCCTGACATCTTCCAACAGGCAAAGCTGAGCCACCAGCAGTATCACCAGAATACACCAGGTCTAATGCGTCAGTTCCAGCTAACACGGAGTCAGGCTCGAGCCATTGTGGCCACCTGTCCCAACTGTCAGCTGCACACCATGCCCTCAGTAGGCATGGGGGTAAACCCCCGAGGTCTTGGCAGTTGTGAGGTATGGCAAACAGTCATCACACACATTCCTAGTTTTGGTCGCCTCAAATATGTGCATGTAAGCATAGACACATATTCAGGCGCAGTCTATGCCTCTGCCCATGCAGGAGAAAGGGCTATGCATGCTAAACAACACCTAGTGCAAGCCTTTTCAGTGTTGGGGATCCCTAAGGAAATCAAAACTGATCAGGGCGCAGCGTATAAGTCCAAGGAGTTCCTGGAATTCGTCCAGCAGTGGGGAGTGGAACATAAAACTGGCACCTCCCACTCCCCCACAGGCCAAGGTATAGTGGAGCGAGCCAATCAGATGCTCAAGCAGGTTTTGGCTAAACAGAGCAGTTCAACTGTGTGGATGTCTCCACAGCAGAAGCTCTGCAAAGCCATGTTTACTATCAATTTCCTAAATTGTTCATTTGAAAGCATGAGTCCACCTGTGGTACGTCACTTTAACAGTAGCAAACAATTCAAGTTATCCCAACATCCTCCAGTTTTGATTAGGGACCCAGAAACCTGGGAAATCAAAGGTCCCTATGAGCTTGTTACCTGGGGGCGTGGCTATGCGTGTGTATCCACTCCCTCAGGCCCTCGGTGGATTCCCCAAAAGTGGGTGAAACCGTTTGTTCCCAAACATCCTGCTCCAACTGAGGAGAACGAGGAGCAGGTGGCTGTGGCTTCAAAAAGAAGGCGCCGACGGAAAAAAGGAAAAGAAATCCTCATAGAAGGTGGCATTCCGGCAAATAGAGACTTTTAATAGGTTTTATAATGTTTGTTTTTCCTTCTAGAGAAAACCTTCTCTTCTCTCAGTCCCGTGATGAACCCCATCCAAGCTGTCTTCCTGCTAACACTGAACAGTCTTGCAGCTGCATGGATTGTCCCTCAGCCACGTCAGAACGTCTGGGTGACCCTGGCACAGACGCTCCAACAAGAAAATAGATTTTCTCTTGCTACTACACGGACATGAGTGCCAGGAATTTGAAGGACTTTGCTGTATGGACCTGACCTCGAGAGCTCCTAACATCCATGCTGCCCTCCGAAACATGAACAACTTAATCGGACAAGTAAAGCAAGAATCTGAAGATTGGTTCAATGGACTGTTCAAAGGCTGGGGACTCACAGGGTGGTGGACATCTATAGTCAAAACAATTATGTTAATTTTTGTTATTCTTTTCCTTGTAATAATGGCATTCGGGATCCTACGTCACTTGGTTTTCAAGGCTATTCATAGTCTCATTCCCTCTACCTCAGTAGTCAATCACATAGAAATGAAAGACTTGAAACAATCTAACCCTCCCGCCAGCTACAAGTGGTGGGCAAAATCGTAATTTGAATGATACCAATATCCTTCTTTCAACTTTGTTAAACAAAAAACGGGGAGATGTTGCGTTCCCTAGATACATTGTAAATGGTACATTCCGTGACCCCTGCTGTACCCTGTATCTTGGTCCCTCTCCCCCTCTGGCCACACAGAGCTGGCTGGGATCCAATTTCTCCCCGCCCCCCCTTTCCAGACCCTAGAAAAGGTCAGGACCCGCTGACCTCGCTCTCTTTTCCCGCACTCTTTTTCCCCCCACTCTTTTCCCGCATCTCTTTTTTCCCCCAGATCTCTTATCCCGCTCTTTCTTTTTTCCCCCCCTTTTTCTCTTCCCCCGTTCTCTTTCCCCCCCCACGCTTTTACCCTGTTCTTCCCCCTCTTTTCTCTCTCTTCCCCCGCTCTTTTCCCTTCCCTTTTCACTCACTACCCACGAGAAATAAACCTGTAACTTTATCAGGGGAAAGAGCCTCTTTTGATATCTTATCTACGTCTCTGTGGCTAAGGCCCAGAGGAATATCACCCTAACACCTGAGCTAGACCGGAGGAGGGTGAAAGACTCTGTATTTGGCCGAGAAAAAGCCGTTACAAGGTTACACACAACCATAACCATACCCATCTCTTAAGTGTTCCTATGAGATAGGATATAAAAATATAACCTTACTATTTATGTTCTAAATTATTAGTCATTACTGCTGAAAGATGGACTATGGGAGCAGAATTGAACTGCATTCTCTCCCTCCTACCAATCAGTGGCAATTTTTCCTCTTCCCTGATACAACATGCTGGAGGAAAGCAGGCTAAAGATGAGGCTGGGTGAGGAGATCAGCTACACCAAATTTATTTTTCAGTTCTCTGTGGTCTGTTGTGACACACACACAAAGAGAGAGAGCAAGCATGCACCTGACTCCAAGTTGGGTGAACAGGAAAAGAGAACTTTATTTACTTGACATGTCTATTTAAAGACATCTAACAATGAGCACGGATTGGACAGTGATGATAAGACCTCCTGACTCCACTGGCCTCATCACCTGTCCTTCAATGCTCGCTTCCTCCAAAGAGGAATGCAAAACAATTCTGTTTATCAGAAAGAGTGTGTGAGAAAGTATAACATGAATATGTCAACATCAGAAGGCCAGAAACATCAGGGGAACAGTTGTCCAGGTAGAGGATGAGACTACAGATGAAAATCTAGCTTTATATGAACCACCTGCACTCCTGCATTTTATAATTTCAGTTTATGAAATTTTAGCCATTGAATTAATAACTTGGGCGTAGAATGATTTGCCATCAACTGCAGAGTTGTAGAGAGAATGCCTACTGTGATAATTGATAAAAGATTCGTGTTAATCACAAAAGCATTAGGGTTTGTATAAACCAGAATACTAAGCTCTGAAGTGAAGCATGGACACTAGATAAAGGAAATTAAATGATAAAATAATTCTGTTTAAAATCACCGTGTTATATTATGTTGTATTATGCTACATTATGTTATGTTTTCCAAATAAGTTGTATTGGCTACCAGCTTGCAAAATCGGACTTCCCAAAAAGCCCTTCCTGCCTTTGTCTAATCAATGCTGCCTATCTCAAGGACAAGACTTCCAGAACTTCTCTAGTGGTTATCTACAAGGACCAGATGGCCATCTGTGACTGATTATCACCCAAAGGCTTTGTGAATTTGTGTAAGGATGTTTATTCAACCACCACTGCTTATGACAACAAAAATGCAAAAATTATTGATTACAACGAGAAACCACAGTATAAGAAGAAGCTGCAAACCCAAGTTCGGTGGAGCGTGGAGTGGGTGGTGACCCCTCACGTTCCCCAGCGCGCTGCTTGCTCTTTCTTTATCAAATAAAGCAATCTAAATTTTGCTGAATATCGAGACTTTTGTCTCTCATTTATAACACTACTAACCTACATATTGGACTAATATGATGAACATAATAGAAAATCATGTAATTAGTTCTAGTTTTTAACAAAATAAAATTAATTTTTTCAAATATTAAAGGGGTGGAGGGCATAAATAGAATCTGATTGTGCTCTTAAGTTCCATGCTATAGCTTACTTGCAATGACACTCTTCAACAAATTAGCTACATCATGGTTTTTAAGTATTACTTGGACAAAATAATGGAAAATGTGAGCTAGAAGGATAATCTTTAATTATGAGAAAGAGTAAATAACAATAAATTGAAAAATCCAACCCAAAACACAACAGATTTAGGCTTATATACATGAGATTTTTAAGTCCTCTCCTTGAATACATTATGTGTGATAAAATATAAAGTATTGAAAGAATTTTGTGGTTATTTAGAGAAGATATTTAGCAAGCAAAAAGTCAGTAGCAGTCACTGTCTGGTGTCTCATATTTTTGTTATTCAATGTATCTATTTTTTTCATATAATAATCTTGATCTTTTTTTCAGTAACACTAAGATATCATCTATAATAATTACCAAATATAGAGAGAGTCTGAGTACGGCATCTAGTCTATTAAGGCATGAGAAAAAAATAATAGGCAATTTCTGAGAAAGGAATCTGTGTGTTATTAACTCTTAATGTCACAAGTACACATCAGCAATTGAAAGGCTCAAAAAAGTTCAAATTGTACCAGTGATTTCTGTGCCAAGGTCCACCCAGAATGTGATAGTGAATCATCAGTGCCTGAAGAAAATATAAAATAAAATACTTACCTTGCTGATATCAGGGAGTTTTGCCATTGCCCTGACTGCTGAACCAAACTTCAGAGCTATCAGAAGAGAATCAGACTCCTTTTAATTCCAAATATAAATTGAAAAACTTCCTCTCACTCTAGTCAAATATGAAATTAAAAATCACTAACTCCATTCTGTTATTTTAATTAGCATTTTAAGTCTATTAATTTCCATGATCTATAATGGAACATTTCCATAAAGAACTTTTTCAGAATGGGCTTATTTGTTAATCTGATTTATTAGTACTTTAAGAGAATGGGAAATTATCTTGAGAAGGACTTCTGTCAAATCTATTTGTTACCAAAAATTGGCAAAAATAAAACTCCTTAATACCAATGTAGCATTAAGAAGCACACATTCTTTATTCAGCCAGATGCACAAGGGGATATCTCCTCCAGAATATCGTGCATGCCGAGTACAGAAAAAGCTCCTGTTTATATACCCTATTTTACATACATATTCATAGGTTTTCCCAGAAGAAACATACATATGATAGTAATTTCCCCAAAGTCATTAGCATATTTTCCCTCCCATTGGCACATGTGTTCTTCTGTCCTGGGGGTCTCTTTGGTGGTCCCTGGTGGTCAGCAATCCCAGTGTCATACTTGACTGCCCAGTGAATTGGTAAAAAGTTGATGTAACTGAGCTGGTTACTCTCCAGTTCTTCTTGGTTAATATTTAACATGATCCTACAGAATAAGCATCGTGCAGTTCCATAGGCCAGTGGTTTTTGAAGAATAAGCATTGTATTAACCCATCAGGTGCAAACAATACTTCATCTAGCACTATATTTGTAAATGGTTTTTAATTTTTGAATTAAAGACTTTGGTAAGCCCAGCCAAATGGGTATGATGCAATACAATCTCCATGCTCCAACAAGAACATTAAAACCCTGTACAGTTATCATATGAAGAAGTCCTTGACTATGCAAATTTTAAGGGGCTAGTACTATCTGGATTGTTCTCCACATATTCTGTTTTATATCTAAGAATTTCTGGCAAAATGCCTTGTAGTCAGCTAGGGTATTCCAGTTCAGTTAACTAGACCATTAAAACCAAAAGTCATATTGGCTGTAAGCCTTATTTCATACTTACAGTTCTGTTATGCACCACAGTTAGAGCTGAAATAGCAGATTATCACCTCTAATGCTGATACTTACTATTGCCTGTGCTTATATAGATTTTGCCAAGTTAAGCTCAGAGTTTACAGATTCATCGGCCTTTGACTATCTATGCTGGTTATGCATTGAAGGCACTTGGGGGAGGGCACACTCAGAATTTTTTTTCCATGAGAACTTCCTCAGTGAGTTGATGGGACTAATTAGAGGCTGGTTAGGTTGTTGACAACGTGAAAAACTAATTGGAGAAGTTAGTTCACTCCGTGAACACACATTTTGTAGGAAGCAACACGGGGAAAAGCTCTCTTTCATTTTCGGCCTTTCACAAAGTAACACCGACCTGGCCCGGGTCCCCCACCGGGGCCGGGCAAGGGGTGGGCTCGGGAGGCACCTGGGCCCCGTTTGCAACTGGGGGCCCCAATGGCCAGGGGGAGGAGAAGCCCATTGCTAAGATCCTAGCCTCCCTCCTCCCCCGGTGGGCCGCGGCTCGGCGGGGCCTTGCCCCTGCCGACAGCTCAGAGCAGCCGTAGGGGTGGCCAAGCCCGTCCAGCCGCCCACGGGGCCTGGGGGAGGGAGTCAGCCGGGCCCCGTTTTGGCAAAGCCCCTCTATGCCCTTGCTTGCTAAGCAAGGTAAAAAGAAACCCCCCAGCCCGCAGCTGGAGCTGAGTGGGGCCGGTGCTGTTATAAGTACATGACATGTTGTTGGCTTTTTGCAAATATTGGGATAAATACTATATGTATAATGTTGAAATAGCTTTTCTGTACGAATATAGTTTTTTTCTTTTCTTCTTTCTCTTCTAATAGCAAAAGTTAGACATAAGTTTTTTTGAGACAGTATGCTTAAACTACCCGCTTAGTTAAGATAACAGCCGTGAACGTGTGATGGGAACCCTGCAGCTCACACGACAATTATCAACACTCACCGGCTGCAAAAGGCCGGGACCACCACCCAAATTAAAAGGTGATAAGAGGATTAAAACCACAAGCCAAGAAACACGCATGCTCTAAAAAGGGGGACTCAAGAAGTGGCCATGCTAAACGGTTCCCAGAAAAAGTTTGACTATTCAGGAAGGACTATGAATATGCAACAAGTTGCTGTATTGTAAAACGTATTTAAAGGAGCGTTTCCGAAGCAGCTGTGTGCTCTTGGCAGCATGCCAAGCACCCGGCCGTTTTAACCTTTTGCTTTATGTTTGTCTCCTATTGTCTTTTTATTAAACCTTTTAAATTTTACCAGGACAGTGAACCGTGTTTTTCACAATTGGGGGCTCGGGATCAACACCTCGCCTCCAAGACCCCAGGGGTCTCAGAGCAGGGGGGCGCGTCCCGCCTGATTTCGGCGGATTCGCTCCGCTTCCCCTGGTGTGGATTGGGGTTTGCAGGTCGGACAACCCGGAGGACAAGAAGGAGATGGTAAAGCAAAAAGAAAAAAAGGAGAAGGAAAAAAAAAAAGGGCTCCCTAAGACCGCGGCATTAGCCTCACAGTTCTTGTGTACGAAGACCCGGACAAGAAAAAGGATTCTAAGTACTGTTCGGGGGGCCAGATACGGGGGGGGGACCAGTGGTGTGTGTGTCTGAGACGCGGGCTGGTTATACCCCAGACCTGCGAAACGAGTGTGGAATTTCTGAGAGCTGCAGTTCTGAAATGTCGCGAGACATTCAGTCAGCGAGGAGACGAAGCGAGAGAAAAAGAGTGAAAGAATCCCCCCGTGGGTAATCGGGACTGGGTCCCGGGTGAGGGGTTGAGGACCCCTCGGAGGGAGTCGAGGGTTTCCTGGCACAATCCACTGGGAAACGGGAAAAGCGAGGGCCCCACAAAAAAGCTGCCAAGTTGAGGGGAAATACAAGAACATCTGGGCTTTAAATGCTGCCAGGTTGAGGACCCCAAGAAATCTGGGCTTTAGAGGTTTTATACCCATGGGTAAATATTAACAATTGACTTAAAAAGTAAGAGGTACCTTATTTTTGTTTGTGTCTTGTTGTGAGTGGGGGGAGAGTGAGAAAGAGGAAATAAAGAACTAAAACCGACTGAGTGTGAATGAATGAAAGTGTATGTAGTATAGATTGTTAATCTTAACTTTATTCTCTGAAGTGAGGTGAAATACACTGTTGTGTGGGGAGAGAGGAGTAATATTCCAGTGTTGGGGAAGTGAGAAATAGGCCAGGGGTGAATAAATAAAATCCTGAGAAATGGGACAAAAGTAGTAAAATAGGTTCAGGAGAAAAAGGGGGTAAAAGGGTGCCAGCAGAGATACATGAAGATAGTCCTCTGGGAGTTATGTTAGCTAACTGGGATACTGACCCTTCTACAAAAGAAAAGGAAAAAGTAAAGATGATTCAGTTTTGTATGATAGACTGGGCAAAAGCGGAAATAAGATCTGACCATGTTTATTGGCCCAGATATGGCTCTTTTGAAGCTTGGATTTGCCAGGCTTTAAACATATTTGTAAATTCAAAAGAACCGGTTAACCCGGAAGAAGGAGAATATGCTGCATGCTGAATAAGAGAAAAAGAGCCACTGAGAGTAAAAGTTGATAAAATATCAGAAATCCAAGAGAAATAAAGAAAAAGAAAGAAAGAAACTGGGACCCTCTAGATATGTTGCCCCCTCCGTTCCCGCTTGCTCCCGCACCATTCAGGGCTGCACCGCTCACCCCAGCTCCGAAGTTCCCCCTCGCTCCAGCTCTGGAATTCCCGTTCGCTCCGGCCCCGGCGGCGCTGCCTGCGGGAATCCCGCCGGCCGCCCTGGGTCCCCCGCCAGCCGCTCCTCCCGATACGGCCCCCGCCCCAGCCGCCACGCTAGCAGCGCCAGCGGCTCCACTCCCACCTGCCTATCCCACAGCCACCCCGGCTGCCCCGTTCGCGGCCATCCCCGGCCCAGCTACGCTGTCCGCGCTGGCGCCAGACACCGCCGCTCCGGCCGCCATAAACCATGTGCTTGTCCGTGCCCCGGTTTGGTTTCCGCCGGAAAACTCTGCCCTGCCGGCGGTTCCGGTAACAGTCCCCGCCCACACCCCCTCCCCATCCTCGGAGGACTCAGGCTCTGAGAGGGCTCCTGCCTCTGTCTCTGTTCCATCAGCCACGGTGGCCTCGGCTGCCCAAGGCGCCTCTTCTCTTAAAGGTGAAGCGCCATACCAAAATACAATAAGTTCCGTTAAACGGCAGACTTCCTCTGATACTTCCCCGAAACTAGAAAAGAGGGACATAAGGGACAGTAAACAAAAAGATTCATTTATTCCCATTATGAAAAGTTCCTATGGGAGGAGGGGGAACAGATTTTGTTAACTCCCCTTTAACTTCTTCAAAAGTTAGAGAATTTAAAAGGGAAATTAAAGGATTATTAGAAGATCCCATAGATACAGCTGAACAATTAGACCAATTTTTAGGCCCAAATATTTTTACTTGAGAAGAAATGCAATTAATAATGAAAATAATATTTTCCCAAGAGGAGAGACAGATGATTAGAAATGCTAGAATAAAGATTCGGGAAAGGGAAAACCAGCAAAGACCACCGGGGAACCAGACAATGCCAATAGCACCTCCTAATTGGAATCAAAATGAGGAGTCAGGGCGTCATAGGCTCTATTTTCTGGGGGACAAATACCATCTAGAGCCTGTGATAACGTTAAAAGTGGGTCCCCAGAGGAAAGAATTAGAGTATGTGGTTGACACAGGGGCATAAAGAACCTGCCTATTAAACCCCCCAAAAGGCTGCAATATAAGTAAAGACACTGCACAAGTAACAGGGGCAAAAGGAGATTTCACAGTGCCTATCATTAAAGATGTAATAATTGAGGGGGAAACAAAAATTTGGCTGGGAAATGTCTTATTGGTCCCTGGGGCAGGCAGCAACTTATTAGGAAGGGATTTACAGGTAAAGCTAGGAATAGGGGTAATACCAGAAGAGGGGAGAATGACAGCTAAAATTTTAAAATTTAGCCAAGAGGATGGGGATAAAATAAAGAAGTGTGGGCTGGGAAAGGAAATGGGAGGGGCTGGATATTGACCCTATAAGGGTCACAATTGAGGAAGAAGAATGACCCATACGTGTACGTCAGTACCCTATATCCTTAGAAGGGCGAGAAGGCTTAAAGCCGGTAATAGAGGGACTAATAAAGGATGGGACATTAGAACCTTGTATGTCTCCTCATAATACCCCTATTCTGCCAGTAAAAAAGCCTGATGGGAAATATAGATTAGTACAAAACTTACGGGAGGTTAACAAGAGAACTCGGACCCATTATCCTGTGGTACCCAACCCTTATATCCTTCTGAGTAAAGTCCCACCCCAGCATCAGTGGTTTAGTGTAGTAGACCTCAAAGATGCTTTCTGGGCATGCCCATTAGCAGAAGAAAGCCAAGATATTTTTGCCTTTGAATGAGAAGATCCAAAAACTGGGAGAAAGCAACAACTAAGGTGGACAAAATTACCACAAGGTTTTACAGAATCTCCAAACTTATTTGGACAAGCTTTAAAAACAATATTACAAACCTTCCCCACTCCTCCTGGAATACAAATTATCCAATATGTGGATGATCTTTTATTATCTGGGAAAGCTGAAGTTAAAGTTAGGGAGGCTAATATAAAACTTTTGAATTTTCTCAGGGAAAAGAGATTAAGAGTATCAAAGGGAAAACTACAATTTGTGGAATCAGAAGTAAAGTATCTTGGGCATTTAATAAGCAAGAGTAACCGAAAGCTAAACCCCGAAATGATTGCAAGAATTTTATCTCTTCCTCCTCCCTCTTCAAAAAGGAAAATTAAAAAGCTACTTGGATTATTGGGCTATTGTAGAATATGGATTGAAGGATACACAGAGGCAGTAAAGTTTTTGTATGAAAAATTCACCAAGGGAAATAATGTAAAGTGGACTAAAAAGATGATGGTAAATTAGAAGAATTGAAGTTAAAATTAGCCTCAGTACCAGCTTTAAGCTTACCCTCATTGGAAAAAGCCTTTCATCTGTATGTGAATGTGGAGAATGGGGCAGCTCATGGACTTCTGACTCAGGAATGGGGAGGAGTGAAAAGACCAGTTGCCTATTTATCAAAAATGTTGGATCCAGTAAGCCATGGCTGGCCGGTATGTATCCAAGCTATAGCAGCTACTGCTACTCTGGTGAAGGAAAGCCATAAGCTTACTTTTGGAAGTAAAGTGATTGTGTGTACACCCCATGCAGTCCAAAATGTGTTAAACCAAAAAGCTGAAAAATGGTTAACAGATTCTAGAATGTTAAAATATGAAGCAATTTTAATAGACAGTGATGATTTAACACTAGAGATAAATAAAAGTTTAAAGCCAGCTCAATTTTTATATGGAGAACCAAAAAATGATTTGGCACATAATTGTTTAGAAATTATCCAATACCAAAGATTCTAAAAGATCTGGCAAAACAGGCCCTCTTGGAAGGGGAAAGAATATATGTTGATGGTTCTTCCAGATGCGTGCAAAGAAAAAGGATGTCAGGATATGCTTTAATTGATGGGAAAAATATGCAAACTATCGAAAAAAGAAAACTACCTTCCAATTGGTCAGCTCAAACCTGTGAATTATATGCTCTAAAAAGAGCATTGGAATATTTAAAACATAAAAAGAGAACCATATATACTGACTCAAGATATGCTTTTGGGGTAGTACACACTTGCGGAAAAATTTAGGAAGAAAGGGGGTTACTCACTTCAAAAGGAAAGGGATTAATACATGAAGGCCTCATTTTAAAAATTTTAGAAGCATTAAAATTACCTGAGGAAATAACTGTGGTACATATCAAGGGACATAAAAAGAGAATGACTTCAGAAATAAAGAGAAATAACTTAGCAGATCAAGAAGCTAATGATGCAGCAGAAAATGGGGTCGAAAAACTTATGCTAATTTTGACCCCAAAAAGGGAAGAATTAGAAATTCCAAAATTCAATGAAGCAGAAGAAAAGGAATTAAGTAGAATAGGGGGAAAGTCAGATGAATCTGGGAAATGGAAACTTCCCAATAGCAGGCAATTACTTAATAAGGCACTTAGTAGAAAAATATTAGAAGATATGCATCAAAAAACTCATTGGGGTAGTCAAGCTCTGTGTGATCACTTCCTAAGGAATTACGGGTGTATTGGGATTTTTGGATTAGCAAAACAAGTAACTGAAAGATGTATAATTTGTCAAAAGGTAAATAAAAAGGTAATGAGAAAAACAACCCTTGAAAACTTGCGGTCAAAAGGAATAATCCCTCAAACCACACCTCTATATTTTAAAATCCACAATATCCAGCCAGGGGAATGGGTCCTGGTGAAAACATGGAAAGAACAGTCTTTAACCCCACAGTGGGAAGGTCCTTTTCAGGTACTGCTGATAACTGAAGCTGCTATCCGGACCAGGGAATGCGGGTGGATCCACGCAAGCAAAATCAAAGGACTTGTGAAGAAACCTAAGGAGCGGACTATAACATCTGAACCTAGTGACACTAAATTGACTCTTAAACGAGGACCAGTTGGTAATGAATTGAAAGGACCCAAACGACAACTTCCATCAATGCCACACAGTATATCCTGTCTAACTCGTCCTAAATACTGGACATACTAAATTAAGTATAAAGGTCTAAATTGTAGAAAAACTAATGCTGTAATACATATGATCAACAGTCTCATTATAGGAAGTTCTGAATACCAAATCTTGTCCCTATCCAAATAAAAACTAAGAACCACTGAAATAATAACTATTTAGTGGATGGGAGTTACTAATGCCTGTTGACTGGGGAATACCTGAGATGAGGAAACAGTAGGAATCTACAGCTAAGGAGTGTCAAAAACAGCAAGTGACTAGAAAATAGAGGGCAAGACTGGATTGGCCTCTGTATCTGCCACTGAGAAGATCATAACACCTGCTGTGGGCTGCAACCCCATAGGCATGGGAGGTGGAGATATAAGCCATACTGGACCTCTGTTATTCCTTTTTCTGTCACTCAACTTTTGCTTTTTCCCTGTCAGGAGGTCGGCAAGGCCATGTTACAGATGCTACTGGAAGCTATACATGGAAAGACACCGAAGTTCTTTCCTTATTACACATACCCATGTCAACAGCCACTGTTATAACCCATCCAAACTAAGTACTTGTGAACAAAATGGCAAAAATTATTAGATTGCAGAAAACCTTGAAATGAGCGATAACCAATTGGGAAGTGAATGTCCAAAAAGAGAAAAATGGATTTGTTTCACATATATCATTGACAGTAAGGCCCAAGATTTGCTAAAAGAACAATTAGTAAATATAAAAAGAAAAATAGCACCACAGTCTAAAATTGTGCCAATTTCACTTCAAAATTTGTATGCAAAACTTGAAAATCAACTGGAAAGAGAAATGGATATCTCAAGACTGGGAAAGAACCAATTTGTAGAGCTAGGAAAAAGAATAAGTAAAGAGCTTAACATAACCAACTGTTAAGTCTGGGGGGGAGCTCTAATGTCAAAAGAATGGCCATGGAAAGGCAGTAGCTTAGGTCCAATTGAACTCCTTAAGTGAAACCAGACAAATACCAAGGGAGAAGGCGACCAGAGGGGTGGATTTTAAGTTCAACAGTGATAGGGAAAGAATGTCTCTGGTGCACTGAAAAAAAATTTCATAAGTAAGTAGAAAATACTCCTTGTAAGAGATATAAAGTAAGTAATGGAACACTGACATGGTAGATCCCAGAGGAACCAACCCAGTATTGGACTCAAGGAAAAACAAAAAGGGAAAAGTGTAAATATAATAACAGAATTAGATTTTTTCAATGTAATGATACAGTCAAAAATCCTTACTATAGAATCCCAGGAATATCCAAATTTTGGAAAAATAAAAATCAACAGAGAAATAATTATTGGAAAGCACCTGATGGCTTATTTTGGATATGTAGAAAAAGAGCATACCCTGAACTCCCTTCCCAGTGGAAAAGGAGTTGTACTCTGGAAATTATACAGCCAGGATTTTTTCTTTTACCAAGACCAAAGGGAGACAAATTGGGAATACCAGTTTATGAAGACTTAAAGAGAAACAAAAGGGAATTGATTGAAGGGTTCCAAAAATGGGGAGATGAAGAATGGCCCCTGAACACATAATTGAAACATATAAGCCAGCCACCTGGGCACAAGATCGGAGCTAGGGATACCGAACCCAAATTTACATGTTAAACCACATTATAAGGCTCCAAGCAGTAGTAGAGATAATAACAAACAAAACTAGTCGAGCAGTGGAATTACTAGCAAATCAACAAAGCCAAACAAGAGATGCAGTGTATGAAAACAGACTGGTTTTAGATTATTTGTTAGCTGAAAAAAGACGTGTGTGTGGAAAATTTAATATATCAAATTTTTCTTTAAACATAGATGACAACGGGGATGCTGTACTAGATATAGTCAATGATATCAGAAAAATAGCCCATGTACCAGTACAAAAATGAGAATCAATGCTAAACACTAGCTGGTGGGATAATGTATTAGGAATAGAATGGTGGAAGAAGCTAGGCTTCTTCCTTTTATGTGCTACAGTTGGCTTGATCTTTCTTCCTTGTTTAATCCCATTTTATTCTGCTAATCACCAGCGTAGTTCAGAGCATGCAAGTTGTAACAATGCCTATGAACCTAAAAATAGGCTACATCTAGAACAGCACAAAAGATCATGGTGTTAAAGGAACAAAGTAATAATTAAAAAAAAACCTTGAAGGAAGCGAAAATGATTTATGAAAAAAAAAAGAGAAAATAATGGAGGCTAGACAACAAAGAATATTGCTCAAGCCAAATGACGTATAAAAAGAAAGACGGGGGTATTGTTATACGTACATGACATGTTGGCTTTTTGCAAATATTGGGATAAATGCTATATGTATAATGGTGAAATAGATTTTTTGCACGAATATAGTTTTTTTCTTTTCTTCTTTCTCTTCTAACAGCAAAAGTTAGACATAAGGATTTTTTAGATAGTATGGTTAAACTACCCGCTTAGTTAAGATAACAGCCCGTGAACGTGTGATGGGAACCCTGCAGCTCACGCGACAATTATCAACACTCACCGGCTACAAAAGGCCAGGACCACCACCCAACTTAAAAGGTGATAAGAGCATTAAAACCACAAGCCAAGAAATACGCATGCTCTAAAAAGGCGGACCCAAGGAGTGGCCATGCTAAACGGTTCCCAAAAAAAGTTTGACTATGCATGAAGGACTATAAATATGCAACAAGTTGATGTATTGTAAAAGGTATTTAAAGGAGCGTTTCCGAAGCAGCTGTGTGCTCTTGGCAGCATGCCAAGCACGCGGCCGTTTTAACTCTTTGCTTTATGTTTGTCTCTGTGATAATTGATAAAAGATTCATGTTAATTACAAAAGCTTTGGGGTTTGTATAAACCAGAATACTAAGCTCTAAAGTGAAGCATGGACACTAAATAAAGGAAATTATATGATAAAATAATTCTGTTTAAATGATGAGGGATGAAAATGGTCATGGGAGTCATCCTATTGCTAATGATGATAAAAGGAAATAGTGCTGATGCTTGTCCCAAGTGTTACCAGGCAATTAGGTACGGCAGAAGCACGGTATCCACCCTTGCATTCCATACACATATCAATTCGGCCTGCTATAATAAACACAACTTAGAAACTTGCACTATTATGAGAAGAAGTTGCTGGGTAGCCACCAATTTGGGAAAAGGAGGGTGGGCTCCATCGGCATACCAAAGTTGCCCAGTAGGAGAGACACACCTCTGCTTCACAAAAGAAGGTATGTAGGGATATTCAGATCAGGGAGGAGTGCAAGATCACTACAAGGAAGAATTGATAAAAAAAAATTATAACTAAAATGTACAAAGGAACAAGGACAAACCGTGGGGGAAGTTTTAACTTGTATGAGAAAATAAAGCAAAAACTCAGTGAATGGGACTTACCCACCTTGAGAAAAATTTATTTGTAGAATTAATGAAAGAAATTACTACTGAACTTAACTCACTGTTGAATCTGTAGAGGAATGCAGATGACTAAACAATGGCCATGGAGGGGGGGGGGGAAGAATTAGGGCCAGAACAGTTGTTACAGTGAAATCAAACAGAAATATCGAGGGGGAGTGTGTGGGAAGTTTAATAATTCTGAATGCTGCCTAGAAATAGATGATAATGTTGAAGTAATTACTAAAATTGCATAAGAAATAAAACGAATAGCCCATGTACCTGTACAAAACTGAAACTCTATGCTTAATGATAATTGGTGGAATAAAATAACCTGTTGGGGGGGAGCTTGGTGGAAGAAATTAGGGTTTATGTTAACATGTGCATTACTAGGACTACTGTTCATCCCTTGTCTTGTTCCATGCTTCATTCGACTAATCCAGTCGGTGGTTCAAAGAATGCAAGTTGCTACAATACAAATAGACCCTGAGACGGCAACAAAATTAATGACAGCAAATGAATTAAATCTAGCACAAGAAGTCCTGACAAAATTTGAAGCCAGAACACGAATCAATGGGATAAAAAAAAAGAAGTGGGGAAATTGTGATAATTGATAAAAGATTCATGTTAATCCCAAAAGCATTGGGGTTTGTATAAACCAGAATACTAAGCTCTGAAGTGAAGCATGGACACTAGATAAAGGAAATTAAATGATAAAATAATTCTGTTTAAAATCACCTTGTTATGTTTTATTATGTTGTATTATGTTACATTATATTATGTTATGTTTTCCAAATAACTTGTATCGGCTACCAGCTTGCAAAATCACACTTCCCAATAGCCTTTCCTGCTTGTGGCTGATCAATGCTGCCTATCTCAAGGACAAGACTTCCAGAACTTCCCTGGTGGTTATCTACAAGGACCAGATGGCTATCTGTGACTGATTATTGCTCGGAGGCTTTGTGAATTTATTTAAGGATGTTTATTCGACCACCACTGCTTACCTGGCAAAATTATGACAGCAAAAAAACCCCAAAAATTATTGATTACAATGAGAAACCACAGTATAAGAAGAGGCTGCTAACCAAGGTTCGGTGGAGTGTGCAGTGGGCAGTGATCCCTCGCGTTCCCCAGCGCGCTGCTTGCTCTGTCTATATCAAATAAAGCAGTCTAAATTTTGCTGAATATCGATACTTTTGTCTCTCATAAATGAGAACCACTGAACCTTGGTTTGCAGCCTCTTCTTATACTGTGGTTTCTCATTGTAATCAAAAATTTTTGGGGTTTTTGTTGTCATAAGCAGTGGTGGTTGAATAAATATCCTTTCACAAATTCACAAAGCCTTCGGGCAATAATCAGTCATAGATAGCCATCTAGTCCTTGTAGATAGCTACCAGAGAAGTTCTGGAAGTCTGGTTTTTGAGATAAGCAGTATTGATCAGACAAAAGCAGGAAGGGCTATTGGGAAGTGTGATTTTGCAAGCTGGTAGCCAATACAACTTATTTGGAAAACATAACATAACATAATACAATGTAACATAATACAACTTAACATAACAAGGTGATTTTAAACAGAATTATTTTATCATTTAATTTCCTTTATCTAGTGTCCATGCTTCACTTCAGAGCTTAGTATTCTGGTTTATACAAACCCTAATGCTTTTGTGATTAACACGAATCTTTTATCATCACATCTCCTATTGTCTTTTTATTAAACCTTTTAAATTTTACCAGGACAGTGAACCGTGTTTTTCACAGTGACAAAAGGCAGCTGTGAAGCCAGAGACTTGTCACCGTTTTTTCCCCCCGGCTGGACTTTACAGTTTTCGTCCCCCCCCCCCCCCCCCCAGCGCAGCCTTGGAAGCCTAAAATCTTAATACAGCTCCAGCATAGCCTGGCCCAGCCCTTGCAACTTCTGTGTAAAATTTTAACCCTTCTAATGCTCAGATAAGACTTGCAGATCTCCAATCCTCCTTTGAGTGAGAGGGAAAAAACAAAAAAAGATACACCAAAGTCAGTAAAGCAAGAGCTAAGTTTTTTAATAGAAAAAGAATGAGGAAATGGTGTGAAAGTTAAATGAAAAAAATCCTTTTGTAAGCTATAAGGGTAGACTGTACCACACTAAAAATTCCTATAAACCATAGAAAAACATGGGAGGAGTTGAAGTGTTTAAAAGATTCTTTGCCCCAAGAGAAAAAAGGGATCTCTGTTTCCTGAGAATGATGTATAAACAGAGGAAAAGAAGATGAAGAGAACTTTGCTCTTAAACAGCTCATCCTTAAAAGTAACACCCCATGAGTTTAACATAGCCCACAAACACCGCTTTGAGAAGGCTGTAAAAATGAGAGGAGTTTCACTATTGCAAATACCTGGGCGGCTGCTGTTCGTGAAAAATAGTGGCAAGAAAACTGTTTTTTTTTCTCTTAAGAAAAAAATCCCTATAGCTGAACAAAAAATACCTCCTCTCCCAAAAGTAAATTGAAAAAATTATTTAAGAACTGACTGAAGTGTCTCTGTATATTCTTGTTAAGAAAGTGCAAAAGAAAAAATATAGTCTAAAAATCTTAGTCGAAATTTATTATTTCTTTATGTTATTAATAAAGTTGGTTTTTTTTCCTTTATACCCTTTTAAGTCCGCCTTGCTTTTGCTCCTAATTCTCACAACAACTATATATATATATATATTAAAATTAACAAACCTAAACTATAACACTATCCTTCTTTCCATGCCTGGACAGACATAAGCGCAACCCTTGGCAAAGATGACATTGTCCAATTACTTCAGGACTTAAAACTTGAAGATGCACAAGTCCAATATAAATAATTTCATCTAAAGCACAAAACTATAATAATGAAAAAGTTTGTTATAGTAAGCCATTCAGGAAACCCAACACTCTCATTTGAGACGGGAGAAAAACTTCCTTGATATTATAATTACTATGTTAGCATTTGTGTGGCTTTTGTTTAATTTAAAGAAAGATAAGGCTATGAATTGGATACTTTCATTTATAAATATCCACTTATTTAAATTCTCTTCTAAAAAGAGGCCTTAAAGAAAAAAATAATTTTATAATAGTGTAAATTTGGCTATAAAAACCAAACATATATTTTAAGTTGAATACAGTGTAAGAAGCAAGCCTTCTTTTTTTAAATTAACAACATATTTACAAGTTCACAAAAAACTATTGAACTGAAGTAGATGTTTTGTGCTTGTCACCAGTATTTTATTATCACTGGTTATTTGCACAGTTTAGAAGAAGAAAAAGAAAACTAAGTTCACTATATATATCATTTGTACTGGTTACTTGACTATAAACAAGTGTCCTGGTTCTGGCCAGGACAGGATTAATTTTTGCAGTAGCCAGGAGGGGGCAAGGCCAGGACCTGGAGGTTATTCTATACCACCTCAAATTATATCCAGAGGCAGGTGAAAGGGACTCTCTTCCGGGGAGAAGGGGTTCTTCTGGCCAAGCAAGCACGGTGGATGGAACGGTGGGCAAAGGCTGGTTCCAAGCTAGATGGAGTGGTTGGATGGTGCTGGTCCCAAGCTGGAGGGAGCAATTTGGGGGGTGCCAGTCCCAGGGGAGGGAGCAGTTGCTTTCTCTTTTGTACACTTTTGTTAGTAATACTGTTGCTGTTACTCTTTGTTTTCTTATCTCATTACTGTTTCCAGTAAATTGTTCTTATCTCAATCCATGATCTTCACCTTTTGTACCTCCAGTTCCCCTCTCCAGCTGCCATAGGGAAAAAAAGGAGGGGAAGGAGGAGCGAGTGGGCACCACTGTGGTTTGGAGAGTCTCAGTGGGAGCACTAAATTAGAGTACTATTCCTAAACCATGACAAGGCATAATGATCATAACACAGCCTAGTCTCTATAATAATTTGTGCACAAAAAGACACCAGACATCACATGAACATTACAGTGAAACGACATCACATGTCCAGTGATAAGTCAGCATAATGAAAAACAAATTTATCTACTGCAAATGACTTTTTTTAAGTATAAAAACAACAATAAGCCTTTATTCAGTAGTAACTTAAACAGAGTCTGATGCTGAGATTTGTTGTGTAGTTATAATTCTTTTAAGGAAAGCAACCTCTGCAGATAAGTTTGCCATGCCCTGCTTCAAATACAGCTTCTTTGACTCAGAGACACTGAAGATACTGTCTTTTATTTCAACTATTTCAGCTTTGCAACCACTCTGAATTCTTACATTTAGTTCCTTTTGATGCCACAGTTCTGGTTTGAAAGACCAGTCTTGGATATTAGTCACTTGAACTGAGAAAGGAGTGAGGGAAGAATGCACCAAGTTTTGTGCAGTGTGTTTTTCAAGCTCAGCATGTCTTTTTGATGACATATCAATAGGTGATGATAGTTTCTGTGCAGCATCATAGTCATTATCTACTGCTTCCACCTTAACTTGCATGGATTTGGCTTTAATTCGAAGCTTGTGAGGCAAAGCTGAAGAATTCACTTCTGGAACTTTAACTGTTGCACGAATATTTTTATGTTCAGCTGGGGAATGGATTGGACTCTTAGGAACCTGCTGTTCATCTTCTTCATTAAATGACTTTGCAACTGCATTATCATCAGTTTCTGAAGTTCTGGGGGAATTACCTGAGAACCTATTGACTTGGAACAGAGGAAGAGAATGTGAGTACATGTTAATGGTAGCTCCCATGTAGTGTGGATATATAGATGCTTTCTGTGAACTTCTGTCATCTCTTGTCTCTCTCTCCAATTCCACAGGCTCCTGTTTTATAATCTGGAACTTATTTTCAGGACTTCTGCAGTTGTTTTGCATACAACTTGATTGAGTATGCTCTAGTGATGATATTTCAGACATATCAGATATAGAGCTTTGAGGAGAATGTTTAATGACAGAAATATAACTGCTACCAACTATAGATGGTTCATGTTCATCCACAAATGAGTTAATATTTGATTTGGGACTTGAATAATCTTGAAAATATGCAGCTGTTGCACTATCAAGTTTCTGTATCTCTTGGGCATAGGCTGCAGAAGTAATTAAACCAAACTTCAGTTTCAAAGAAAGCAGCTCTGCCTTCAAAGTGGTATTCTCTTCTCCCAGTGCAATTAGTTTGCTCTCTAAGACAAGGTCATTCAGTCGCCGTTTTTCACGAGATCTTTTAGCAGCTTCATTATTTTTCTGCCTTTTCTCCCAATACATAGCATCTTTCTTTTCATCTGGAATGAATTCTCACTTTCTCCTGCAAGGTGAAGATTTGCTTTTTCCACTAGCTTCAGTGAGTAGCATCTCTATATTTGCAGACAATTCTTCAGACACTTCTGCTAAAGTAGATTTAAGTACCATGATTTTGCTCCCATTGCTACTTGTGTCAACAGGTCCATGTTCCTTTTTAAGGGTCTGCATTTTTATCAGCTGTATCAAAAACAATTTGTAATAGATATACAATGAGCAACAGAGCAAACTATTTCCCTAGTACTTCTCATACCACACCTTCAGTACTTTAAAAATGCACACATATCCTTCCTTTTGTTTCATATTCTCAAACAGCAGGGTCTAGATTCAATTTAATTGGCAGAGGTGATGAGAATCTTTTAAATAACCTTCAATAAATTGAGAATTTGATTACTGTTTAGGAATGTCTGGGTTTTGGCATTCAAAAGTAACTTAAAATAAAAAGCTTAGACTAGCATTTGATTCATTAAACTTGCTGTAATATGAAGGAAGCTTGACACTGAAACAACTGATATTCTAAGCTTTATGATATCTAGATAGCAGATTTGCTTCCAAAAGAAATACAATATGATTCAAGGGAAATTAATAAAATAAATTATATTTTTGAATTTTGATCTGAGAAAAATGTCACACAACTTTCCATAATATCACTGACCAACTTAAATCTAGCACTTAACACTGCTGAATACCATAGATGTTGATGAGCAGCACTGGAAAGTATCTTGCCATTCCAAATTAAAACATCTCTTTAGAATACAGCTGTGGTGCATGATTTGGCAATGCTATATAGTTGGGTCCTCCACAGACTAAAAATAACAATCTGATTTAGAGAAGCTAGAATACTTTCTATTGCCTTAAAATAACACTGCTATCCATAAAGTTATTAAACATTTAACTAGTGCTTTTGTATCCTGTAAATTTATATATAAAATGCATGTTGTGTGCATATGTGTATACACACATATTTCAAGTTTCAACATCCCTTTTTGATCAATCATATAAATTGAAACTAGCAAATGCACACATGATTCTGGGAACTACAGATGCAACATGTTTTCTCTTAAGACTGCTTTAGGACAAGAACTATGTCTTTGTATCTATCTGTATAGTCTCCAGCTCACTTGTAATTTATAATTCCACTGGAAAACATTAGTATTTACATGTAAATTAGTGAACTATAATGATTTGTCTGACTATATCTCAAATTCCAATCTTCCCTCTTACGAATAATTTTTCAATTGCTTTATCACTTCCTCATAAAGTATTATAAACCCAAGATTTAAGAGTACCTTACACTAGTCATTATTAAAGATGTTTTGTTGTTTCTTGATGTTAATAGCATTCAATGCCACTGTATCAGTGTAATAACACTTGACCCTATCAATTACAGATTCACTCTTGCTCCCACAGCAATTTTACCATTGGCTTCAATAGAAGCAGGATATAATCTCAGATCCAAATACTAATGAGACTTCCATAGAATTCATACTATTTAAGCAAGAAATTACAGATACATAAATCAGGAATATTTAATTTATCAATGTCAAAATTGTATATTAACAATTTTACCCTGGAGACTTGTGTATTCAGATTGAAATGTACTTGAAATGTGTCAAAGTGTTGTGATCCAGACCTTCAATCTTGCCTCTGTTCTTCGTAATTTAATTAAATAATTCAGTTCTGCTTTACAATACACAAATAGGCCTCCACACATACATATGTGTTTCTTCAGAGTAGCTGCATATTATTATTTGAATTTATCAAAATACATATTATCTCCATGCTCAGTTTTTAAAAACATATTCTGTAATGAGATACCTAATTATTCAATTCTGTTGATCTAACATTTTGATAGCAATTCTACAAAACTATATTAAATCCCATTTCAAGCAGTCAGATGCTTTCAAACAAACTTTACTTTTGTCAAGCTGTCTCTATAAAAGTTTACCTTGCATTATTTCATTTTATTGTTTTCCCCTAATTAAGGGCCACAAAACAAAAATACAAAATTAAATGCTAATTATTCTGACAAATAGTTTATTATTATTTAACTTTTTCACATGGGTACAAATGATGTCACAACAAAAAGTCTGAAGTCAATTGAAAGAGACTTCAGAGCCCCGGGAAGAATGATAAAAAGTTTTGGAGCACAGGTAGTATTTTCCTCAGTCCTCCCAGTAACAGGGGAAGACTTTGGAAGAAACAGGCAAACCCAGGATATCAATACCTGGCTCCAGGACCAGTACCTGCACCAAAACTTTGGGTGGGCGGGTCGCGGCGGTGAGGAGCGATGCGGCACGGCGCCCGGCTCGCTCTGTTTACAGCGAGAACACCTGCACTATCACTCCTCCTGACCTCTCGAGCCCCTGCCACCGTGCCTGCCCCAGGCCCAGAACGGCGGGTCGCAGCAATGCCCTCAGCCCTCGCCTGCTGCCGCGCAAACGTTCGAAAAGACCCAACCTGCCGCCATTCCCAGCAGAAGGACATAGCAACCTCCACACCCCATGTTGTACAAGTCTTCGGAGCAGTGGGAGCCTCCGGGGCGTGGGATCAGGACACCTCCTCACACCCCATATTGGCAGTGCTGCGATACTCCCCCCGTGACCCACAACGCCCGCATTCCGGTTGTGATCACGCACTAACTAACCGAAGATTAGTGCTACCGAGAACGTCATAACTGACCTACTTCTGCTTTTGTTGTGTGCCACACTAAAATGCCTGATTTCCTGGGACTAGGATATTCCCCTGCCCTCTGGGCTTGGCCTTACTTCTTCACACAAGTCCACTGCAGCTGTCAGGACACAGGCAGGCCATCTTGCTTCTTCAGCACCATTCACATTTTCTTAAATTCATTCCTCTCTTAAATTACATGTTCCCCTCTTTTTAAATGATGGCAAGTAAAAATCAATACCAAACACATTATTTAGTGTCTAGGTAAAATGCATTCCTAAAAATGCGGCCTTATGAAAAAGGCTCTTAAAAGCATGGAGTTAAAAATCCAAGCAAATGGCCTTGAACGTCTACATGCACAACTCTGGAGAAAAGACCAGGAATAGCACATGAAGCAACAGTTGCTAAAATGTGATAGGGCTAAATATAGATTAACACAAATTTCATTTTAAGGTACACAACACAGACAGCAAGCATGAGTTACCTCCACACTTACCTAGTTGTCTACTTTCCTTATTAAATATACTTAACAAAATCTGTTGGTTACATTTTTAAGTGGGATGGTCCCAGTTTCTTTGTAGCAAGATGATAAAATTGCATAATTAGGTCCCTATTCCAAGCCTGACTGCCAGCAAATTTTGTGGTTACATAATGCAACATTTCCAGGAAATATGATCGGTCCCTTAGAGTCTGAAAAACAGCGACAAAAGTGACGAAAATGGCTTAACGCAAACACAGGCTAGCAAAACAGGGGAGCTGTGGGGCAGACTGCTAACATTAACTCAGTTTGCCCACAAACAATATCCTTCAACACCGTGTGAAAGTGGGATCTCTCCAGCAGCCTCTGGCATCGGCACAAAATTCTCATTTTTCTCGTTAACGCACAAAAGGGTTGTAACTAATGACCTTAACTCTGCACCGAAATTACTATGGCTTTTCATACTCACGCACATGTAGTGCCTGCTACCTTTAGACACGCCGAGCTCCGGCACTTATACGCCAGCAAAACGTTAACAGCTCCACACCCACACGCGCACGCACCCTCCCAATGACGCCACTCTGAGTGCGCATTCCCTACCTTTAGTGCCGCGCGGTAAGAGGAGCATCTGGTCGAGGTGAAGCGAGTAAGGACAGGCAAGCAACAAAGTCTCACTTGTCCGGGAGCAGAGTAAGCTGGAGTGAGGGAGCATGTGACAACACGAAAAGATGCATGTTAGTAGGTCAGAACTACGGACGGAGGCATGCAGGCACGCAGGCGTTCTTACGGCCAACCAGCTGGCCTGTCAGTCAGCTACAAGGGACACCAACAACACCCCAATCCATGCCGAGCTCTCTCGGGGGCTGGTCAATGAAGGCTGCGGGTGGGCGGGGCCGGACATCCCGCCCCTTGCGCTGCTGGGGCTGTAGGTCTACGTACTGGGTATTGCATAACCCTCCAGGCGGAAGGCAGCGCGCAGAAGGGGGGTGGGGCTGGCATTTATGTGATCGCCCCTAACAAGCTAGGGCAGTGTGGAAAGGAGTGTTCTTTCCAACGTTTTGCGGGACCGGTGGGGCGTGCATGGTGGGCTTCCACGGCCGCGAAAGGCTCATTGAGGGCCGCAGTGAGTTGGTGCGCAGCTGCGTGCGTGAGTTCGTGGAGAGGGCCTTTGCCCTTATTCCAAAGAAGATTTATGCAGAGGTTTGAGTGCTGTCATTTTTATAGGGAAAATTAATTGAGCTGTATCTCCCACAGCCTTACAGTTTACTTGGTATGTAGTGTAATTCTGTTGTATCTGACCAGAATGTAAAAATAAAAATCTGATCTGACAGAAGCACCATTTCAAAGTAATTACACAAGACTGAAAAACTGTTTCTAAGGTACATCTCTGCCATCAAGTCATGGCATATGGGTAATCCTCTAATTAATTATACTTAATCTTTGACTTGCAAACAAAAAGAAAAGGAAAAAAAATAGAAAAAAGCTTGCTGAAGATAGGCTGACAGTGTTGGGTGTATTTTCTGCTGTTATACCACTTGGCATTTTGTGCTGAGCTACAAAGCTTACACTGTATGCATCAGAATACAGCCAGAGTTTTCTTTTACTGATCTTTAAGGATGAAAGATTTTACTATATTTCTTCAATTCACTTAATTGCTGCTCTCATCCCAGTGCTGAAATACTCAAAAGTGAGGAAATATTTTGGAGAACCCATTTACATTGCTTCTGATCCCACTTGCCGTAACAAAGTAATTCCTCAATAGTGACTGGGTGCCTGCCTGCAGTTCAACATCTCTCAAATTCTCAAATCATGCTTCTCTTTGCAGAGTATTACAAAAAAAGAAGACTAAATAGAATCGTCTGATGTTGTTTTGACCCTTGTTTAACCTCCATTTTATAAAATTACATATGTCCAGCAAGAAATCCAATTCTCTCAGAATGTGTTTGAATGTATATACATTTGATTTCATTATATGTTTTCCTCATATTTTTTTCTTCACAGGTTTATCACTCCTTTTTATCTTCCACAAATAAAATATCTGATGAGAACAGAAAAAAAATCTTTATTAAATTTTAATTCTAGAACAAAAATTATTCATTATTTCATGCTGTTAAACACTCTTACCAAAATAGCACAGTCCTCCCTAAGATAGCCCTGTTATATTACTCTGTCATCCTGTATTTAAATGTCAATGGAGATAGCCCTCTGGAGCAAAATATTTGGGCTGACCAGAACCATATGAAGTTCTACAAGGAGAAGTACAAAGTCCTGAGGAGGAACAACCTCATGTACCAATATATGCTGGAGGCTGAGCAGCTGAAAAGCAGCTTGGCAGAAAAGGACCTGGGAGTCCTGGTGGACACCAAGTTGAGCATGAGCCAGCAATGTGCCCTTGCTGCAAAGAAGGTGAATGGTATCCTGGGCTGCATTAGGCAAAATATTGCCAGCAGGTCAAAGGAGGTTATTCTTTCTGCTCAGCATTGGTGAGGCCTAACCTGGAGTCCTGTGTCTGGCTTGGGGCTCTCCATTACAAGAGAGACATGGATATACTGGAGAGAGTCCAGCATAGGTCCACTAAAATGATTAAGAGACTAGGATATCTCTCCTATAAGGAAAGGCTTAGAGAGCTATGATTGTTTAGTGTAGAGAAGGGAAGGCTCAGGGGGAATCTTATTAATGTATAGTAATACCTGAAGGGAGAGTATAAAGATGATGGAGCCAGGCTCTTAAGTGGTATCCAGTGACAGAAGGTAAGGCAACAGGCACAAACCAAAATGCAGGAGGTTGTTTTATCCAAGCATCAGGAAACACTTTTTTTACTGTGAGGGTGACTAAGTACTGGAATAGATTGCCCAGAGAAGTTGTAGCCTCTCCCTCCTTAGAAATATTCAAAAGCCTCCTGGACATGGTCCTGTGCAACTGGTTCTAGGTGTCTGTGCTTAAGCAGGGAAGCTGGACCAGATGACCTCCAGAGATACCTTCCAACCTCAACCATTCTGTGATTCTTTCCCAACAGAAGTCAAATTCAGAAACAAGATGAGTTTAGTGAATACTTTTTAGTTTATCTGCCCCTGATTTTTTATCATACTTATCCATACCTTCCAAATAAATCTATGAATTAATTTATATTTATGTCCTCAAGTTATTCATTGTGCAAATCTAATAAACTTTACTCAAATTGATTTTCCTCTCTCCACTCCTAATCTTCTAAGATGTAGAATATAGAGCCTTGATAATGGTAACAGACTACAGAGCCCACCATTGCTATAAAGGGGATTCCATCAGCAGACCAAGTCAGAGAGATCTACTGTTGCCTCCCTTTGTGGGTTGCATGGTCAATTTGTTTGCCATAGTTGTGCTTGCCAGTGGACACACAAAAACAATTGACATGCTATTGGAAATTTCATAAGTGAGTGCTAGCAATGAGCTTGAAGATCTGTTTGCGTATTAATACTGGTGTATTTTAAGTCAAGTCTTAGGCAACTTGTCCTGCAGACATTATTTCCCATACTATACATGTTGCATTTAATATAATACAGTGAGAGTCCCCAGGACTGTAAAAATTTCAAGCAAACCTCAAAATTGCAGACAATTTTTTAAATTGAAAAGTACATTATTTGTTTTACTATGTGTCTTGGTTTAATTTAATTTCTTCCAAAAATGTCTTGATTTAATTTGTTTCTCGGCCAACGCACCAAATAATGTCTTAGTTTTGATTTGCCAATTTAAATATACTTATTTTCTGTTGTGAGACAGAACCAGGAGTAAAAAAACAAGGCAGGCCTAAAACTTAAGAGAGTATTAAAAAAAAAAAGGAAATTTATTAACTACACAAAGAAAGGAAAAAAAACAAAAAAAAACCAAATTCAGAGCCCAGGCAGGTCGGTTCTGGACGGAGACCCACTACAGTTACACAGACGCCTCTGCCTGCAAGAAAAAAAGGTGAGTGGAAGCCTCCTTTCGCGGCGGGTGGTTTCCTGGAGCTCTGCGGGGAGGTCTCACCGGTGGCATTTGGCCGGCACGGCGCTCTCGGGGAGAGAGGCGGCGCGGGCGTGTGCGCGGCGTGCACGATTTGGCAGCCCGCGGCCACATGGTGCGGCGCGCGGGCTGGGGGGGGCTGGATGCGGCCACCCCAGGCGCGGCGCGGCAGGCAGGGAGCTTTGATCGGTTTCAAAGCAGTGGCACGGAGGTTTTTCTTACGGTTTTTGCAGCTTGGATCGGTCCCTACAGCGTGGGTTTTACCGACAGAAACGGCGAAATTAACATGAGCTCCGCAGCCAGTAAAGCCTGAAAACCGTGGTGTACCTGGCACGTTTTAACAACTAACTCCTTTCCTGTGTTTTTAACTGTAGTGGGGTAGATATAGCGGCAAATTGTTAAACATCATGGGCTTACAGCAATCTGCCTTACAAAAGAGTATACAAAAACAACTCAGGGAAATATTAAGTTCAGGAAATGTTTTAATATCTAAGAAAAAATTAGCCCGTTTTGCCAGCTGGCTGTCTGTTGAAAAATCTGACCTTGAATTGCAAAATATAAATTCGATTTCATTTTGGGATTAAATAGGGGATTTATTAACTTAAAAAGTGGAAAATGGAGATAAAACAGCTTCTGTATTCCTCCCGATATTCTTACAAATTTGGAAACTTTTAATTCAAACAGAAAACAGGCAGCAGCAGCAAAACAGTTCAGACTCACCTTCCCTTTCCCCAAAACCCTATAACCCGAACCTGGAGGAGATCCACGGGTCCCCCTGGGAAACTCAGGGCACGCAGCACAGCTGTAGCTGTTCTGAGTCCCTGGGTCCTCCCCGGTATCCCGGTTCTGATAATTTTTCGAAAATTCTTCCTTGTACCCATCCCTTCAGGGCAACAGCCACGTGGCTACGCCTGAAGGGGTCAAGGTCCTAGATAGCTCTGGCCATGCGGTAGACCGCGTGGGGGGCGTCCCATATGGTGGCAGCCACGTGTTTTCTCCTTCATCCCGCAACCCCCTTCACCCTCCGGTCCCTGCCCCTAACCCTGTCCCCTCCCATAACCCATCCCTGCCCTCGGCTCCACTGCCCCCTCCCCCCTCCAAGACCCTAACCTGCACGGCACCCGGCGACCCTGCCCACAGGTGTTGCAACCCTGGATCCCATCACCCCTCCCCCGCTTCGGTTTCACATTCCTTCCCTCCAAGCTGCTGCGGGGTGGGGGACGGCAGTGGAGCCCCTGCTGGGTTCAGTGCCGGTGGGGGCGGGGGTGGGGAGGGATCAGCTTACAGCCCCTGCGGGACAGATGGTGTCCCTGCGGTGGGGGCGGGATGGGCGGCCTCCCGGGCCGGGTGGGGGGGGGGGGACGCCCAGCCCTGAAAGTCAAAACCAGGGAAAAGAGTATATACCATTAGTTGCTCCTGTAGTTTATCTCGGTAGGAGAAATGGTAGAAGAAGTTATCAACCTTTGTCCTATCAAGATAAAAAGGAAATTTGTAAAGTGCAGAGAGAATGTGGTAGAAATAGTGAAATCTTTAAAGGCATGATGAGAGCCACCTTTAGTTCAAACGAACTGGTTCGATATGATATCAAAGAGCTTTTCCGATGTCTGTTAACTCCTTCAGAATATGATCTATGGGAAAGCCTGTGGAAAAGATCTTTGAAAGTGCTTTTACTAGAGCTTTTAAAAAGCTCAGATGATGCCAGAGATGCTGATAATAATGATATAACATATGAACACCTATGTGGAGAAAAGGATAGGCATTGCCCTGAAAGCCAAACCAGAGTACTATCCAAGTCTGTCCTGGAAAAAATATGCAATGTTGCAGAAAAGGCTTTTAATCAATTACAAACAATAGATGCGAAAGGCAGTTATGTTAACATTAAACAGTTTGCTTCTGAGAATTTCTTACAGTTTGTGTACCGCCTTCGTGCGCAAGTGGAAAGACAGGTGTCTGATCCAGTGGTACAAGCTGAATTAATTAAAGAGATGGCTCAGAGGAATGCTAATGATACCTGCCGTAGGGATATCCTTAGCCTTCCCCTGGAGCCAGCACCTAGCTTAGCACAGATGATAGAAGCCTGCGCCAGGAAAGCAGAACTGCTCATTGGACACGAGAGAAATCCAGGACTGGCACACCCAAAGACCACAGCAGCTGTAACACCAGAAGCCAAGAAGCAACCAGTGTAACCAGAGCAACTGCAGCACATCATCTGCTTCCAGTGCAAGCAGCCAGGACACTTTGCCAGGGACTGTCCACACAACCAGAAACAGAAGAAAACCAACAAACAAAAAAACTAGCTTTACAGCACGTACCCGCCATTAACACCATAGCGCTCTGGGCTATAAATACTGCGGGCTCCACACTCGCAAAGGACTCTTTCTTAATAAACATAAAGGGGGAGGATGGGATAGAGGGTGTGGGGATGCATGGCAATGAAAATATTAAATGTTCAATTAACAAGGTTTGGAAGCCGCTAGGCCGTTTTAGGCTTGTGACTACCAGAGGTTTTCATTTCAGGTCACCTGATTGGACAGTCATAACAGTGGACTTACCTAACAGCACACAGGACGTGATGTTAAACCACATGTAACTGGACAGTGAGTACTTTGTTGTCGGGGACACAGCACACACACTCCCAGAGATTGAGGTGGCTCCCATGACCATCAAGGGAAGCATAACTGGCCTCATTCTCCTGGCACGATGTCCTCTACCACCATATTACCTGGTTGAGGGACAAATCTTCGCCCAGGCCATTCCTGTTCCAGCGGAGGTCCCAGTAGATGGAAAATCACCTGAAGTCTACTGGGCAGAAGTGGTGGGTGAGGACAAACCTTCTCTGGCATGCAACCTAACACGTGGATCAGACCACCTCCATGTGGAGGGGGTACTGGACACAGGTGCTGATGTGACTATCATACCCAAAAGGATGTGGCCGTCACATTGGGAACTTCAGCCTGTGGCAGGCAGAATCCAAGGTGTAGGAGGGGTCAAATTGGCAAAAATATCAAAAAGCATCGTACAAATTGAGCGGCCGGATGGCAAATTGGCTAGCATCCGTCCATTTGTTAGAGACTATAAATGCCCTCTATGGGGGAGAGACACCATGTCCCAGTGGGGGGTGAAATTGATTATTCCTAAGACAACTCAGGATTTTTAGAGGCGGCCACTGTAGAGCGCCCTACCCAAAAATTGAAATGGCTAGATGATACCCCAAAGTGGGTAGCACAGTGGCCGATGAGTAAGGAGAAGCTCAGGGCGCTTGAGGAGCTTGTGGAGGAGCAATTGGCTAAAGGCCACATAGAGGAGACCACAAATGCGTGGAATTTTCCGGTTCTTGTGATAAAGAAGCCGGGGAAGGACAAGTGGAGGCTACTCCACGTCCTCCAGGGAATAAACAAAGTGATTGAGGACATGGGGTCTCTCCAACTTGGGATGCCTTCTCCAAAAATGCTTCCCTGAGATTGGCAATTGGCTGTTCTAGACATTAAGGACTGTTTCTTCCACATTCCCCTATACCCAGAGGATGCCCCACGGTTCGCCTTTTCGGTTCCTACCATCAATCAAGAGGCCCCAATGAAGCGCTACCACTGGAAGGTTTTGCCCCAGGGATTAAAATGTAGTCCCTCAATCTGCCAGTGGCATGTGGCCTTATTGCTGTCCCAGGTGCGTGCCCAGAGAAGGGAGGCCATAATTCTGCATTACATGGATGATGTGCTTGTGTGTGCCCCCGATGACTCTCTACTCCAAGACACACTTAACCTAGTGGTTAAAGTTTTAACCTCTGCTGGATTTGAATTGCAGGAGGACAAAGTCCAAAGGATGCCACCTTGGAAGTACCTGGGCCTGGAAATTACTGCACGGACCATTGTTCCGCAGAAATTGGAAATTAATTGTAATCCAAAAACCTTAGCAGATCTCCATTCCCTGTGTGGGTCTTTGAATTGGGTCAGGCCCTGGCTAGGCCTCACTAATGAGGACCTAGAACCTCTCTTCAATTTATTGAAAGGGGAGAGAGAGCTGCTTTCTCCCAGGGAACTGACCCCAGAGGCAAAGACGGCAATCAAAAAGGTACAAAAGGCTTTAGGAGAGAGGCAAGGTTACCGTTACCAGCCCGAGCTGCCCTTCAAATACATTGTCCTAGGAAAACTGCCACACTTACACGGGTTAATATTCCAATGGATCAAGGAGCAGAGAGAGTCACTCTTAATCATAGAGTGGGTCTTCCTCTCCCACCAGAGATCCAAAACCATCACTAAGCCACAAGAAATGAAAACTCAGCTGATTCAGAAAGCAAGGATGAGACTGTATGAACTAGCTGGTTGTGACTTCACATGTATTCACCTCCCTGTTAAACTGTCTGAGGAGGAAAAGAACTCTCCTGAAAAATTGACTAAAGAGATGTTTGAGCACTTGCTCCAGAGCAATGCCAGTCTCCAATTATCCCTGGACAGCTATAGAGGACAAATATCAGTCCATGCCCCATCTCACAAGCTGTTTAATGAGGAATTCCACCTCATTCCTCGTGAGGAGTCAGAGACCACTCAAAGCTCTCACAGTGTTCATGGATGCATCTGGGGCGTCCCACAAGTCGGTGATGACTTGGAAAAATCCCCAGACTCAGCATTGGGAAGGTGATGTTGAGTTTGTGGAAGGATCACCCCAGGTAGCTGAACTGGCAGCAGTCGTGAGAGCCTTTGAGAAGTTCTCAGAGCCAATCAACTTGGTAACAGACTCAGCCTATGTAGCGGGGGTGGTGTCCAGGGCGGAGCAGGCAGTGCTCAGAGACATCGAGAATGAGCAGCTTTTCAGGTTGCTTTCCAAACTAATTTATTTGATTTCTCATAGAGAACACCCGTTCTATGTGATGCATGTGAGATCACACACAGATTTGCCAGGCGAAATTGCAGAAGGGAACCATCAGGCAGACTCCCTTGGAACCCCAGCAGAACAAGCACGCCTCCCTGACATCTTCCAACAGGCAAAGCTGAGCCACCAGCAGTATCACCAGAATACACCAGGTCTAATGCGTCAATTCCAGCTAACACGGAGTCAGGCTCGAGCCATTGTGGCCACCTGTCCCATCTGTCAACTCCAGACCATGCCATCAATGGGCATGGGGGTTAACCCCCGAGGTCTTGGCAGTTGTGAGGTATGGCAGACAGACATCACACACATTCCTAGTTTTGGTCGCCTCAAATATGTGCATGTTAGCATTGACACTTATTCAGGCACAGTCTGTGCCTCTTCCCACGCAGGAGACAGGGCAATGCATGCCAAACAACACCTAGTGCAATCCTTTTCAGTGTTGGGGATCCCTAAGGAAATCAAAACTGATCAGGGCGCAGCGTATAAGTCCAAGGAGTTCCTGGAATTCGTCCAGCATTGGGGAGTGGAACATAAAACTGGCACCTCCCACTCCCCCACAGGCCAAGGTGTAGTTGAGCGAGCCAATCAGACGCTCAAGCAGGTTTTGGCTAAACAGAGCAATTCAACAGCGTGGATGTCTCCACAGCAGAAGCTCTGCAAAGCCATGTTTACTATCAGTTTTCTGAATTGTTCATTTGAGAACATGAGTCCACCTGTGGTACGTCACTTTAACAGTGGGAAACAGTTCAAGTTATCCCAACATCCTCCAGTCTTGATTAGGGATCCAGAAACCTGGGAAATCAAAGGTCCTTATGAGCTCGTTACCTGGGGGCGTGGCTATGCATGTGTATCCACTCCCTCAGGCCCTCGGTGGATTCCCCAAAAGTGGGTGAAACTGTATGTCCCCAAACATCCTGCTCCAACTGAGGGGAACGAGGAGCAGGTGGCTGTGGCTTCAAAAGGAAGACGCCGCCGGAAAAAAGAAATCCTCCTAAAGGATGACATTCCGGCAGATAGAGACTTTTAATAGGTTTTACAATGTTTGTCTTTCCTTTTAGAAAAAAGCTTCCCTTCTCTAGGTCCTGTGATTAACCCCATTCAAGTTGTCTGCCTGTTAACACAGAACAGTTTAGCAGCTGCATGAATCGTCCCTCAACCACGTCAGAACATCTGGATGACCCTGGCACACACACTCCAAAATCATGCTGCTATAGATTTTCTCCTACTACTGCACGGACATGAGTGCCAGGAATTTGAAGGACTTTGCTGTATGGACCTGACCTCAAAAGCTCCTAACATCCATGCTACCCTAATCTGAAGATTGGTTCAATGGACTGTTCAAAAGCTGGGGACTCACAGGGTGGTGGGCAAAGTCATAATTTAAATGAAACTAATATCCTTCTTTCAACTTTGTTAGACAAAAAACGGGGAGATGTTGCATCTCCCTAGATGCATTGTAAATGGTACTTTCCGTGACCCCTGCTATTGCTCTGTAGCTTGGTCCCTCTCCCCTCCTGGCCATACCTGGCTGGCTGGGATCCAATTTCTCCCCGCCCCCCTTTTCAAACCCTAGAAAAGATTTGTGCCCCCTGACCTCTCTCTTTTCCTCACTACCCACGAGAAATAAACCCTGCAACTTCATCAGGGGAAAGAGCCTCTTTTGTTATCTTATTTACGTCCATGTGGCTAAAGCCCGAGAGGATTCACCCTAACAGCTGAGCTAGACTGGGGGAAAGGGTGAAGACCCCATTTTAAGGGCCAGAAAAAGCCTCAATCTCCCACCTCTGTATAATACAGAAAATACAGAAGACCCCCCCCCATGCACCTACTTCTCCTCCTGGTACTCCCATAGCTCTAAGAACTCGCTGCAGTCAAAGCAGGAGAGATAGTATCACCAGAGAGGAGGGAAACCACGAAAACCCCCACCAAAACAAGGAAATGAAGCAGAAAATAATTCACCAAGGCGAACCTGCTTTTATTGTAACAAGAAAGGTCATATAAAGACAAATTGTAAAGAACGGATACAGGATGAAAAAAATGTTCCAGGAAGATGAATAGGGGTGTCAGGGGCTGTATGTACTGGGGACCATACCATCCAAAGAGCCCTTGATAAAATTAAGGATTGGTCCCCAGGGAGAAGAAGTAGAATTTTTAGTAAATACAGGAGCCGAAAAATCCACAATTAAACACCTACCAAAAGAGTGTAAACCTAGTAGAAAACCAGCACTCATGGTTGGAGCAAAAGGTGAACCATTTTGGGTCCCTATTATTAAAAATGTGCAAATTGAGACCCAAACCAAAATTGAATTAAAAGATCTGCTGTTACTGCCAGAGGCAGAAAATAATTTATTGGGGAGGGATTTAATAATAGCATTGGATTTGAAAATTGAAGTATCCCAAAGGCAGCTTAAAATTTTTGCTTTAACCCAAAAGGACGAGGAGCAAATATGTCCTGAGGTGTGGTACACCCCTGGAGAAATAAGGAAGTTAAAAATGAAACCTATCAAAGTGAAAATCACTGATCCCGATTTACCTATCCGAGTTGATCAATATCCAATATCTCTGGAAGGGAGACTGGGCCTTAAGCCTCTCATAGAAAACCTTTTGCAACAGGGGGCTTTAGAACCATGTATGTCCCCACATAATACTCCTGCCTGTCAGAAAGACAGATGGGAATTACAAATTGGTACAGGTTTTGAGGGCTATAAATCAGCAAACTGTTACCAAATTTCCTGTAGTAGCAAACCCTTACACTCTTTTAAACCAGTTATCGCCTGACTACACTTGGTATAGTGTAATAGATCTAAAAGACGCCTTCTGGGCATGCCCATTAGAGGAAAAATGTAAAGATTACTTTGCCTTTGAATGGAAAGATCCTGATAAGGGCAGAAAACAACAACTGCGTTGGACAGTATTGCCTCAGGGCTTTACAGAATCCCCTAATCTCTTTGTGTTGCGTTCCCTAGATACATTGTAAATGGTACATTCCGTGACCCCTGCTGTACCCTGTATCTTGGTCCCTCTCCCCTCCTGGCCACACAGAGCTGGCTGGGATCCAATTTCTCCCCGCCCCCCCCTTTCCAGACCCTAGAAAAGGTCAGGACCCGCTGACCTCGCTCTCTTATCCCGTTCTCTCTTTTTTCCCCCACTCTTTTCCCGCATCTTTTTTCCCCAAGCGCTCTTTCCCCATGCTCTTTCTTTTCCCCCCCCACTCTCTTCCCCCGCGCTTTTTCTCTTCCCCTGTTCTCTTTTCCCCCCCACGCTTTTATCCTGTTCTTCCCCCTCTTTTCTCTCTCTTCCCCTGCTCTTTTCCCTTCCCTTTTCACTCACTACCCACGAGAAATAAACCTGTAACTTTATCAGGGGAAAGAGCCTCTTTTGGTATCTTATCTACGTCTCTGTGGCTAAGGCCCAAGGGAATATTACCCTAACACCGGAGCTAGACCGGAGGAGGGTGAAAGACTCTGTTTTGGCCGAGAAAAAGCCGTTACAGTTGGCGCCCCACGTGCGTGGTTTCTTTAAAGCACCCACGTTTCGCTCTGATCCCTAATTTCGGGATTCGACCAGCATAGGAGCTGATCAACTAGCTAAAATTTCTTTAAGCTGCATTTTGTGCAGTTCGAAGACTTTTCAGCACGAACCGGCAGCCTGTCAGTCCCAGACAGGTCAGTTCAGGACGTGGATCCACTACCGTGTACACAGACGTGTCTGCCTGCAAGAGAAAAGGTGAGTTAAGCGTCCCTTTCCGGCGGGTAGTTCCCGGAGCTCCGCGGGGGGGTTTCACCGGTAGCGTTTTGCCGGCCCGGAGCCGTTCTCGGGAGGAGAGCAGGCGCGGGCGTTGGAGAGTGCACGTGGCTCAGCAGCTCGTGGCCACGTGGTGCGGCGCGGGGGCTGGGGGGAGGGCTGGACGCGGCCACCCCAGGCGCGGCGCAGCAGGCAGGCAGCTTTGATCGGTTTCAAAGCTGCGGCACAGGGAGGTTTTTTTGCGTTTTTGCGGTTTTTACGGGTTGTTGCGGCGCGGGGGCGGTCCCTACAGCGGCGCGGGCGCCACACATAGGGTTTGCTGACAAAAAACGGCGAAATTAACATCGGTTCCGCATCTAGTAAAGCCTGAAAACCGTGGTGTACATCTTAACAACTAACTCCTTTCCTGTGTTTTAACTGTAGTGGGGTAGATATAGTGCAAATTGCTAACACTATGGGGATACAGCAATCTGCTTTACAAAAGAGTATAACAAAAAACCTCAAAGAAATACTAAGTTCAGGAAATGTTTTAATATCTAATAAAAAACTAGCCCATTTTGCCAGCTGGCTGTCTGTTGAAATATCGGACCTTGAATTGCAAAATGTAAATTCGATTTCATTTTGGGATAAAATAGGGAATTTATTAACTTTAAAAGCAAAAAATGGAGATAAAACTGCCTCTGTATTCCTTCCGATATTCTTACAAATTCGGAAAGTTTTAATTCAGACAGAAAACAACAGACAGCAGCAGCAAAATGATTCAAGCTCACCTTCCCTTTCCAAAAATCCCTATAACCATAACCTGGAAAGCACCCCAGGGTCTCCCTTGGGAATGCAGCATGCTCAGCACGGCTGTAACTGTGCTGAACCCCCAAATCCTCCCCAGTATCCCGGTTCTGACGATTTTTCGAAAATTATCAGCTCTCCTTCCTTGTTCCCTTCCCCTCCGGGCCACGAACACGTGGCCGTATCTAGACAGGACAGGATTGGGGTCCCAGATAGCATTGGACATGCGGTCCAGGGAGAGGGGGGGGCCCGATATGGTGGCAGCCACGTGTCTCCTCCTTCATCCCGCAACCCCCTTTACCCTCTGGTCCCAGCCCCTAAGCCTGTCCCCTCCCATAACTCCTCCCTGCCCTCGGCTCCACCGCCCCCTCCCCCCTCCAAGACCCTGTCCTGCCTGGTACCTGGCGACCCCGCCCACAGGTGTTGCAACCCTGGATTCCACCACCCCTCCCCCTCTCCGGTTTCACATTCCTTCCCTCCAAGCTGCTGCAGGGTGGGGGAGGGCGATGTAGCCCCTGCTGGGTTCAGTGGGGGTGGGGGTGGGGGTGGGGAAGGATCAACTCACAGCCCCTGGGGGATGGATGGTGCTCCCGCGGTGGGGGGGGGTGGGGAGCCTCCCGGGCCCGGTGGGGGGGGGGTGCCTAAACCTGAAAGTCAGCACAAGGAGAAAGAGTATGTACCATCAGTTGCTCCTGTAGTTTATCTTGGTAAGAGAAACGGAAAAAGAAGTTATCAGCCTTTGTCCTACCAAGATAAAAAAGAAATTTGTAAAGTGCAAAGAGAATTTGGTAGGAATAGAGAAATCTTTAAAGGCATGATGAGAGCCACTTTTAATTCAAACGAAATGGTTCCATATGATATCAAAGAGCTTTTCCAGTGTCTGTTAACTCCTTCCGAATATGATCTATGGGAAAGCCTATGGAAAAGATCTTTAAAAGTGCTTTTACAAGAGCTTTTAAAAAGCTCAGATAATGCAAAGGATGCTGATAATAATGATATCACATATGAACACCTATGTGGGGAGAAAGATTGGCATTGCCCTGAAAATCAAACCAGAGTACTATCTAAGTCTTAGATAAGATATGCAATGTTGCAGAAAAAGCCTTTAATCAATTACCAACAGTAGATACTAAAGGCAGTTATATTAACATTAAACAGTTTACTTCTGAGAGTTTCTTACAGTTTGTGGACCACCTTCGTATGCAAGTAGAAAGACAAGTGTCTGATCCAGTATTACAAGCTGAATTAATTAAAGAAATGGCTCAGAGGAATGCTAATGAAACCTGCCGTAGGGTTATCCTTGGCCTTCCCCTGGAGCCAGCACCTAGCTTAGCACAGATGATAGAAGCCTGCACCAGAAAAGCAGAACTGTTCAGTAGACACGAAAGAAATCCAGGACTGGCACACCCAAGAACCATGGCAGCTGTGACACCAGAAGCCAAGAAGCAACCAGTGTCACCAGAGCGACTGCAGCACATCATCTGCTTCCAGTGCAAGCAGCCAGGACACTTCACCAGGGACTGTCCACACAACCAGAAAGAGAAGAAAACCAACAAACAAAAAAACTAACTTTACAGCGCGTACCCGCCATTAACACCATAGCGCGCTCGGCTATAAATACTGCGGGCTCCACACTGGCAAAAGACTCTCTCTTAATAAACAAAAAGGGGGAGGATGGGATAGAGGGTGTGGGGATGTATGTCAATGAAAATATCAAATGTTCAATTAACAAGGTTTGGAAGCCACTAGGCCGTTTTAGGCTTGTGACTACCAGAGGTTTTCATTTCAGGTCACCTGATTGGACAGTCATAACAGTGGACTTACCTAACAGTACACAGGACGTGACGTTAAACCACATGAAACTGGACAGTGAGTACTTTGTTGTCGGTGACACAGCACACACACCCCTAGAGATTGAGGTGGTTCCCATGACCATCAAGGGAAGCATAACTAGCCTCATTCTCTTGGCACGATGTCCTCTACCACCATATTACCTGGTTGAGGGACAAATCCTTGCCCAGGCCATTCCTGTTCCACAGGAGGTCCCAGTAGATGGAAAATCACCTGAAGTCTACTGGGCAGAAGTGGTGGGTGAGGACAAACCTTCTCTGGCATGCAACCTAACACGTGGATCAGACCACCTCCATGTGGAGGGGGTACTGGACACAGGTGCTGATGTGACTATCATACCCAAAAGGATGTGGCCGTCACATTGGGAACTTCAGCCTGTGGCAGGCAGAATCCAGGGTGGATGGAAAATTGGCGAGCATCCGTCCATTTGTTACAGATTATAAATGCCCTCTATGGGGGAGAGACACCATGTCACAGTGGGGGGTAAAATTAATTATCCCTAAAACTCCTCGGGATTTTTAGAAGCGGCCACTGTGGGGCGCCCTACCCAAAAGTTGAAATGGCTAGATGATACCCCAAAGTGGGTAGCACAGTGGCCGATGAGTAAGGAGAAGCTCAGGGTGCTTGGGGAGCTTGTGGAGGAACAATTGGCTAAAGGCCACATAGAAGAGACCACAAGTGCATGGAATTTCCCGATTTTTGTGGTAAAGAAACCAGGGAAAGACAAGTGGAGGCTGCTCCACGACCTCCGGGAAATAAACAAAGTAATTGAAGACATGGGTTCTCTCCAACCTGGAATGCCTTCTCCAACAATGCTTCCCAGAGATTGGCAATTGGCTGTTCTAGACATCAAGGATTGTTTCTTCCATATTCCCTTACACCCAGAGGATGCCCCACGGTTTGCCTTCTCGGTTCCTACCATCAATCGAGAGGCCCCAATGAAGCGCTACCACTGGAAAGTTTTGCCCCAGGGATTAAAATGTAGTCCCTCCATCTGCCAGTGGCATGTGGCCTCATTGCTGTCCCAGGTGCGTGCCCAGAGAAGGGAGGCCATCATCCTTCATTACATGGATGATGTGCTAGTGTGTGCACCCGATAACTCTCTACTCCAAGACACACTTGACCTAGTGGTTAAAGTTTTAACCTCTGCTGGATTTGAATTGCAGTAGGACAAAGTCCAAAGGATGCCACCTTGGAAGTACCTGGGCCTGGAAATTACTGCACGGACCATTGTTCCGCAGAAATTGGAAATTAATTGTAATCCAAAAACCTTAGCAGATCTCCATTCCCTGTGTGGGTCTTTGAATTGGGTCAGGCCCTGGCTAGGCCTCACTAATGAGGACCTAGAACCTCTCTTCAATTTATTGAAAGGGGAGAGAGAGCTGCTTTCTCCCAGGGAACTGACCCCAGAGGCAAAGACGGCAATCAAAAAGGTACAAAAGGCTTTAGGAGAGAGGCAAGGTTACCGTTACCAGCCCGAGCTGCCCTTCAAATACATTGTCCTAGGAAAACTGCCACACTTACACGGGTTAATATTCCAATGGATCAAGGAGCAGAGAGAGTCACTCTTAATCATAGAGTGGGTCTTCCTCTCCCACCAGAGATCCAAAACCATCACTAAGCCACAAGAAATGAAAACTCAGCTGATTCAGAAAGCAAGGATGAGACTGTATGAACTAGCTGGTTGTGACTTCACATGTATTCACCTCCCTGTTAAACTGTCTGAGGAGGAAAAGAACTCTCCTGAAAAATTGACTAAAGAGATGTTTGAGCACTTGCTCCAGAGCAATGCCAGTCTCCAATTATCCCTGGACAGCTATAGAGGACAAATATCAGTCCATGCCCCATCTCACAAGCTGTTTAATGAGGAATTCCACCTCATTCCTCGTGAGGAGTCAGAGACCACTCAAAGCTCTCACAGTGTTCATGGATGCATCTGGGGCGTCCCACAAGTCGGTGATGACTTGGAAAAATCCCCAGACTCAGCATTGGGAAGGTGATGTTGAGTTTGTGGAAGGATCACCCCAGGTAGCTGAACTGGCAGCAGTCGTGAGAGCCTTTGAGAAGTTCTCAGAGCCAATCAACTTGGTAACAGACTCAGCCTATGTAGCGGGGGTGGTGTCCAGGGCGGAGCAGGCAGTGCTCAGAGACATCGAGAATGAGCAGCTTTTCAGGTTGCTTTCCAAACTAATTTATTTGATTTCTCATAGAGAACACCCGTTCTATGTGATGCATGTGAGATCACACACAGATTTGCCAGGCGAAATTGCAGAAGGGAACCATCAGGCAGACTCCCTTGGAACCCCAGCAGAACAAGCACGCCTCCCTGACATCTTCCAACAGGCAAAGCTGAGCCACCAGCAGTATCACCAGAATACACCAGGTCTAATGCGTCAATTCCAGCTAACACGGAGTCAGGCTCGAGCCATTGTGGCCACCTGTCCCATCTGTCAACTCCAGACCATGCCATCAATGGGCATGGGGGTTAACCCCCGAGGTCTTGGCAGTTGTGAGGTATGGCAGACAGACATCACACACATTCCTAGTTTTGGTCGCCTCAAATATGTGCATGTTAGCATTGACACTTATTCAGGCACAGTCTGTGCCTCTTCCCACGCAGGAGACAGGGCAATGCATGCCAAACAACACCTAGTGCAATCCTTTTCAGTGTTGGGGATCCCTAAGGAAATCAAAACTGATCAGGGCGCAGCGTATAAGTCCAAGGAGTTCCTGGAATTCGTCCAGCATTGGGGAGTGGAACATAAAACTGGCACCTCCCACTCCCCCACAGGCCAAGGTGTAGTTGAGCGAGCCAATCAGACGCTCAAGCAGGTTTTGGCTAAACAGAGCAATTCAACAGCGTGGATGTCTCCACAGCAGAAGCTCTGCAAAGCCATGTTTACTATCAGTTTTCTGAATTGTTCATTTGAGAACATGAGTCCACCTGTGGTACGTCACTTTAACAGTGGGAAACAGTTCAAGTTATCCCAACATCCTCCAGTCTTGATTAGGGATCCAGAAACCTGGGAAATCAAAGGTCCTTATGAGCTCGTTACCTGGGGGCGTGGCTATGCATGTGTATCCACTCCCTCAGGCCCTCGGTGGATTCCCCAAAAGTGGGTGAAACTGTATGTCCCCAAACATCCTGCTCCAACTGAGGGGAACGAGGAGCAGGTGGCTGTGGCTTCAAAAGGAAGACGCCGCCGGAAAAAAGAAATCCTCCTAAAGGATGACATTCCGGCAGATAGAGACTTTTAATAGGTTTTACAATGTTTGTCTTTCCTTTTAGAAAAAAGCTTCCCTTCTCTAGGTCCTGTGATTAACCCCATTCAAGTTGTCTGCCTGTTAACACAGAACAGTTTAGCAGCTGCATGAATCGTCCCTCAACCACGTCAGAACATCTGGATGACCCTGGCACACACACTCCAAAATCATGCTGCTATAGATTTTCTCCTACTACTGCACGGACATGAGTGCCAGGAATTTGAAGGACTTTGCTGTATGGACCTGACCTCAAAAGCTCCTAACATCCATGCTACCCTAATCTGAAGATTGGTTCAATGGACTGTTCAAAAGCTGGGGACTCACAGGGTGGTGGGCAAAGTCATAATTTAAATGAAACTAATATCCTTCTTTCAACTTTGTTAGACAAAAAACGGGGAGATGTTGCATCTCCCTAGATGCATTGTAAATGGTACTTTCCGTGACCCCTGCTATTGCTCTGTAGCTTGGTCCCTCTCCCCTCCTGGCCATACCTGGCTGGCTGGGATCCAATTTCTCCCCGCCCCCCTTTTCAAACCCTAGAAAAGATTTGTGCCCCCTGACCTCTCTCTTTTCCTCACTACCCACGAGAAATAAACCCTGCAACTTCATCAGGGGAAAGAGCCTCTTTTGTTATCTTATTTACGTCCATGTGGCTAAAGCCCGAGAGGATTCACCCTAACAGCTGAGCTAGACTGGGGGAAAGGGTGAAGACCCCATTTTAAGGGCCAGAAAAAGCCTCAATCTCCCACCTCTGTATAATACAGAAAATACAGAAGACCCCCCCCCATGCACCTACTTCTCCTCCTGGTACTCCCATAGCTCTAAGAACTCGCTGCAGTCAAAGCAGGAGAGATAGTATCACCAGAGAGGAGGGAAACCACGAAAACCCCCACCAAAACAAGGAAATGAAGCAGAAAATAATTCACCAAGGCGAACCTGCTTTTATTGTAACAAGAAAGGTCATATAAAGACAAATTGTAAAGAACGGATACAGGATGAAAAAAATGTTCCAGGAAGATGAATAGGGGTGTCAGGGGCTGTATGTACTGGGGACCATACCATCCAAAGAGCCCTTGATAAAATTAAGGATTGGTCCCCAGGGAGAAGAAGTAGAATTTTTAGTAAATACAGGAGCCGAAAAATCCACAATTAAACACCTACCAAAAGAGTGTAAACCTAGTAGAAAACCAGCACTCATGGTTGGAGCAAAAGGTGAACCATTTTGGGTCCCTATTATTAAAAATGTGCAAATTGAGACCCAAACCAAAATTGAATTAAAAGATCTGCTGTTACTGCCAGAGGCAGAAAATAATTTATTGGGGAGGGATTTAATAATAGCATTGGATTTGAAAATTGAAGTATCCCAAAGGCAGCTTAAAATTTTTGCTTTAACCCAAAAGGACGAGGAGCAAATATGTCCTGAGGTGTGGTACACCCCTGGAGAAATAAGGAAGTTAAAAATGAAACCTATCAAAGTGAAAATCACTGATCCCGATTTACCTATCCGAGTTGATCAATATCCAATATCTCTGGAAGGGAGACTGGGCCTTAAGCCTCTCATAGAAAACCTTTTGCAACAGGGGGCTTTAGAACCATGTATGTCCCCACATAATACTCCTGCCTGTCAGAAAGACAGATGGGAATTACAAATTGGTACAGGTTTTGAGGGCTATAAATCAGCAAACTGTTACCAAATTTCCTGTAGTAGCAAACCCTTACACTCTTTTAAACCAGTTATCGCCTGACTACACTTGGTATAGTGTAATAGATCTAAAAGACGCCTTCTGGGCATGCCCATTAGAGGAAAAATGTAAAGATTACTTTGCCTTTGAATGGAAAGATCCTGATAAGGGCAGAAAACAACAACTGCGTTGGACAGTATTGCCTCAGGGCTTTACAGAATCCCCTAATCTCTTTGTGTTGCGTTCCCTAGATACATTGTAAATGGTACATTCCGTGACCCCTGCTGTACCCTGTATCTTGGTCCCTCTCCCCTCCTGGCCACACAGAGCTGGCTGGGATCCAATTTCTCCCCGCCCCCCCCTTTCCAGACCCTAGAAAAGGTCAGGACCCGCTGACCTCGCTCTCTTATCCCGTTCTCTCTTTTTTCCCCCACTCTTTTCCCGCATCTTTTTTCCCCAAGCGCTCTTTCCCCATGCTCTTTCTTTTCCCCCCCCACTCTCTTCCCCCGCGCTTTTTCTCTTCCCCTGTTCTCTTTTCCCCCCCACGCTTTTATCCTGTTCTTCCCCCTCTTTTCTCTCTCTTCCCCTGCTCTTTTCCCTTCCCTTTTCACTCACTACCCACGAGAAATAAACCTGTAACTTTATCAGGGGAAAGAGCCTCTTTTGGTATCTTATCTACGTCTCTGTGGCTAAGGCCCAAGGGAATATTACCCTAACACCGGAGCTAGACCGGAGGAGGGTGAAAGACTCTGTTTTGGCCGAGAAAAAGCCGTTACAGTTGGCGCCCCACGTGCGTGGTTTCTTTAAAGCACCCACGTTTCGCTCTGATCCCTAATTTCGGGATTCGACCAGCATAGGAGCTGATCAACTAGCTAAAATTTCTTTAAGCTGCATTTTGTGCAGTTCGAAGACTTTTCAGCACGAACCGGCAGCCTGTCAGTCCCAGACAGGTCAGTTCAGGACGTGGATCCACTACCGTGTACACAGACGTGTCTGCCTGCAAGAGAAAAGGTGAGTTAAGCGTCCCTTTCCGGCGGGTAGTTCCCGGAGCTCCGCGGGGGGGTTTCACCGGTAGCGTTTTGCCGGCCCGGAGCCGTTCTCGGGAGGAGAGCAGGCGCGGGCGTTGGAGAGTGCACGTGGCTCAGCAGCTCGTGGCCACGTGGTGCGGCGCGGGGGCTGGGGGGAGGGCTGGACGCGGCCACCCCAGGCGCGGCGCAGCAGGCAGGCAGCTTTGATCGGTTTCAAAGCTGCGGCACAGGGAGGTTTTTTTGCGTTTTTGCGGTTTTTACGGGTTGTTGCGGCGCGGGGGCGGTCCCTACAGCGGCGCGGGCGCCACACATAGGGTTTGCTGACAAAAAACGGCGAAATTAACATCGGTTCCGCATCTAGTAAAGCCTGAAAACCGTGGTGTACATCTTAACAACTAACTCCTTTCCTGTGTTTTAACTGTAGTGGGGTAGATATAGTGCAAATTGCTAACACTATGGGGATACAGCAATCTGCTTTACAAAAGAGTATAACAAAAAACCTCAAAGAAATACTAAGTTCAGGAAATGTTTTAATATCTAATAAAAAACTAGCCCATTTTGCCAGCTGGCTGTCTGTTGAAATATCGGACCTTGAATTGCAAAATGTAAATTCGATTTCATTTTGGGATAAAATAGGGAATTTATTAACTTTAAAAGCAAAAAATGGAGATAAAACTGCCTCTGTATTCCTTCCGATATTCTTACAAATTCGGAAAGTTTTAATTCAGACAGAAAACAACAGACAGCAGCAGCAAAATGATTCAAGCTCACCTTCCCTTTCCAAAAATCCCTATAACCATAACCTGGAAAGCACCCCAGGGTCTCCCTTGGGAATGCAGCATGCTCAGCACGGCTGTAACTGTGCTGAACCCCCAAATCCTCCCCAGTATCCCGGTTCTGACGATTTTTCGAAAATTATCAGCTCTCCTTCCTTGTTCCCTTCCCCTCCGGGCCACGAACACGTGGCCGTATCTAGACAGGACAGGATTGGGGTCCCAGATAGCATTGGACATGCGGTCCAGGGAGAGGGGGGGGCCCGATATGGTGGCAGCCACGTGTCTCCTCCTTCATCCCGCAACCCCCTTTACCCTCTGGTCCCAGCCCCTAAGCCTGTCCCCTCCCATAACTCCTCCCTGCCCTCGGCTCCACCGCCCCCTCCCCCCTCCAAGACCCTGTCCTGCCTGGTACCTGGCGACCCCGCCCACAGGTGTTGCAACCCTGGATTCCACCACCCCTCCCCCTCTCCGGTTTCACATTCCTTCCCTCCAAGCTGCTGCAGGGTGGGGGAGGGCGATGTAGCCCCTGCTGGGTTCAGTGGGGGTGGGGGTGGGGGTGGGGAAGGATCAACTCACAGCCCCTGGGGGATGGATGGTGCTCCCGCGGTGGGGGGGGGTGGGGAGCCTCCCGGGCCCGGTGGGGGGGGGGTGCCTAAACCTGAAAGTCAGCACAAGGAGAAAGAGTATGTACCATCAGTTGCTCCTGTAGTTTATCTTGGTAAGAGAAACGGAAAAAGAAGTTATCAGCCTTTGTCCTACCAAGATAAAAAAGAAATTTGTAAAGTGCAAAGAGAATTTGGTAGGAATAGAGAAATCTTTAAAGGCATGATGAGAGCCACTTTTAATTCAAACGAAATGGTTCCATATGATATCAAAGAGCTTTTCCAGTGTCTGTTAACTCCTTCCGAATATGATCTATGGGAAAGCCTATGGAAAAGATCTTTAAAAGTGCTTTTACAAGAGCTTTTAAAAAGCTCAGATAATGCAAAGGATGCTGATAATAATGATATCACATATGAACACCTATGTGGGGAGAAAGATTGGCATTGCCCTGAAAATCAAACCAGAGTACTATCTAAGTCTTAGATAAGATATGCAATGTTGCAGAAAAAGCCTTTAATCAATTACCAACAGTAGATACTAAAGGCAGTTATATTAACATTAAACAGTTTACTTCTGAGAGTTTCTTACAGTTTGTGGACCACCTTCGTATGCAAGTAGAAAGACAAGTGTCTGATCCAGTATTACAAGCTGAATTAATTAAAGAAATGGCTCAGAGGAATGCTAATGAAACCTGCCGTAGGGTTATCCTTGGCCTTCCCCTGGAGCCAGCACCTAGCTTAGCACAGATGATAGAAGCCTGCACCAGAAAAGCAGAACTGTTCAGTAGACACGAAAGAAATCCAGGACTGGCACACCCAAGAACCATGGCAGCTGTGACACCAGAAGCCAAGAAGCAACCAGTGTCACCAGAGCGACTGCAGCACATCATCTGCTTCCAGTGCAAGCAGCCAGGACACTTCACCAGGGACTGTCCACACAACCAGAAAGAGAAGAAAACCAACAAACAAAAAAACTAACTTTACAGCGCGTACCCGCCATTAACACCATAGCGCGCTCGGCTATAAATACTGCGGGCTCCACACTGGCAAAAGACTCTCTCTTAATAAACAAAAAGGGGGAGGATGGGATAGAGGGTGTGGGGATGTATGTCAATGAAAATATCAAATGTTCAATTAACAAGGTTTGGAAGCCACTAGGCCGTTTTAGGCTTGTGACTACCAGAGGTTTTCATTTCAGGTCACCTGATTGGACAGTCATAACAGTGGACTTACCTAACAGTACACAGGACGTGACGTTAAACCACATGAAACTGGACAGTGAGTACTTTGTTGTCGGTGACACAGCACACACACCCCTAGAGATTGAGGTGGTTCCCATGACCATCAAGGGAAGCATAACTAGCCTCATTCTCTTGGCACGATGTCCTCTACCACCATATTACCTGGTTGAGGGACAAATCCTTGCCCAGGCCATTCCTGTTCCACAGGAGGTCCCAGTAGATGGAAAATCACCTGAAGTCTACTGGGCAGAAGTGGTGGGTGAGGACAAACCTTCTCTGGCATGCAACCTAACACGTGGATCAGACCACCTCCATGTGGAGGGGGTACTGGACACAGGTGCTGATGTGACTATCATACCCAAAAGGATGTGGCCGTCACATTGGGAACTTCAGCCTGTGGCAGGCAGAATCCAGGGTGGATGGAAAATTGGCGAGCATCCGTCCATTTGTTACAGATTATAAATGCCCTCTATGGGGGAGAGACACCATGTCACAGTGGGGGGTAAAATTAATTATCCCTAAAACTCCTCGGGATTTTTAGAAGCGGCCACTGTGGGGCGCCCTACCCAAAAGTTGAAATGGCTAGATGATACCCCAAAGTGGGTAGCACAGTGGCCGATGAGTAAGGAGAAGCTCAGGGTGCTTGGGGAGCTTGTGGAGGAACAATTGGCTAAAGGCCACATAGAAGAGACCACAAGTGCATGGAATTTCCCGATTTTTGTGGTAAAGAAACCAGGGAAAGACAAGTGGAGGCTGCTCCACGACCTCCGGGAAATAAACAAAGTAATTGAAGACATGGGTTCTCTCCAACCTGGAATGCCTTCTCCAACAATGCTTCCCAGAGATTGGCAATTGGCTGTTCTAGACATCAAGGATTGTTTCTTCCATATTCCCTTACACCCAGAGGATGCCCCACGGTTTGCCTTCTCGGTTCCTACCATCAATCGAGAGGCCCCAATGAAGCGCTACCACTGGAAAGTTTTGCCCCAGGGATTAAAATGTAGTCCCTCCATCTGCCAGTGGCATGTGGCCTCATTGCTGTCCCAGGTGCGTGCCCAGAGAAGGGAGGCCATCATCTTTCATTACATGGATGATGTGCTAGTGTGTGCACCCGATAACTCTCTACTCCAGGACACACTTGACCTAGTGGTTAAAGTTTTAACCTCTGCTGGATTTGAATTGCAGGAGGACAAAGTCCAAAGGATGCCACCTTGGAAGTACCTGGGCCTGGAAATTACTGCACAGACCATTGTTCCGCAGAAATTGGAAATTAATTGTAATCCAAAAACCTTAGCAGATCTCCATTCCCTGTGTGGGTCATTGAATTGGGTTAGGCCCTGGCTAGGCCTCACTAATGAGGACCTAGAACCTCTCTTCAATTTATTGAAAGGGGAGAGAGAGCTGCTTTCTCCCAGGGAACTGACCCCAGAGGCAAAGACTGCAATTGAAAAGGTACAAAAGACCTTAGGAGAGAGGCAAGCTCACCGTTACCAGCCCGAGCTGCCCTTCAAATTCATTATCCTAGGAAAACTGCCACACTTACACGGGTTAATATTCCAATGGATCGAGGAGCAGAGAGAGTCACTCTTAATCATAGAGTGGGTCTTCCTCTCCCACCAAAGATCCAAAACTATCACTAAGCCATAAGAGTTAATAGCTCAGCTGATTCGGAAAGCAAGGATCAGACTGCATGAACTGGCTGGCTGTGGCTTCACATGTATTCACCTCCCTGTTAAACTGTCTGAGGAGGGAAAGAACTCTCCTGACAAATTGACTAAAGAGATGTTTGAGCATTTGCTCCAGAGCAATGCCAGTCTCCAATTAGCCCTGGACAGCTACAGAGGACAAATATCAGTCCATGCCCCGTCTCACAAGCTGTTTAATGAGGAATTCCACCTCATTCCTCGTGAGAAGAGGAGTCGGAGACCACTCAAAGCTCTCACAGTGTTCACAGATGCATCTGGGGCATCCCACAAGTCGGTGATGACTTGGAGAGATCCTCAGACTCAGCATTGGGAAGCTGATGTTGAGTTTGTGGAAGGGTCACCCCAGGTAGCTGAACTGGCAGCAGTCGTGAGAGCCTTTGAAAAGTTCTCAGAGCCAATAAACTTGGTGACAGACTCAGCCTATGTAGCGGGGATAGTGTCCAGGGCGGAGCAGGCAGTGCTAAGAAACATCGAAAATGAGCAGCTTTTCAGGTTGCTTTCCGAACTAATTTATTTGATTTCTCATAGAGAACACTCGTTCTATGTGATGCATGTGAGATCACACACAGATTTGCCAGGCGAAATTGCAGAAGGGAACCGTCAGGCAGACTCCCTTGCAACCCCAGCAGAACAAGCAACCCCAGCAGAACAAGCACGCCTTCCTGACATCTTCCAACAGGCAAAGCTGAGCCACCAGCAGTATCACCAGAATACACCAGGTCTAATGCGTCAGTTCCAGCTAACACGGAGTCAGGCTCGAGCCATTGTGGCCACCTGTCCCAACTGTCAGCTGCACACCATGCCCCCAATAGGCATGCGGGTTAACCCCCGAGGTCTTGGCAGTTGTGAGGTATGGCAAACAGACATCACACACATTCCTAGTTTTGGTCGCCTCAAATATGTGCATGTAAGCATAGACACATATTCAGGCGCAGTCTATGCCTCTGCCCATGCAGGAGAAAGGGCTATGCATGCCAAACAACACCTAGTGCAAGCCTTTTCAGTGTTGGGGATCCCTAAGGAAATCAAAACTGATCAGGGCGCAGCGTATAAGTCCAAGGAGTTCCTGGAATTCGTCCAGCATTGGGGAGTGGAACATAAAACTGGCACCTCCCACTCCCCCACAGGCCAAGGTATAGTGGAGCGAGCCAATCAGACACTCAAACAGGTTTTGGCTAAACAGAGCAGTTCAACTGTGTGGATGTCTCCACAGCAGAAGCTCTGCAAAGCCATGTTTACTATCAATTTCCTAAATTGTTCATTTGAAAATATGAGTCCACCTGTGGTACGTCACTTTAACAGTAGCAAACAATTCAAGTTATCCCAACATCCTCCAGTTTTGATTAGGGACCCAGAAACCTGGGAAATCAAAGGTCCCTATGAGCTTGTTACCTGGGGGCGTGGCTATGCGTGTGTATCCACTCCCTCAGGCCCTCGGTGGATTCCCCAAAAGTGGGTGAAACCATTTGTTCCCAAACGTCCTGCTCCAACTGAGGAGAACGAGGAACAGGTAGCAGTGGCTTCAAAAAGAAGACGCCGCAGAAAAAAGGGAAAAGAAATCCTCATAGAAGGTGGCATTCCGGCAAATAGAGACTTTTAATAGGTTTTATAATGTTTGTTTTTCCTTCTAGAGAAAACCTTCTCTTCTCTCAGTCCCGTGATGAACCCCATCCAAGCTGTCTTCCTGCTAACACTGAACAGTCTAGCAGGTGCATGGATCGTCCCTCAGCCACGTCAGAACGTCTGGGTGACCCTGGCACAGACGCTCCAACAAGAAAACATATGTCTGTCCACAGCAGCAACAGCAAACCCTATGTCCACCTGCCTGGTAGGAATCCCATTGAAGGCTGGAGAATATTCAGCCAGTTTTGAAACTGTGTTGGTTTGAAAGTAAAACCAGTGCGAGACTCCAAGTCAGTAATACAATTTAATAGGAGAAAAGAGAAAAAAAAAATAAAATACATGCAATAATATAAAAGAAACAACCACCAACACAGTCAGAAATACAACCTGACACCCTGTCAGTCAGGGTGTTGGTAGCAGTCCGTATAAATGGTGGCTGCAGTCCTCCTGGATGACAGATGTGGTTCTGTTGAAGCAGTGCTCCTGTAGAAGGTGCAGTTTTCCTCCGAAGATCCAGCAATGATGTGGAAAAAGGTCCGACTTTCCTCTGGGATCCAGTAGAAAGGTCTGCCCTCGGGTCCCAAACCCCAGTTTTTTTATCTAGGTAGGAAAGGCTTGGCTCCTGCCCCTGGTTGGGGCATCTCCCAATGGGGTGATGTAATCTTATCAGTCACACAATAGGACTTAATGGCCCATTAACGGAATATATCTTCTGGAGGAAGGATGGGTTGTGAATAGATAACGATGATCATCCCCCCATCTTATCAGATGGCACATCAGCAGAGGATATCTCCCACAGAGATAAGGATCACCACCCCTCCCACATTTTAACAGATGGTGATAGAATACACATTTTTGCATTGTACCCCAGGACAGAAACACACTTGCCCAATGAAATTCCTGAGTCACACACCATTTCATCACACAAAAATCATAGGCAGCAAGCTGGAGTAAATAAAAACCCCATAGAAGAGCTGCTGCCAAGTTTGCCCAAAACAGCTCAAGAACCCCAAGAATTAGAACTGCTAGGTTCCTACCCAGCACAATATTGCATTCACTTTAGAATCTTCCCAAAACCTTCTAGCATAAAGGAATTCCACAACATAATGCAACATCGTGGGGAATTCACTGCCAAAAGGTGGTGCAATACTATAAGCCATATTGCAACTGATACCCCAACTTATTCAAGCCCCAAAAGCCTCCCAAAGGGATTGTTCTTAATTTGTGGAGACCGGGCGTGGGCAGGAATTCCTTCTCGGCTCTTAGGAGGGCCATGCACCTTCGGTCGGTTGTCCCTGTTGGCACCCAACGAAACCTTGATTAGCGATTGGACTCACAAAAACAAATCAGGTAATAAAATCCAAAAACGAAGTGCAGACAATATGGACCCAAACTGTAATTCTGAAATTTTCCATTGGGCCAAGTCCAAAAGAATTGCTGTGTCCCTGTTTCTTCCGTGGGTTGCAGCAGCTAAAGCTCTAGGCGAATTGGGCCACCTAGAGTGTTGGGTAGTCAAACAGGCAAACTTAACATCCACCGCAATCAGCTCCCTCCTAGAAGACGAGGAAATTACCAGGCAGGCCCCACTACAAAATCGTGCTGCTATAGATTTTCTCTTGCTACTGCAAGGACATGAGTGCCAGGAATTTGAAGGACTTTGCTGCATGGACCTGACCTCAAAAGCTCCTAACATCCATGCTGCCCTCCAAAACATGAACAACTTAATCGGACAAGTGAAGCAAGAATCTGAAGATTGGTTCAATGGACTGTTCAAAGGCTGGGGACTCACAGGGTGGTGGACATCTATAGTCAAAACTATTGTGTTAATTTTTGTTATTCTTTTCCTTGTAATAATGGCATTCGGGATCCTACGTCACTTGGTTTTCAAGGCTATTCATAGTCTCATTCCCTCTACCTCAGTAGTCAATCACTTAGAAATGAAAGACTTGAAACAATCTAACCCTCCCACCAGCTACAAGTGGTGGGCAAAATCGTAATTTGAATGATACCAATATCCTTCTTTCAACTTTGTTAAACAAAAAACGGGGAGATGTTGCGTTCCCTAGATACATTGTAAATGGTACATTCCGTGACCCCTGCTGTACCCTGTATCTTGGTCCCTCTCCCCTCCTGGCCACACAGAGCTGGCTGGGATCCAATTTCTCCCCGCCCCCCCTTTCCAGACCCTAGAAAAGGTCAGGACCCGCTGACCTCACTCTCTTATCCCGTTCTCTCTTTTTTCCCCCACTCTTTTCCCGCATCTTTTTTCCCCAAGCGCTCTTTCCCCGTGCTCTTTCTTTTTCCCCCCCACTCTCTTCCCCCACGCTTTTTCTCTTCCCCCGTTCTCTTTTCCCCCCCACGCTTTTACCCTGTTCTTCCCCCTCTTTTCTCTCTCTTCCCCCGCTCTTTTCCCTTCCCTTTTCACTCACTACCCACGAGAAATAAACCTGTAACTTTATCAGGGGAAAGAGCCTCTTTTGGTATCTTATCTACGTCTCTGTGGCTAAGGCCCAAGGGAATATTACCCTAACACCGGAGCTAGACCGGAGGAGGGTGAAAGACTCTGTTTTGGCCGAGAAAAAGCCGTTACATCTTTGGACAAGCCCTAGAAGAATTAATGCAGTCTTTTGAGTCACCAAAAAGGGTGTGATTGTAGCCTGTTCATTTAAAAAAAAAAAAAAAAAAAAAAGAATCCATATTGTACTAAGTTGTGGTGGTGTCATTCCTATGGTGGGTATCCCCCATTTGCATTATGTGTCCAGTGGAAAAGAAATTAATGTAAAAAACTATTAAGGTACTTAATACCCTATCAGCACAAGGAGAAATTGAAATTGATGATCATAACTGGTGGGAGTTATTTGAGAATGGAAGGAAGAAAAAGAAGAAAGCCAGAGCAGAAGCATTGGCAAGAAAGTGCTGGAAAGGGTTGCATATACCGTGCTGTCACTGCTGTACCTCGTACTGGAATGTTAAAGCTAAAAGCTGGAACAAAATTAAGAAATACTACCAAAAGAGAAAGACAAAGTGGGAGACCCCAGGACATATTCCCTGCTGCCGAGAAGATTAAACAAACCTCGGCTACTGGCAGCAACCCCGTAGGCCTTGAGGGAGGCAGAGGGATGAAAATGGTCATGGGAGTCATCCTATTGCTAATGATGATAAAAGGAAATAGTGCTGATGCTTGTTCCAAGTGTTACCAGACAATTAGGTAAGGCAGACGCACAGTATCCACCCTTGCCTTCCATACACATATCAATTCGGCCTGCTATAATAAACACAACTTAAAAACTTGCACTATTATGAGAAGAAGTTACTGGGTAGCCACCAATTTGGGAAAAGAAGGATGGGCTCCATCGGCATACCAAAGTTGCCCAGTAGGAGAGACACACCTCTGCTTCACAAAAGAAGGTATGTAGGGATATTCAGATCAGAGAGGAGTGCAAGATCACTACAAGGAGGAATTAATAAAAAAATTATAACTAAAATATTCAAAGGAACAAGGACAAACCGTGGGGGAAGTTTTAATTTGTATGAGAAAATAAAACAACAACTCAGTGAACGGGACTTACCCACCTTGGGAAAAAATTTATTTGTAGAATTAATAAAAGAAATTACTACTGAACTTAACTCACTGTTAGATCTGTAAAGGAATACAGATGACTGAACAATGGCCAAGGAGGGGGGAGGGGAAGGATTAAGGCCAAAACAGTTGTTACAGTGAAATCAAACAAAAATATCGAAGGGGAATGTGTGGGAAGTTTAATAATTCTGAATGCTGCTTAGAAATTGATGATAATGGTGAAGTAATTACTAAAATTGCAAAAAAAAAAATAAAATGAATAGCCCATGTACCTGTACAAACCTGGAACTCTATGCTTAATGATAATTGGTGGAATAACCTGTTAGGGGAAGCTTAGTGGAAAAAAATTAAAGTTTATGTTAACATGTGCATTATTAAGACTACTGTTCATCCTTTGTCTTGTTCCATGTTTCATTCAACTAATCCAGTCAGTGGTTCAAGGAATGCAAGTTGTTACAATACCAATAGACCCTGAGAAGGCAACAAAATTAATGGCAGTAAATGTATTAAATCTAGTACAAGAGGTACTGACAAAATTTGAAGCCAGAACACGAATCAATGGGATAAAAAAAAGAGAAGTGGGGGAATTGTGACAATTGATAAAAGATTCGTGTTAATCACAAAAGCATTGGGGTTTGTATAAACCAGAATACTAAGCTCTGAAGTGAAGCATGGACACTAGATAAAGGAAATTATATGATAAAATAATTCTATTTAAAATCATCGTGTTATGTTATATTCTGTTGTATTATGTTACATTATAATATGTTATGTTTTCCAAATAAGTTGAATCGGCTACCAGCTTGTAAAATCGGACTTCCCAAAAAGCCCTTCCTGCCTTTGTCTAAGCAATACTGCCTATCCCCAAAACCAGACCTCCAGAACTTCCCTGGTGGTCATCTACAAGGACCAGATGGCTATCTGTGACTGATTATCACTCAAAGGCTTTGTGAATTTGTGTACAACGAGAACCCACAGTATAAGAAGAGGCTGCAAACCGAGGTTCGGTAGAGCGTGGAATGGGCGGTGACCCCTCATGTTCCCCAGCGCGCTGCTTGCTCTTTCTATATCAAATAAAACAATCTAAATTTTGCTGAATATCGAGACTTTTATGTCTCATTTATAACAGTATTCTGGTTTATACAAACCCCAATGCTTTTGTGATTAACACAAATCTTTTATCAATTATCACAAGAACATCTCCTTATTCCCTTTCATATTCAAAGGAAGGCCGGAGGTGTTGCAAATCTTATCTGAGCACTCAAGAGCTAAAGTTTAACACAACTGCAAGAGTTGGGCCAGGCCCAGGCCGTGCTGGGGGGGGGCGGGGGCGGCTGAGGTGTCAATCAGTCTTTCTGGGGCTTTGTGCAGCCCCAAACTGCTCATGGCCACCCCTGCTTCCCAGACAGGGGCCGGGTTGCCTCCCCCAGGCCGCGTGGGGGCTGGGCAGGCCTGGCCCTTCCGAAACTGCTCCGAGCCAGCAGCAGGAGCCGGCCCCCTCCCCCCACTCCCCCAAGCCACAGGCCCGTGGAGGAGGAAGCCGTGAAGTTCTTATCAATGAGCCTCTCCTCCTCCCGGCCATTGGGTCCCCTAGTTTGCAAACGGGGCCCAAGCGGCATTACCTGCTCAGCCACCGGAAAGACAAAGAGCCTCAGTTCCGGATTACCTCCTTTGAAATGTGTGTTCACGGAGAGAACTAACTTTCTCCCATTGGCTGTTGAAGGTGTCCCAACCCCCACAGAGGAAGCTCCCTTAGAGAGAACTTCTCTCTGAGTTTCTTCTTCCCAAGTCAACCCATCACACTATGGAAAATATTTATGATTAATCTGAGCATATATTTTTAGCAACTTAGATTATTGAAATATAGAAAGAAGTCTCCAAGGCAATAATATCCCTCCTATGTGGGTATATAGTCTTGGAAATAATACTCAAGATGGAGTTTGCTCACCTATTTGCTTTTACTTTCATCACTAATTATAATCAGCTGCAAAACTGGACCTGATCTCTTTCTCAGATTCACAATAAAGACAAGCTACTGTATTTCATGTTACCTAAAGGTAAGGATAGTCAACACCTACAGAAAAATCTGATCTTACCCTCCAAATGCTAGGTGGGTGCTTGGTAGGGACAAGGGAAAGGAAAATCTTAGATACAGCTTTTTACATATTGCCAGTCATCTACTTTCCCACTTTATTTGTCATACTCCAAGGTGAGAGATGTGTAAAGAAAGCCAATGAGATATTTTCTGCAGTAATTTCTTAGATACATTTGAGATGTGATTATGCCATTTATTCTTTGTTGACATTAGTCTTCCGATTGCCTTTTATGATATCACATTTGTGAGTAAACCTTCCTCAAGTGACAGTACAAAATCTATAATAAATATATCTCACTTGATTTTCAACAAAATGTTTGGAAGCCTATTATGCCTGACCACTGAAGGCAGACAGGCACTGAGGACATTTTCCTATTACATGCTTTGAGGAATGATGCTAAAAGCAAACATGACATGATGCGATCTACAGCCACCATAACAAGAATAATAAAATATGTATTAAAATATTAGCAATTAGCTCTTCTATGATACTAATTTTCAGTGACTCATTTGTTGAAGCAACTATATTTTTTGCAAAATACTTTGTAAATGTGTTCTACTGAACTGAAACCTGAGCAGTAAAACAAAGCTATTATTAAAAATATTGTCACAGCAATGATTATCAGAGACAAAAAGTCATCTTTGTTCAGTGCAGGAGAACTTTGTATGACTTTTTTATGGTTATTAAATGTTGAAGTGATGTATGCACTGTTGGCGGGCTAATTATAGCCTTGTGAAAGAACTGAGTCTAATTCTTAGTATTAGACTCACTCTCAAGGACTGACTGACACGGAGTCTGCTTATGCCAGCAAAGCAAAGCCAGTTTATTACACAGTTTACAAGTATTTATAGGTCACTACGTTCATACAGAATTTTCCCCTCTGACCCCTTTGTCCCGGTCCCCTTTAGAAACACAATCTTCTGATTATGTTTCTTACACTAATAATGTCCTTGTTATTTCTTTCCTCGTCAGAGCAGTCAGCATCAGTGACCAGACATGATGTCTTCACTTCAGTTCTTGCCTTGAGTTTATCTCTCCCTCGGCTTTCACTGTACCGGGGCCAAAAGGTCTGCAGTGCTACCCAGTTCAGCTTCTGTAGCTGTCTGATCTCTGACATCTCCCCCCTTTCTGTTATTTATGCTAAGGGTTCATGTACTTTGATGTTAAAGCAGTTTGCACCTGTAAAGCTATTATCTTATTAAGACTATTACTGGTCATCTGCTAAATACAGGATAAGATACATAGATTATAGATCACAATCAATAAAAACTTATCAAATACAATCATGTCACTGACAAGGACTCGCAGTATAGGAGAAAAAAAAGGATAATATCCAAGGTCTTTTAGGAAGTAGAAATAAATGGCTACTGTTCTAAAATTCATATGATTGGAGCTCAGAGGCCATGCTGTTTAGGCAGGAGGGAGTCCATTAGCTGGAAATGTTGACTTTGACATTACTGAATGTCTTTCTGGAAACATGGAACAAGGAATAACTGAAAAAGGTCAGTAGGAACACAATACCCTGATGGTGAGTGCAAAAGGTCACAAGGTCTCTATTGGCAGGCTGCCTCTGTACGCCTCCAGACGCAGCCATGTTCTGGAAGTCCTGCTTCTGTTCCTGTCTTGGTCTTGAGGGATGGACAGCAATTAGGTAATTTTTCTTCTCTCTGGGTCTCATTCTCTTGGAGGCGATTGATGTTTGTTCAGGTGAGCAGGTTTGGACCTGTTGGTGATAAAATACATGCATGCCTTCTCCCTAGGTTTGTAAATCAGCTAGACCTTATCATTCTACACTCAATTAAGGATCTTTACATGAAAACTTTTAGAAATTGACTCTGCACATGCAAATCTTCAAAGCACTATCGTTCTGCCAGGGAACATATTTGGTTTGATTTGATTTTCTTTCAAAATTTTTTGTGTAAATTTTAGTGTAAACATTCTTGAGGAGCCATACTCCCCCTTATTTTGTTTTTTTTTAACGTGTCTCTCATTATGAACATGAAGGCAACATAAAAGCAAAGCAACATGTAGCAAAATAATAAACTCACACCAAGCAGAAATAAATCAGATAATACACACAATTAGTAGTACATGAGAGATAGGATGTGTTGGGGGTTGAATGCTTCCCTTTTCTTTCTGTGGAATTTCTCCCATTGTTATGCTAAGTAGTTGTGGCTACACCTTAAAACGACAGATAATGTTATCTCGTAGTGGGATGGGTGGAGGGGGAGGGGGGGGAACCGGAAAAGGAAAGGTGGGACGGGGGTCTACAGCAGGCTGGGACTCTCTCTTGCTTGGCTCGTGGAGTGGGAGGACAGCCCGGGCTCCGATCTGTCATCTCCCCTGCCATCCCAGCACTGAGATCCATGCTCCCTGACGTTGGACATCGCTCTGCTGCTCTCCCATCTCACTCTACTATCTCCGGACACTCTGCTGAGCACCACGACCGACACCGTGAGGGGGAGTCACTTTCCCATTCCCTCTCACCCCTGGGCCGTTGCTGCCATCACCCAGCCCTCTTCAACTGCGCGGGACCTGCCCTGCCCCCACAGCACCGGTAACTGAGCGCAGGGAGACGGCCTGCGGCCAAAAGGGACTGGAGCTGAGCCATACTGTTCTGTTCTGTTGTCAATTTTTATAGCTGTTGTTGTTTTTCTGCCTTGTTGGATATCAGTAAAGAACTGTTACCCTTATCCCCACATCTCCTGCCTGAAGGCCTCTGATTTGGACCTAAAATAATTAAAAGGGAGGGGGTTGCATTCTGCATCTCAGGAAGGGGGCTCTTGCCTTTCCTTAGACCATACCTGTCTTTCAAACCAAGACAGGATGGTCATTTAAAACAATGCATTATCAATTCCCTAAATACTGTACCATCACCCAGAGTCTGCAGTAGCTAGCAAGCCTCATTTTAGAGTGAGGGCTTGGAGAACCATTCCCAGGTAGGGTTTCCAAGTTCACTTCAAAAGGGGGTCCAGCTATTATAGGTCCAAATTTGGCAAGTCAAAATGACCTGAGTACAGTTTTGGTGCAGAAAACACCTGGGTTTGTTGGCATACTTCCCAAACAGGTAGGGCCAGGGCTTGGCCAGAGCCCAGGCCTTAATTGGAAGGGTCTTCCTAACATATCCTAAAAACAAATTTCTCCATAATAGCTGTTAGGAAAGTTTCTTAAACTGGTACATGTCTTGCAGATAGCTACACAAAGATATGTTAATGTTTGTACACTTCTCAACGACCTTCCTCCTCTTTCACCCTATGGGGAATCTCCCATATCACTGGTATCCCCCACAATAACATTCTTCCACTTCCAAAAGAAGAAAAAACCCTCACATCATTAGACGCAGGGAAAAAAAGCATGAGTCCCCGCAAAAGACACAGAAAGTGGAAAAAACACAGCCCCCCCCCCCCCACTCACTATATGGGGAAGGGGTCATACCTGTACGTCCACAGACACTCTGTTAGGCTCTAGCCAAGAACACCAGACCCCTCACTGAACAGTCAGCCAATCAAAACACATAAAAGGACCAAAAGATAATTCTTTCATCCTTGGAGAACCAGTCGATCATATGTCCAGAGGTGGTTGCAGGTCTGTTACCTTCCTTTCCCTGCTTGGCCTGTCACACATGGGGTCATCAAGTGTGGACTCTGAGTGTCAAAGTTGTGGGTACTTTTGGTATTGTGCATCTCACAAAAGAAGAGCTGACTGTCAGCATTGTGATCCTTCAAGGAGCAGTCAGAATAATATACAAATTAAATAGCTGGTGTGTGGGCATCAATATGGTTTGCCTGAACATCAAAAATTATCAAGCAAGCAGTGGCTTGCCATTGCCTCAAAGTAATATTCAACCTATGCTAGCAAAGGCTTTTTTAGTATTAGTGCTTCCTCCCATTACTTTTACTTGGCCTGTTAGTCAGCCAAAAACAAATGTATGGATAACTTTAGCCAATTTAACATAACAAGATACTTTATGCTTGACTATGGCCTCTCCTGAAAACAAGTAGAATTTTCTACTTGTCTTATTGGTTTACCTTTAACTACATTGTAAACTTCACATTATTCATTTCTTATAACAAAAGAATTGTATTTTATAATTTAAACAAACATATTTTAACAATCTTAAAACTAATTTCACTGAAAAATTTACTTAGATATAAAAGAAAGTACACTTAAGAGAACTTAAAGTTAACATTACTGAATTGGTCTTAATAGCACTTAACAGAACTTAAAATTAATAACACTTAAAATTAACTTTACTTAATCTTACTAATACTTCAGAAATTAATCTTAGCTGAAATTAACAATACTTAAGGTAAATAACATGCAGGTAAACAACTTTTGTGACTGAGATAGCAGCAACATGGGGGGAGCATATCGCGTGGGGGCTTGAGACAGGCCACTGCTGCCGCTCCCGCCACGTCCCCACCACACTCCACGCTTACAGCCCCACTCTGCCACCGCTCAGGCTCAGGCAGAGGTGAGAGAGTTCTGACGAGCTGGGCACCCCCCCCCAAGCCTGGGGACCAACACCGGCCATGGGGCCAACTGTGGGGCAGGGGGCTCTGAGACAATTCCACCACTGCCTGCAACACCGTGCACCAAACCGAGGATTGTTCTGTTCTTAGGACCTGTGTCTTGGAAGCATGCCCAGCCAGGTTCATTATCAATATTTTTCCTAGTACTCCAACTGCAGCTGCTTGCAGGAGCTTTTAATCTGAAGGTCTCTTTCATTTAGGAAAGAAATACAGGGGGTTTTAGTCCATAATAAAAAATTGCTTCAATGTGAAGAAATTACTGTAATATTTGTAAGTTACACTGACACTATCGGAACACTTCCCAGTACTCACAGTTCCCCAGCGAGCATCACTGGACTAATTTTCTCAGCTGTGTCGGCATTTTACTTTCTGTCGGATTCTGGCTCAGAAAAAAAAGTCCCTTATTCTTGTAGCAGGGTTCGAGCTCCGCTCTCTGCCCACAGACCGAAGGTTGCAAGGATCTGCTCTGCTGGGCCACAGTCGTCCTCCTCACTGCAACCTTATCTCTCATCCTTTGTAGACAGAAGGGGGATGTTAAAAGTTCTTTTGCGGAGTCCTTTGCCTGTTGCCTATGGCTGGGGAGGGGCAGCAGGAGATGATTCTTTCCTGGCACCGCTGTGAAAGCCGTGCTGGCATTTAACCCTTTAACGTGCAATTGCGTCCAGTGCAAAATCAGCTTAAGAGAATGAGAAGCAACCATTTTCCTGTGCTTCCCTAGAAGTTTAGACATAAGTTCAAAAACACGTTTCTCTTTTGAGGACATATTCCTATCCAAGTTCCCTATGTCTCATCTTCAAAAAACTGAAGGGATTTAATGCAAGCTGGGCTCCTGCTTCCTTTCAGCAGAACTTCAGTCCTGTGGGGCTCCTTGCTGGGCAGCCAGATTGGCGAATCTTCGTTCCTCACATGAGAACACCATTTGCGAGGATTGCCTGACATGGAGTCCACTTATGCCAGCAAAGCCAGTTTATTGCACAGTTTACCAGTATTTATAGGTCACTACGTTCGTACAAAATTTTCCATTCTGACCCCTTTGTCCCGGTCCCCTTTAGAAACACAATCTTCTGATTATGCTTCTTACACTAATAATGTCCTTGTTATTTCTTTCCTCGTCAGAGCAGTCAGCATCAGTGACCAGACATGATGTCTTCACTTCAGTTCTTGCCTTGAGTTTATCTCTCCCTCGGCTTTCACTGTACCGGGGCCAAAAGGTCTGCGGTGCTACCCAGTTCAGCTTCTGTAGCTGTTTGATCTCTGGCAGACTTCATAATTTAACGTCATGTAGATGTCTCAATTCAAACTTGTGCTCCTTAAATTCTATGCTTGGCTACTTGATAATCTCAGAGAATCAGAAATAGCATTGCTATAATTATTTTTTTTCCCTTAACATGCTCAGTGAGCCAAAGTTTTTCTGCTGTACATGCAGTAGGGATGTGCCCTTCTTGCAGATAAGTTCAAGTAGGCCCTAGAAATGCATCATTCCTTTACCTGAGTCCTAAGCTATGCTTTATCTGATAGACATTTTGAAATATTTCTACCAACTACCTATTGTTACAAACTTTCATTGCACTGGAGGCTTTCTAACTCTTGGACTACAAAGTTCTGAAATTTACATGTGTCAAGAGGATGCATAGAAAGTGACTTCATATGCAGAAAAAGTGTTTAAAAGTCACAAGAGCAGAAACAAAGAGCAAAAGTGAGCCTGTCTTATATAGCTAAACAATCAGGACATCTGTGCTTCACTACTTCAAAGATAGTTTATGTATGGAGAAGACTGGACTCAACCCTGAATAACATTCTGTCTTATCTGAGTTGAATAGATAGCTGTTGTGAATTTGTACAATCTGTCCTGATCAACCCTGATTACCTCATACATCACATATAAAAACGTGCTGTAATGGTTTTGGTTTGCCAATTTGAGATTTCCTGGGTGGTGCACCAAGTTATGTGGTGGGTTTAGTGCTGGCAAAATTGCCAGTGCACCCACTAGAATTATTTACTCGTTTCCTGCTGTGAGATAGGATTAGGAGAAAAAGCAAATCAGACTCAAACTTTAAAGGGTATAAAAGTAAACTTCACTAACAGAAACTAATAGAATAATAAGAATCAAAATAAAACGTTCAGAACATTTCTCCTCCCCCTTACACCCTCTTTTCTCTCCCACTGACAATGTACAGAAACAAATCAGTCAGTTTACCATCTCTAAAATAGTCTTTCTCCAGTTCACTTAGGGAGAGTCTCTCGTCATGCTATGGAGACTTCTCCACATGAAAACAGTTCTCTCGTGGCTTCAGTGTCACACCGAATCAGCCGCCCAGGAGAATGGAAATCTGATCTGTCACAGTGCAAGCTGGCTTGTACTGGGCAGTTAACCTAACCACGGACAGGAGAGGCAGCCTGGCTTAAAAGGCAGGCCCCCAAAGAACAGAGATAGGACAGAATTGGAGACAGACAAGGATTTAATCCAATGAGTTCCAGCTCTGGCTGCAGAGTGCTATTGATCAGAGGGCTGAGCAGCCTGATCTGTTAACCAATCACAGACACTTACCCAGAAACATTGAAAGGGGTCTATAAAGCGAGGTCAGAACTGAATAAAGGGTTTTGTCACATGGATTACAGAGCGTAGCATCTTCTGTCTCAGACACTGCGCCGTTGCACTCAATAATTGGTGACCCCGACGTGATCTGACATAGCCATACCGCCGCGAGTGGGGAAGACAGGCCATCCTAGAGATGGTGAATTCTGGCCGAGAGCCAGGGCCGTCCTTGAGACAGGTGCTGCCCTAGAGGCAGGGGAAGTGCTGGCCAGAGTCAGGAATACATCCGAGAGACGAGAAAGACGCCCAAAAGGAGAGGCAGCGGGGACTGACCAGAGCCAGAAATGTCCTGGAGACAAAAAACTTCAGCCAGAAAGCTAAAAGAAAATCATGGGAAGCATCTTTTCTACAAACACGCACCCAGTAATAAAGGTATGAATAGAGTTTTTAGAGGAGTGGGAAACTGAATATGAACAAGAATCTCTCTGATTTAATACTATGGACAAAATAAAAGGGGGTAGAGCCGACTGTAGAAACTGCATTAGATATAGACTATTGGATTAAAACTGGAGAAGAAATACTAAATGCTGCCTTAAAAAATGATAAAAATGCAATTAGAGCTTTAAAGCCTTGGAAAACTATCTTAAAGCTAATAAAAGAGATAAAAGCTGATTTATCTAGCGACAGCACGGAAGAAAAGGTACTTACTCCATGCGGAGAGACTTTACTGACTGGCAAATCCTCGGTAGCTAGCTCAAAACCCCCTAATCCATCCCAAACTGCTATGGGAAAACCCAAAAAAGCCCCCCAAGATGGCGGCGACCGCGTGGCCAGGGAAGGGATCCGAGAACACTACCAAAATGGCAGCGACCGTGTGGTCATGGGAAGGAGAAAGGAAACACAGTCTCCCTCATGGGACGTACTTCTGCCACAATCCCAGCCCCATGGGGGCACGCCTTTGCCCCAAGCTCAGCCCTGGTGGCGTTCACCTCCTGCTCCAACCGCGCCTTGGTGGGCAGTACCTCCAGCTTTGGTCCAGCCTCCGGCAGGCGGGGCTCCGGCCCCAGCCCAGCCTCCAGAGGGCGTGTCTCCGCCCCGAGTCGCCATGGAGACCCTCACCGACCCCCAAGCAGAGGCGCACCGTGATGACATCACACGAGGAGTGACACAAGAAAAACCCGGAAGTGCATCGGGACCTTTAGATACCAACACCAAAGCTCTGAAAACTACTCCAGAACCGAGCTTAAGGCCCAATCCTGCTGCAACCACAACACCCACCACTTCCTCACATCAGAAGCCAAGCACGGAACAGTTCCAAGAGGTCACTGCACAGAGGAACAGCCAAAACACCCAGGGAAAGGACACAAGCTGCACCTCGGCAACCAACCTTCAAACAGCAGCTCCAGCCCCACTGATGTTCAGATCAGAGGTCGTCTCTTCCTGGGACCCGGCTCTCTTCTGGATGAAGGTAAAGCAAAAGGCTCTAGAATCTGGTGATTTAGAAGGGGCTGAACTGATTGCAGTGCCTATGTCTTCACCAATAGAAGAGAACTGGCAGGGTGGGGGAGATAGGATAATGGCATTCCCAGTAATAAGGGGAAATGGAACTACTCCAGATAAATATGTACCCTTTAATGGGTAGATTCTTGCAGAATTACGCCAGTTAGCTGCTAAGCATGGGTTGGGATCCCCTGCAGTGACAAATATGCTTAGATTTGTGACTGCTAATGAACTTACACCCTATGATATAAAGCAGATTGTGAAATTAATCTGTGCTCCAGTGCAGTATATGATGTTTGAATCAGCCTGGAGAACATATGCAGAGGAACAGGAGTTGAAAAACTCGAGGCTATCACAGCAAGACCTGTGCTTTGGGGCAGGGGTCCCTCAACTCATGGGAGTGCACCCCATGGAAGATCCTCAAACTCAAGCACGTTTAAACTCTGCAATATTAAACCAGGCAAAAGAACTGGGGATGAGAGCACTAAATAAAGTTACAAACATGTCTGTACCAACCCAGAGATATACAAATATAAAACAAAATCCTAGTGAGTTGTACATGCATTTCATAGAACGATTACAAGATGCCATGGAAAAACAAATAGCTAACGAAGATGCAAGGAATCAGGTATTGCTACAATTGGCGTGGGATAATGCAAATGAGGACTGTAGAAAAATTATAAGTGCATTGCCCAAAGAAAATCCATCCTTGGAAGAAATGATTAATGCATGTGCTACGGTCGGGACTGCATCACATAATATGAATATGTTAGCTAATTCTTTTGCAGCTGCAGTAAGGATGAAAGTGAATTGTTTCAATTATGGACAACCAGGCCACATGAAGGTGAACTTTCCCATGAAACCAGCCTCACAGGAGAAGGCTCAGGGACAGGGCAACATCAAGTTACTCTGTAAGCGATGTGGAAAACTTGGACATGAAACTAAAGTATGCAGATCCAAATATCATATTAATGGTCAGCTTCTTAAGGAACAGGGAAACTTGAGATCCAGCGCAATGAGGGAATGTGCCTGGACAGAAATGTTTCCTCAACCTCCTGCTCAAGCCTTTGTGACCAGCTCACAGCCAGGACAAGGGGATCAGCCAGCCTGAATGTTTATACCTCAGCCACAGTAACTATAAACTCACTAGAAGTGCATAGAATCCCCCTTGAGGCTCAGGGGCCCATAGGGAAAGGACTAAGTGCCCTTCTTTTGGGAAGATCCAGTGCTACATTACAAGGTATCCTTGTGCATCCTGGTGTGATAGATGCTGACTTCACAGGGCAAATATATGCCATGGTATCCACTCCCTCTCCACCTGTAACTATTCCTGAAAAAACTAGGATTGCACAACTTGTCCTTTTTAAGTCTTGTGTCCCCAATGCAGATGCAAAGGAGCGGGGAGACCAAGGCTTCGGATCAACGGGACAACCAGAGGTATTTTGGACTCAAATCATAGGTAAAGACAGACCTATCATAAAATGTACTGTTACTATGCCTAAAGCCAAGCCCTCACAGAAAGAGATCAAGGGTTTGGTTGACACTGGATCTGATGTTACTATCATTGCTGCTTACAAATGGCCTCTATCTTGGCCCACTACACTCTCAGGAGCCACTATTGCTGGTATTGGAGGGACTACACAAAGTTATCTTAGTGATAATCCTGTGCTGATCAAAAGTGATAAAGGGTAGACAGCCACAGTGCGGCCATACGTGCTAGTGGGATATATGAGTGTATGGGGGAGGGATGTGTTGTCAGCATGGGGGGTCCGGGTGGGGACGGATTTTTAACAGGGGCCGTTGTGATAGAGGGCGAACACTGTCCCACATTTCCTTTGAAATGGCTCACTAATCAGCCAGCGTGGGTTCCACAATGGCCCCTAGCAAAAGAGAAATTAGAGGCCCTCAAAATCCTAGTTCAAGAACAATTAGTTCAAGGGCACATAGAATGATCCACAAGTCCGTGGAATAGCCCAATATTCGTTATAAAAAAGAAATCTGGAAAGTGGAGATTACTCCATGACTTAAGAAAAATTAATGCTGTTATGGAAAGCATGGGTGCCTTACAGCCAGGTATGCCATCCCCCACAATGATACCTGCCTCTTGGGATATCCTGATTGTGGACTTGAGAGACTGTTTCTTTACTATTCTGTTACACCCAGATGATGCCCCAAAATTTGCTTTTACAGTGCCTTCTGTTAACAATGCTGCACCAGGTCAATGTTATTAATGGTGTGTGCTTCCGCAGGGCATGAAAAATAGTCCCGTGATCTGTCAACGGTACGTGGCTCAAGCACTCTCATCAGTGAGAGAGCAATTTCCTTGCACATATTGCTACCATTATATGGATGATATTTTGGTAGCAACCCAGACAAAAGAAGAACTTAGAGAAATTCAGCCAAGCTTGTTAAAGGCACTGAAAACATTTGGGCTGCAAATAGCTCCTGAAAAGGTGCAGCAGCAAGCACCATGGAAATATTTGGGACTAAAAATCTTAGATCAGACCATACAACCACAAACTATTCAATTCTCAACAAAAATTGAAACCCTAAATGATGCACAGAAACTTTTGGGTTCTATCAACTGGGTTAGACAGTACTTAGGATTAAGTGATTCACAATTGGCACCATTATTCGACCTGTTAAAGGGTGATCCAGAATTGACATCACTGAGAAAGTTGAATGCAAAAGCAAAAGCTGCTCTTGAAATAGTAGAGCAGGCTATAACAAAGAAACAAGTCCACCAGATATGCCCAGAGGTGTGTGTTACTGTGTTTATTATCATAGTTAAGTTTCATCCAACAGGAATCATCCGGCAGTGGAACTCACACTGGCCTGATCCTTTGCATGTGTTTAGAATGGTTGTTTTTGCCTTTGCCTCACCAGCCCAAAAAGACGGCTCCCACCGTCTTTGAGTTAATAGCACAATTGATTATCAAATGTTGTCACAGGTGTTTGCAGTTAAGTGCTAAAGATCCCTCGAAAATCATTATTCCTGTGAAGCAGGAACAGTTTGAATGGTGTTTTGCAAACAGCACAGCTTTACAAAGTGCTTTGCAAGGTTTCTCAGGTCAGATTTCCTATCATTTGCCAAGCCACAGACTGCTTAAGCTAAGTGGGGAGACTGAACTCTCTCTCAAACCTCTCAGTAGCCGCATACCCTTAAAGGGTGTCACAGTGTTCACCGATGGCTCTGGGAGAACAGGGAAAGCCATTGTAACATGGAAAGAGGGGAGTGATTGGCAAACCCTAGAAGGATACGAGAGTGGATCACTTCAAATGATAGAGCTATGAGCTGTAGCTATGGCTTTTCAGCATTTCCCTCACACTCCTCTGAATGTGGTAACAGATGCTGCATATGTAGCTGATATCACTCAAAGATTAGACCAAGCACTGTTAAAGGAAGTTGAAAATGCACAACTGTTTAAGCTACTTAAAACTCTGTGCCGTGCCATACAAGCTAGAAGTTGTCCTTACTACGTATTACACATCAGAAGCCACACAAATTTGCCAGGTTTCATTACAGAAGGCAATGCTCGAGCAGATAAGTTAGCTGTCCCTGCCTGGACAGCACCACAGCCAGATATGCTAACACAAGCAAGAATGTCACATGATTTCTTCCCCCAAGGTGTCCGAGCCTTGAAGCGGCAGTTTCAGCTGTCAAACACAGAAGCTCGCAACATTGTTAACACCTGCACTGACTGCCAAGGCCACACTGCAGCACTGCAGATGGGGGTAAACCCTCGTGGACTGCGTGCTTTGCAAATCTGGCAGACTGACGTGACACATATTGCTAAATTTGGCCGTTTAAAGTATGTACATGTCTCAATTGACATATTTTCATCAGCAATCTGGGCTACAGTACACACAGGAGAAAAGGGTCGGGATGCTATTGCACATTGGCGATCTGCCTTTGCTGCCTTAGGAATCCCCCATCTCATCAAAACTGATAATGGTGCTGCATACATTTCACAGACAACAATAAATTTTTTACAGCTCTGGGGAGTGTCACACCACACCGGCATTGCAAACATATCAACAGGACAAGCCATCGTGGAAAGAGCACATGGCACCTTAAAAATTACACTTAAAAAACAAAAGAGAGGAATGTGTGGTGAAACCCTGCAGAGCAGAATAGCTGTCCTGGTTTTGGGCAAATTTGGGGGAAAACCTCCGCAAGGAGCCCCCAGACAGCAAACCCCCACGACTCCTCCCCCCTACCACCGGGTTTGGGAAGAATTTTCTCAGAGAGGAGTGGAAAAAAAAAAAAAAACTGTTTATTTAACAAGCGAAACACTCCCCAGCACAAAAAAACCAACACCAGCTGACAAAAAAACTCTTTCACCGTTCTGAAGGGTTGACAAACTCAGAAAGTCTCTCCAGTGAGTGGTTGCCCAGTTATCAGTCTCCGGCACTGGGGAATGACTGCTGCAGGTCACAGAATGCAGACTCCCGGTGTTTCTTGGTGTTTCCCAGGTCCCCGTCCGGAACAGGTTCAGATGGTATCCAGGAAAGGGAGAGGGGGGAAAAAAACAGTCCAGGGAAAAATTGGACTGCCTAGCTGAACTAACTAATAAGCAAAAGCAAGGGCAAAGCAAAGCAAAGCAAAGAGGCAGAAGCAAGCAAGCAAGCAAGCAGGCAAGCAAGCAAGCAAAACCAGCCAGCCTCTCCTAAACACAGACCATGGGGGAGGTGAGCCGGCTGATAACAAGACAAAACAAACCTTCACTTTCAGATTCAGTCCTGAAAGCACAGGACATAATACCAAGCATAAACAGAATACACGATTGGAGATACAAACACCATAATGTCACCCTAGGACAATAGCAAAGGCTGTATACACACTAAATCACTTGAGAGTAATAGAAAATTCCCAGAATCCAGTTATCCTAAATCACTTCCTATCATTACAATCATCTGGTGATAAACCTTTACCTAAGCCCAAGGTGATGGTGCAAGACCTTGACACCAATAAGTGGGGGGGTCCGTGGAATCTCATCACCTGGGGATGGGAGTATGCATGTGTAACCACAGACACAGGTACACATTGGGTACCTGCCAGATGTGTTCGTCCTGCATGGGACCACAGAGAGCGTCCCCCTAAGAGCTCCTCGATGGACATGGGGGAGCCAGATGCAGAAGGACAGCACCCTCCTAAGAGGTCCTCAACAGACGTGGAGGAGCAAAATGCAGAAGGATAAATGGGACAACTCACTCACCTACCTCACAGAGTTATAAGACACTGAAATAACAGAGTTGTTTGTTTACAAAATGTTTTACTGTTTACAAATTGTCTTGTTAAGGTGGAATTTTGCACAGTTCTAAAATTGAATGTTATATTAAGTTAGAATTTCAAAAGAAAAGTTTAAAGTTTTATAGTTATAAAGTTAAGTTATATTTCTATGTTAAACAGTTAAATTGTTATATGTGAAACCAAAAGTGCTAAATTCACCTAACTGCCCCTGAACAAAAGCCCTGAAGCTTCTGGTATGTGGAACTCATCACTATCCAAAAAAGCCAAATTTATTAAGCTAGGTAAAACCCCATTCCAATTGAATTTATGCCGTCAATGCCATCTTGCATGCAAAAGGGCCCTTGCAAGCAAGATTGCAGAGAACAAGCTACACATTTGTGTTTCAAAATTTTTCTTCAAATTAATAAAAAAGAAACGGGGAATTGTCACAGTGCAGGCTGGCTTGTACTGAGCAGTTAATCTAACCACGGACAGGAGAGGCAGCCTGGCTTAAAAGGCAGGCCCCCAAAGAACAGAGATAGGACAGAATTGGAGACAGACAAGGATTTAATCCAATGAGTTCCAGCCCTGGCTGCAGAGAGCTATTGGTCAGAGGGCTGGGCAGCCTGATCTGTGAACCAATCACAGGCGCTTACCCGGGAACATTGAAAGGGGTCTATAAAGCGAGGTCAGAACTGAATAAAGGGTTTTGTCACATGGATTACAGAGCGTAGCATCTTCTGTCTCAGACACTGCGCCATCCCACTCAACATGATCACTGTGTAAGTCTCTCCCCTAGACTTACAGCTTTCCCCACAACTGTTTTCGAGGGCTCACTCTTTGGCCAAAGGGGTACATTTTTAAGGATAAGCTGTTCAGAAGCAAAGGTTCTCTTCAATCTGTCTCTGAGATCATCTTTATCTTTGGGAACAGAGGTCTTCTTCTTCTTTCCCTGGGGGCAAAGGGTCTTCATCACTTCATCACTCTTCTCTCTCCCTGTTCCTATTTCTCATGAGATCACACTACTTCAATATATGCTTTTTCAGCATGGATGCCTTTGCTCATGTCTACAATGTGTACGCTCCACTTCCCCATGCTTCTTCTATGGCTTATAGGGATATTCAATATATCATAGTCCATCACCATAGCTTACAAGATAATTTCAGCTTAAGGCATCCTCTCATCCCCTCCCATCTGGGACTTGATTTTTCCTTCTTGTCTGACCTCGATGTCTCCATGTTGTTTCTCAGTGTGTCTTCATTCTGTCCTTTTCTTTCACTCGAGAGAGGATGGAAGGTCTGTAGGTCTCATCTGTGCACTGAAAGAGTTAATATCTCACCCGGGCAGCGTCTGGAGCAGTCGGGGTGGAGTATTTCAGGCTGCCCTGGGAGCTGGGCCAGGATAACAGGGGGCCAACGAGAAATGGTGGTGGCTGCTCTGGCTGTATGACTGTTTTTTGGCTTTTGCTGCATTCACTTCCAGGCACGGGCTGATGGTCTTCCCTCCCCCTGCCTGGCACGGAAGGAGGCCTCGATGCGGCCCCCCCCTCCCCCCCAGGCCACATCGGAGTGGGCCTGGCCTGGCCCGAAGCTGCTCCCAGGGCCCGGTGGACCCTGGCTTGGCCCAGGGTAGCGGCGGGGGCAGGGCTTAATGTCGGCAAGATGTTAGGAGTTGTAGCCTTGGAAAGGGGTTTTAACACCTTAGGTGCGGCAGAAATAAAATGCACAGCTACATGGTCGTCTTTCATTATAGGAAATAAAGAGACAAGTTTATTCAAAAACACACTTGATTTTATAGCATGACTCGCAACTCCAAAAGTAGAAAAAGATGATTGGTTCAGAGAGAAGACACCCCATTCCCAGGGCCTGGTCATGCACCACAACAGGTGTTCTATCTTTGTTATTAATTCCTTTTTATTTTGACCAAGTTATCACCCTGAGAGAAATTCTCCCCAGCCTTGAGCTGGACCAGCTTATCGACTGGGAACAGAGCTGAGAAGCTCTGGCCTGGAATATTTTTCAGACTGTAGTTTTCTTGCTTTCTCAATATGTTTGCCTACAGGTCCCCCTTCCCAAATATATTAAAAAAGGAAGACAAAAGTGTTTGTGCTCCCCAGCAGGGCCAGGAAAAACAAACACAATCCAAAGACCTGAGGATATTTGAGTGCCAAGGGCTTGGTGTCTTTTCTCTGCCCAAATCCCATCATCAAGTGAAGTGTAACAGTGGACAATTCACCACTAAGTGATTATACTAATACAATTGTGAAAACTGCGACTATTTTGCCCAAACACATATCAACAGTTCAATGAGCAGATGAATGTCCATTCCCCACATGTAGAGGGATCATCCAGTTGGTGTTTGGTTTGTTGTGCAGCATGGAAACTGAACAGTGACCACATTCTGCTTCTGCTGGCACAGGACAGAGTGAGCATTTCTTGCACGTCACAGCAAAAACCCAGAGGTGTCTCATCCAAAGCCTGTAATGAGGCAAAGGTGATTCACAAGAACAGGATTATTTTTATCTCTTTTTTCTCTTTTTCCAATTTCTCTGTTCTGCCTTGGAGACAGCACCAAAATTTTGTTGTTCTGTATTTGAGACAGCAACAGCCATAGGAAAAACGTGTGCTTCTCCCATTTGACTGTCATCCATGCAATTTGTCAGGAATTCTCCTGCAGAAATTGACTCAAGCACAGAAACATGTGCCTGAGAATTCCCTTTCCCCATGCCCATCCCAAGAATGGACCGAGACCCAGACCCTCCCCCTTTCGAAACGAGAACAGAGTTGTTGCTGCTGTCAGCACAGGGCTGGAGCGATGCAGCACGGTGGACAGGCGAGAAGGGTCCCTCTGAGACCGGACAGGCAGACAGGTTTCTTCTGGTCGATGAGATCGGCACTGGGGTCAGCATATTCGAGGAAAAAATCATCTCTTCTTGGTGAATGAATGATGAGGCTGAGGGGGAAAGAGAAAACAGCCTCTTCTCTGCCAGAGCAGAGGAAGGAAGCCAAGACCCAGGCCCCACAAAGGGGCTAGGCTCTGACACCGGGGAGAAGGGAGGAGCCGGCACCATCCCCGGGCCCGGGAAGGGTGCCCGCGTCCCCCTCTCAGCAGCAGACAGGTCGGGTTCTGACGTCATCGTGAAAGGGCGGGCCAGCACCACCGCTCTCTCTGAGAGCGGAGGCGTCGGCCCGGCAGGGAGGGGGGAGTTGCCACCGCCCTCTGGGCTGGGGGGGGGCGGTCCGGCCCTGGAGGGCGGAGCAGCCCCCGCTGGCACTGGCAGTGAGCCCGCACCCCCCGTCAGAGGCTTGAGGGGGCTGCTGAGTTGGAGCAGCTCACGGCAAGCTCGTGACTGCTCAGCAGCAGCCAGCGGTGTCAGCGCTGGGCGGGCGGCGGCGGGCGCGTCAGCCTCTGCGGCGATCGGAGCGCTCCCTGCCCCCTACCCAGCGAAGGAAGGGGCGCACGAAACGGCGCCTGGGCCAGACCCGGAAAAGGAGAAAAAGGGCGGGTCAACCGCCGGCGGCCCCGCAGCAGCGGTGACGGGGCCGGAGCCAACCCCCGTCAGCAGGAACGGCTCCGAGCCCGCGTCCGCCGACGCGTGCGCAGATCCCACAGCTGGCAGCGGCGACTCAGCAATGCCGCACGCATGCGCCTGCGAGGAGAGGTTGCAGGCGGTGCAGCAGAAGTGGGCACAGTTGCCGCGGACGCGCAGTCTCCGGGCGCTGCCAACTTTGCGCTCGCAATGCCCGGAAGCATTTCGGACACTGCTGCGCCGAGTTCAGTGGCTGTTAAAATTTCTAGTTTTTTATTTACAGCTTGCCTAACTTGTTCTGTGATCACGGCCATGAGTTGAGTGACCGTTTCACTTGAAAAAAACTCCGCCTCCGCGGGCGAGGGGGACACGGAGGTTTCAGTGATGTGAGCAGGGAGCCAGCGCTGCGAAAGCGGCTTGGCTGCCTCGTCCCGTGAGGAGGGAGAAATGGATGCCCCTTTGAGCGTGGCTGGAGAAGAGCAGCGGTCGCCGCCTCCGCCCCTCCCCTTGTTTTGGGGAAGGCGGCGGACTAGCGAGGAGATCGCCCCCCGCTGGGATCCGCGGAGCCCCCGGAGAGGCAGGGACCACCGCTCAGCCGTCCCGGCCGCCCACAGCGGGGGCAGGCGGAGAGGGATCAGCCTGCATTTCTGCGCGCCTGGACTCTGCGATCTTGCTCACAGCAAGGGCTTGGGCTTGCGCCAGCACAGCCCGCACAGGTAGCCATGGGGGCCCTGCAGGTAGAGGGCCCCGCGCTTCCCGCAGTGGAAAACCATCTCTCCCCGGGATGCAGATGGGGAGATTGGGAGAGGTAAAAGTTCCGGTGCAGTCTAAATCAATGAAAATGTTTCTCAGAGTTGAGAGCACGGTGTCCTGCTGTTTAGAATGTTGAGTTCCCATATTTAAAGAGAAACCCGGTCCTCCCAGGAGTAAGCCTGGGGTTTTGGCCGCCTAAAGCGAGCTAAACAGTAGTTCTGGGGCAAAAGTGCTCCCGTTACCCCTGTGATGGAGGCACAGCCGACGAATTCCATGGCATGTCCTGTCCCGCTGCAGTCGGGTGAGGGTCCACGATCTTCCCAGATGGCTCTCTCGGTCCCGGCCGTCGTCACAGGTCCGGTCCTAGCCCCAGGGTCCGGAATCCTGGTTTTCTGGGTATTTCAGCCTGCTCCAGGCATGGCTCTGGCTAGACAAAGCTTAGCTCTGACCTCAAGCCCCGGTTATCAACAGCCTTGCTGAGTCTGTCCCGGTTCGGCAGGCTTCGGGCCTCGAATTCTTCGGTGCCCTTGTCGGCAGAGGTCCCGTGGACCTTCAAATGTCCATCGGTGGAACCTTCCAAATGTAGCCGTGGAAAGGGGTTTTAACCCCTTAGGTGCGGCGGAAATAAAATGCACAGCTACATGGTCGTCTTTCATTATAGGAAATAAAGAGACAAGTTTATTCAAAAACACACTTGTTTTTATAGCATGACTCGCAACTCCAAAAGTAGAAAAAGATGATTGGTTCAGAGAGAAGACACCCCATTCCCAGGGCCTGGTCATGCACCACAACAGGTGTTCTATCTTTGTTATTAATTCCTTTTTATTTTGACCAAGTTATCACCCTGAGAGAAATTCTCCCTAGCCTTGAGCTGGACCAGCTTATCGACTGGGAACAGAGCTGAGAAGCTCTGGCCTGGAGTATTTTTCAGGCTGTAATTTTCTTGCTTTCTTAATATGTTTGCCTACAAGGAGCCGCACCCCAGCCCTCCCCCGCCCGGCGGTTTCTGGTAAAACTCAGCAGCAGCAGCATTCCAGCTGAGTCGCGGGCCAGTCTGGCCACGCTGGGGGGAGGGGGAAGCAGCCAGGATCTCAGCGGCAGATGGCCTCCCCTCCCCCTGCCTAGCAATCGCCCAGCCCAAATGGGACGAGGCCCGCCCGGCCTGGCTATGCGGAGTGGCCGGGCCAAGCTGTTACCTGTACTGAGGCCAGAAGGAAAAGAGGGATTCCTGGGGTTTTTCGTCTTTACATGTGTGTTCACAAAGGCGCATCTAACTTTTCCATAACAATGTGTCAATATTAAAAATCAGCCACTGATTGGTTTTTGTCAAGTCTAAAGGAACTGCCAAGGTCCTTACAGGGAATTATTTCCATAACTGGTTCCTTTCCTTCCTTATAAAAAAATAAATTAATACAAAACCAGCACAGGTGCTTAACTAGCTCAAAAATAGTCTTTTAAAATTAAGTATGATGGAGACTTTCACAGGATCTGTTTTCTTCATTGCCTTTTATGTAAGAAACAGATACCAGATGCAGGAAAGACCTGACAGAATGGAGTAAGATAATGGAATTTGAGAACATGTAGTCCAATGAAGCCAGTCAGTATCAGTAGTCTGCAGCAAAGCTATTTTCAAGGTATTCTAATTGCTAATGCCTTCACCTTTCCTTCAGATGGAAGATGCAAGTCCAGTACGTGAATCTATTTTGACTACCAGACTCATATTCTTCATGCATAAACAGCAGTTCCTAAATAATATTCGGGGCAAATCTCTTATGTTAAAACAGGTAAACATGGATAAAATCAATTAGGAAATTCAAGTGAAACTAAAGAAAAGGAAACCCTATTGAGTGTTCCTGTTGGGGGTTGAATGTTTCTCTTTTCTTTCTGTGGAATTTATCCCATTGTTATGCTAAGTGGCTACACCTTAAGAAAGGTAATGTTCTCTCGAAGGCAGGTGGGTGAAGGGAGGGGAAGACCGGAAAAGGAAAGGTGGGACGGGGTTCTACAGCGGGCTGGGACTCTCTCTCGCTTGGCTCGTGGAGTGGGAGGATGCCCTGTGCTCCGATCTGGCATCTCCCCTGCCATCCCAGCGCTGAGATCCACATTCCCTGCCGTTGGACATCGCTCTGCTGCTCTCCCACCTCACCTTACTACCTCCGCACACTCTGCCGAGCACCACGACCGACACCGTGAGGGGGGGAGTCACTTCCCCATCCCTCTCACCCTTGGGCCGCTGCCTCCATCACCCAGCCCTCTTCGACTGCGCGGGACCTACCCTGCCCCCAGCACCAGTAACTGAGCGCAGGGAGACGGCCTGCGGCCAAAAGGGACTGGAACTGAGCTGTACTGTTCTGTTGTCAATTTTTATAGCTGTTGTTGTTTTCTGCCTTGTTAGATATCAGTAAAGAACTGTTATTCTTATCCCCATATCTCCTGCCTGAAGGCTCCTGATTTGAAACTAAAATAATTAAAAGGGAGGGGGTTGCATTCTGCATCTCAGGAAAGGAGCTCTTGCCTTTCCTTAGCAAATACCTGTCTTTCAAACCAAGACAGTTCCCTATATTTATGTGGTTGTAACACTTAAGAGTTACAAGTATCTGCTCTCCAAAGCTGCATCTAATACAAGTCATAGCAACACAGAAAAACATTGTTTGACTGTAATCTTGCTCTTAAATTGAGCTGGATGAAACAGAGAAAAAATTTGAAATTGTCTGTTATGTCAAATGATGGTTTACAAAGCCTGTAGTGTTAATGGCAAACTAGCTTTACCTAGTTGTTAGGAGGAATCTCTACTAGTGATGACACATCCTATAGGAAAATATTCTTGAAATTTGTTAAAACTCCTGAGCTGCCTCTCCTCATGTTCAGAGGAGAAATCAGATAGGGAGGACACAGTTGAAGGGAGTTGGCTGCATGGGATTGACTTTGAGGTCTGAAACTCTTACTACTGCAAACATCTTGGAGCAATGAAAGAATTGTGGTGTAGAATAAGGTCAAGGAGTCCAGATTTTCACTGCTGATGATCAGTAGTACAAAAGAGATGGACATTATGCTGTCCTTCTTGAAGTCTTCTCCAGTATCCCCTATTTAATGCTTCCCTTACAGAGCATCACAGAATCACAGAATATGCTGAGTTAGAAAGGACCCACAAGGATCACTGAGGCCAACTCTCATCCCTGTATAGCAGCATCCCCAAGTCACAGCATGTGCCTGAGAGCATTGTCCAAATGCTTCTTGAACTCTGTCAGACTTGGTGCCATGACCGCTGTCCTGGGGAGCCTGTTCCAGTGTCTGATCACCCTCTGGATGAAGAATCTTTTTCTAATATCCAACCTTACCCTCCCCTGATACAACCTCAGGCCATTCCCTCAGGTCATGTCACTGGACACCACAGAGAAGAGGATCAGTGTCTGCGCCTCCTCTTCCCCTCATGTGGAAGTTGTAGACTGCAATGAGATCTCCCCTCAGTCTCTTCTTCTTCAGGCTGAACAGACCAAGTGACCTCAGCTGCTCCTCATACGTCTTCCTCTCAAGGCCCTTCACCATCTTTGTTGTTCTCCTTTGGATGCTCTCTAATACTTTAATATCTTTCTTATATTGCAGCAACCAAAACCGCTCATGATATTCAAGGTGAGGCCACACCAGCACAGAGCAGAGCAAGACAATCACCTCCCTTGACCAGATGGCAATGTGTGCCTGATGCCCCCCAGGACATGGTTGGGCCTCCTGGCTGCCAGGGCACTGCTGATTCATATTCAACTTGCCATTGAGCAGGACCCCCAGGTCCCTTTCTGCAGAATTGCTTTCCAGCATCTCATTCCCCAGTTTGTCTGTACATGCAGGATTGCCTCGTCCCAGGTGCAGAAACCAGCACTTTCCCTTGTTAAACTCAATATGGTTGGTGATTGCCCAGTCCTCTAATTTGCCAAGGTCTCTCTGCAGGGCCTCTCTGCCTTTGAGGGAGTCAACAGCTCCTCCCAGTTTTGTATTTTCTGCAACCTTGCTTAGTATCCTTTTCTGTCCTGTGTCCAAGTCATTTATGAAGATGTTGAAGAGCACAGGGCCTAAAATGGAGCCCTGTGGAACCCCACTAGTGACAGGTCACCAGTCTAATGTTGCCTCATTCGCTAGAACCCTTTGCACCCAACTCATGAGCCAGTTTCTCACTCATCCCATTATGAGTTTATCCAGCTGTGTGCTGGACATTTTGTCTAGAAGGATCCTGGGGGAGAGTATTGAAAGCTTTAGTGAAATCATAAAAGATTACATCAACTGGCTTCCTTTGACCAGGTAGGTGGGTTACCTTGTCATAAAAAGAAATCAGATTTCATAAGCAGATCTGTCCTCTAATGAATCCATGCTGGCTGTGACCAATGACTGCATTGTCTTTCCAGTGTTTTTCAATACCTCCCAGAGTAATCTTCTCCATGACTACTGAGCACTGAAGTAAGACTGACAGGCCTGTAGTTTCTGGGATCCTCCTTCTCGCCCTTCTTGAAAACTGGGACAACATCTACCAGCTAAAAAATCATCCAGATTTGGATGGTTTTTATCCCATATCCATTTGATGGGGGGGGGGGGGGGTGTGTCCATTATGGTCACTGCCCCACCCTCCCAACTCCAGGAGTATCACGATGGGTGAGAGCCAGCCCAGGATCCTGTGAGAGTTGGGGACACGAGGGGCTGCAGTTTCGTTCTGGTGGGACAATTGTCTTGGCTGCCATGCAGCAAGGTGCCTCTGACTGGAGATACTGTTGCCTTGTAGTATTTCCCTGTTTCATTGTTTTTCTTTTCCTTTGGCACTGTTACTGGGCTTGCCAGCTTGCTTCTCTGCTCCTCTGCTTGCTTGGGAGCCCAGATTCAGTGTGTGCTGTGCCAAGAACCCACCGTACCCCACCAGAGACTCTGCGTGGCCTAACCCTGGGACCAGCCATCGCCAGTGAGCTATCCAGCCGTGCAATTCCCCGCCCAACCCTGCTGTTTTCTGCTGCTGCTTCAAGGCCTCTTGCTACACTTTAACTTGACACCCCGTGTCCACCTGACCCCTGCAGCTCCTGCTACAGCTGTGGAGTTTCTGCTACATTTTGTTTGCCACGTTGGGGTGTGCTTGCCTCTGCCGTTCCTGCTTGCTGGTCTGAGGTTCCTACTACAGCCCATTTTGCCATACGGGGGGGCACGAGGATAGGCTGCTATGGGGAGGCAGCTGAGCAGTGGAACAGGGAACCTGCCTCAACCCTCCCCCCCTTCCCCCGGGAAACTTGGTATTAATCAATGTGCATATTGTAAGAGAGACAGGCATTGGAAAAGGGATTGCCCTCAGTTGAACCATAAAAGACCCCCTCTTGTGGCCATCACCGATGATGACTGAGGGGAACTGGGGGATTCTTCCCTGGCAGAACCTCTGCTTACAGCTAAGCTGGGGAATGAGGAGGTAGAATTTTTAGCAGATATGGGAGCTAGTTACTTGATGCTAAATACAGTAAAAGGAAACGAGTAATGATTCTATAAGAATTGTTGGTGCAACAGGGAATCGTGAAACTCGGCCATTTTCAAGTCCATTGATTTGAAATTAGGAAAACAATGGATGACTCACCAGTTTTTGTATCTACCCAATTTGCCAAAGCCTCTCCTTGGGAGAGATTTATTGGAAGAACTAAATGCTGAAATCAAATTTAAAAATGACAAAATTTTATTAAAACCAGGTTTCCTGTGGGAAGGGGGGGGGGGGGGGGTGTGTTGAGGCAGGTTGTCCATGCCCTCATCTCTTCCTTTCCCGGGGGCACCATTCCTTTGGAAATTCCTTCCATAACTGCAACTACTTTTTGTTTAGTTGTTTCTTGCTGGTTTTCTCTATTCTGATAAATTCCCCAGGCAAAATCTAACAGCTTCTTGAAATCATACTGGTCTTGTTCCTGAGCCTTTTGTCATTTCCTTCTAATATCATCTGAGAATTGCCTCACAAATATGGGGGCTAATTGAGTTTTTCCTTCCTCTATTTCAGGATCGATATTACTATATTTTCAAGCTGTTTCTTTCTGATGATTTAAAAATTTTGTAGGTGATTTCTTGCAATCCTGCTTAATTTCAAATAATTTTGACCTATTGATAGCCTTTGGTATGGCATGTCTAATTCCATATAGTATTCATTTTAGATATCCATTTAATTTCTCTGTAAACATGGGCACATTAGGGTCCCACTCAGGATCCATGGTGGGAAAATTAATGTCCAATGTACCTGGCAAGTTACCTGTCAAAATTTGCTCTTCCACAAACCTCCTACTGGTTTTAACAACAATCTATAACGTTGAATGGGGTCAAGGTTGGAGACAGAGACACAACCCTCTAGAGATTCATGTGGCAAAAGCTTCCTTTAGTCTTCTGGACCCTCCTTAAATAGAGGGTTTTAATTTCCCAGGTATACATGTGATTGGTTGCTGTTTTAAGGCACCTGTTTCCCTGGCCAATGATACATCTGCACTTAGGGTTCAATGGATTGGCTGGGATCCTTTGTATGTGTTCAAATCCATCCTATCATCACTCACTCAGGGACTTGTTTACTTCTAGGCTGGTTGAGTTCTGGCTGCAGCTTTAGGCTAGCTGCAATGTGACAAACATCTCTCTTTTTGTACTATCAAATAACATCTCTAACATAATATCTGTATCCTTCAAGTCTGAATACTGGGTTTTAATCATCATTTCAAATGTATTTACCATTTTGTCTGGGTCATCTCAGTAGGTGCCAGCCATTGACTTCCAATTATTAAGGTCTGTTATTGAAAATAGAACTTTTCTTGTGATTGGACCATCCATACCTACCCCCGATGGAAGGAAGCTACTGTCACGTGTCTATGTTTAGCTCTAGTTCTCCTAGCAATTGGACTAAAACCCCCTGCTCTTTGATACATCTTATCTGCTCCTTGATACTTCCTCACTACTCTCTCTATCTTCTCTTCTAGACGTGTATTGGATTTGCACAGCCTGGTGTTTGGTAGTGGGGGGGAGGGCCACAGAGGTGGCTTCTGTGAGAAGCTGCTAGAAGCTTCCACCATGTCTGACAGAGCTATGAGCCCTTATGGCTCTAAAGATGAATGTGCTGCTGGCCAAGGCTGGGACATTTAGAAATGCTGGTAATGCCTCTGTGATAATGTCTTGGCGTGATTTTATGAAGATACTCTATTCCTGATCATCTGCTTTATGCCCATAAATGGTTGCTGTAACTTTAGGGTGGGTCCGGGGGAGCGGTGGGAACCTTGGGGCTCTTGCGCGGGCTTTGTTCAAAGACTCACTCCAGGGCATGCTTGGGCGTGTCATGGACCAGACATTACTTTGTTGCTTAGTTGGCTTGGTATTTTTGTTAGCTTAAGGAAGAAGTTTGTTTTTCCCCCTTTCCCTGGCCTGGAGACTGCAGCAGCAATCCTTCAGCAGGTTTTTGGTGGTTTTTCTTGAACTGTTTAGCTTGGTTTTGGTCCGAGATCAGACAATCAATGGGACCCGATTGGCCAGGATCACGGGAACCGCTCCACCTGGCCTGAGACCTTGAGAAAAGCTGAACCAACAAGAGAAAGGACACCAAAATCCACCAGCTTCATCTGCTGTGAGGAGGAGACCAATGCCAGAGGTTCAACCGTTTCCCATCTGTTTTGCCTGAGCTGCTGTGTGAACTTTTTTCCTTCTCTGAGACAAAAAAGCTGGCACCATTTTATTCCCCCTGCAACATGGCTGGTCAGTTTGTTTCTTTCCCTGGAATTTTGGGTTTTTTGTTCTTCTGTGGGTGTGTGTGAGTGTGTATGTGTGGGGGGGTGGGGTAAGGTTCTGACGGTTCAATATCTAGCATTTATTCAATTTTTTTCCTGTGCCCTGTGGGTGCTTTGTCAATAAACAGGACTGTTTTTTTTTTTTCTTTTTTCTTCACCCACTGGTATTCATTTTTCTCACTGACAGAAAAGAGATTGCTGAAGCCTTTTTTCTTTAGAGGAAACACTCGTTCCAGAGCATTTTCTCCTAAACTTGTCTCTAAGCCGAGACAGATAACATATTTAGGAAGAAATCAAAACAGAGGTTGTTGCACAGTTCATCACCTGAGGCTTCTCCCACTGCTCAGGGAGAGTTGTTCCCCTGCTGCACCATGGGGACCCTCCCACGGGAGATAGTTCTCCACCTCTTTACATGCCAGTTCCCTCATAATATGAGTCTCAGCAGCCTGATTATCTGTTCCCTCATCTAACCTGCAATCAGGACTGTCCATAAGATCCCAAGCTCCATGTCTCTCTTGTACTAAGGAGCCCAGAACTGGACACAGAACTCCAGATGTGCCTCACCAGGGCTGAGTTGAGGGGCAGGATCCCCTTCTTTGATCTACTGGCAATGCTTGTCTTTGTTTGAAAGACAGTTGTCTGCTAAGGAAGGCGGGAACCCCCCTTGTAATGGAAAATTTGACCCCCTTCCCTCTGAATTATTATAACTCCGAAATTATGGGGCTTTCAGGCAAAGATATGGGGAAAAGAAATAACAGTTCTTTACTAGTATGTATATGTATAAAAAGAGAAACAACACCAACGGCAGCAACAACAAACAAAACCAGAAACCCAGTACCAGCCTTCTCTCGGCTGTCAAGCACTTTCCTCTTTGGTGTAGTTATGATCACAGCTGGAAGGGGCGCTGTTGGCCCCCAGCCAGGCAGGGCAGGTGTGCTGATTCCCCTGCAAGTGCAGGGGGTACTGTTACGTGAGCTCAGCTGTCTCTCTCACATGGGTAATTGTCACTGGTGGGGTTTCAGGGTCCCTTTGGGATCCCTGAGACTGCTTCTGCAGCCCTCAGTGACAGAGCAAATTCCCGAGCCTTGCCCAGATAGAATTCTGGCTCGCGGTGAGCTCTCAGACCAGCGGGGAAAAGCGACCAGCATATGCAGAGAGGCACAAATCCATAGTTTATTATATGAAGGCATCTTATCTAACATATACCAACGGCTATTGTTTTACAGGGGTTTTTATATCTTTTGAGGGTTTTACAATTTGCACCAATTACCAAGGTAATTCTACTTTCTGACCAATCCCTGAGGGATTTTACATTCAAAGCTGGCCTATGGATACTAAAAGAAAATGAACCACTGTCGGAGAAGGGAGACGCGGACACCAATTCGGTCATCAGCAAAGTCTCATTTATTGATACGCAGAGTGGCGATTAAATACAGTGCTTAATTAGCTCATGCATAGTGCAAAATCTGAGCTCATCATTGGTCTAGCTGTGCGGCTTAGCTAAGCACTTCGGCATTCATGTTTTTCTCAATTCTGCGTGCCTTCCCTATCTCAAGGACACTGTATCCGTGAGACTGAGGCCCACTTTGCTAGCTTTACTAAGTTGATCTGACTATGGCCTTTTTCTTCCAGCTATTCCTGCACCAGGCTCTCTACACTTCCCCCGTTTTCTTTTTGAGCTAGAAGAGTGGCATGCCAAGCTTTGCTGACAGTCTTTTGAATAAAATTTTGTAAGCAAGTTATCAAGCAAGGTAGCAATAAAGCTAAGCACAAGAATATACCCAACACCATAATAGCATACTTAATAATGGTTCGAATCCATCCTCCAAGACCTAGGCTTTTTAACCACTCGTCAATGCCCCAACCATCTTCTTCTTTTAGGTTGTGTAATTTCTGCTGCATGTTTTGTATCTTTTTGTGGATGGACTCAGAGTGGTTAGATAAATTCATGCAGCACATTCCCTTGAACTCCTTGCAACCATACTGGCAACCTTACTAGGCAGGTTTTAAAAGGATTTTGTACTCCCCCTAGACTTAAGCAGATTGATTCTTGTCTTGTTATGTTAGTGAATGTTACCTATACGTTTTCCCGAGGCGCATGCTGCATTGGAAAAGATTTTGTGTGAGCAAAGTTAGCAAGCATAAGCAGTGCAATGATCATCATTTTGATTTCTTTGGCGGCCTATTCTTTTTACGCCCTGTATTGTTCCCTGTTATCTGCAGTTGTTTCACCTTTTCTATACTTTGATTTAATACTTCCTCTGGGTCTGTACCGGGCTTAATTGGTCCTACCCGAGGCCAAGGTAGGTGTGGGACTTTATGTCTGCATCTTGCAGCGATAATGTGCGAATTTGCATAGATGTGCTGCCTCTTAATCCAGTTGGTAAGTTCCCACCGGGCCCAAGCTAACAGGAGCTGTTCTGGTGTCTCGTATAGGTTTCGTACCTGGGCATATGGCACTCCTGCTTCTTTTTCTAGGGCCCGACCCCAATTTGAATTTCTTAGGTCGTCACTTTGACACCTCCAGCACCACAAACTAAACACTGCTCTCTGTTCCACCCATGAGCAGTCCCCACAGCCCCCGCACTTTAGGGCTACCCAGGCTTCACACCATGACCCCCCACACGCACAACAAGGACGGCTGCTGAGAGGCTGTTCTTCCTGGTGGACGTGGCTCTCAATCCAATCAGCCCAATTCGGTGGTGGCTGCCTTAGCGCCTCACGGGCAGCGTTGTTATACTGTGCTAGCCTCCGCAAATAGGGCTGTGAGGTCACCGTCAACTTCTGCTGAATCCGCTCCTGGTCGGCTGGAGCCAGCCGCCTCCTCAGGAATCTTTCCACCAGTTCGGTCATTTAGAACGGGCTTCACCCACCTAGCAGGGACCCAAAGTGTTCCTGTGGGGGTAGAAACACAAACATAGCCTCTCCCCCAATATACCACTTCCGCTGGGCCATTCCATATTCCTGTCTTTGGATCCCGGTACTTTACCCATGCCTTCATGCGTTCTCTTCTGTTACCTTCCCTTTTCCCTCTATGCCTGATTGCAGGCGGCTCTGACTCTTCCCCAAACACACACAAATAATTCATGACATAAAGAACCTTGGCTAGTCTTTCTTGTGGATCATTTACGGATTTGTGTTTGAATAAATACTGTTTGAGTGTCCCATTGGCTCTTTCTACTATGGCCTGTCCTGTGGGCGAGTGTGGTACTCCTGTAATATGTTTAATTCCCCAGAGTCTCATAAACTGACTTACTTTCCCACTGACATATGCAGGTCCGTTGTCGGTCTTTACTTCCTTAGGCGTTCCCATAACTGCAAAGCAACTTGTCAGGTGTCTAATTACATGGATTGCTTTTTCCCCTGTCTGTGCTGTGGCCCAGATATACTTACTATAAGTGTCTATGGTAACGTGCACATACTTGAGTCTACCAAACTCTGCCACATGTGTGATGTCCATTTGCCAAATTTCATTACTCTCCAGACCTCGAGGATTTACCCCACACCCAAGACCTACTCCACTATTGTGATGACTGCAGGTGGGGCAGGCTTTCACTATTGCCTTAGCCTCTTGTATGCCTATTTTGAACTCACGCACCAATCCTTTAGCATTTTGGTGAAATCGTGTGTGTGACTCCCTTGCTTCAATCCCCCTGTCATCAGCTACATTCATAACCAGTTTATCTGCCCTGGCGTTGCCTTCTCCTAAGCCTACGTCCCACTTATGACTCCTGATGTGTATTATACAATAAGGCTTGAACCTTGCTCCTACTGCTCGCCTTAGCTGCAGCAAGAGTTCATAGAGTCTCTTGTTTTGCACCTCTTTCACAGAGGCGTCCTCAATTCTCTGTGCTACTCCTGCTACATAAAATGAGTCAGTGACCACATTCAAAGGCCCTTGCAGTTCACTTAGTGCCCACACAACGGCAAGCAATTCCAATGTTTGTAAGCTGTCTTCTGGGGCTGCATCTATTGTTTTATTCCTCCACCGAGGGCCTTCTTTCCAGGTGATCGCTGCTCTTCTCGTCTTTTTCCCGGCATCCGTGAAGGCTGTGGTGGCGCCCGCTATCGGCTGCTCCGAGCGCATTGGCTTTGCTATCCAGTCCCAATTTCCTAGCCACTGAAGGTGACGTGGCGTCAGCGGTCCGGTGTGGATGGCTGCTCCGACTTCCAGCAAGGCCGTTTGTAGATCTCCTGAATTGAGGAGATACCAATCTAAGTCCTCCTTTTTCATGGGCAAATAAATTGTTGTTGGGCTCGTTCCGGTGATTTCCATGATCCTTACGCGACCCTTACGAATCAAGGTGGCTACTTGTTCGATTTTTGTGCTGATTGTCCTTTTTGCTTGTAAAGGTGGGGTTATCCATTCTAGTACCCGTGTCTCCCGCGTTTTCTTTTGTAGCTGTGTGAGTGCACCGAGTAGGTGGTTGGCAGTACTCCAGATGGTAAGATCGATGGGCGAGGAGATATCTCGGCGAGAGACAAACCCCTCATCGATGCAGCGTATAATACCCTTGAGGGCTTCATGTTGTTGCGGGGTCACGGTTACGGGTGTGGTTGGGTCAGTCCCTTTAAGTAGTGGCCTGAGGGAGTCTAGCAAGGAGTTGGGTATCCCAACAATTGGCTTGAGCCATTGCAGATCTCCTAGCAGTCGCTGTGCCTCATTTAGAGTGGTGATCTTTGTTGCAAGCTGGAGCTTTTGTGGCCGTACGATTTGGCCTGTGATAGACCACCCCAAGTACTTCCATGGTGTGGATCGCTGTATTTTTTCTTGAGCTATTATGAGGGATGCCTTTGCTAGGGCGTTTTGAATTTCTTGCATTTGAGTGTCTGAAAATGCTGATTCTTGAGCAAAGAGGATATCATCCATATAATGATAAATAATTGTGTTGGGCCACTGTATCCTCAATGGTTGTAATGCGGCATCAACATACAGTTGGCACAGGGTAGGCGAGTTCTTCATTCCTTGTGGAAGAACAGTCCATTCATACCGTTTATCAGGTTCTTCTCTGTTTATTGCTGGTAGGGTGAACGCAAATCTTTTAGTATCTTGAGGGTGTAAGGCTATAGTGAAGAAGCAGTCCTTTAGATCAATGATCAGAAGAGGCCAATGCTGTGGGAACATTGCTGGGTTGGGGAGGCCTGGTTGTAATGCCCCCATCGCCTCCATCTGATTATTTACTGCTCTTAAATCGTGCAGAAGACGATATTTTCCTGACTTCTTTTTGATCACAAAAATTGGCGTGTTCCATGGGCTTGTTGAGAGTTTCAAATGTCCTTGTTGGAATTGTTCCTTTACGAGTTGATGTGCTTGTATTAGACTTTCCCTTTTTAGAGGCCATTGCTTAACCATTACCGGTTCATTGGTAGTCCAGGTGATTGGGATCGGGAAAGTCCAAGCAATGGCAATTACCCCAAAGGGTGCTCGTTGGATAAAACGACCCCCATCTGAGCCAAGATGTCCCTTCCAATCAAGCAATGTACCGATGGTGGTAACGCAACTACGGACAACACAGTCACCAAATCTTGCCCATCTATAGTGACCCTTACTGGAGGAGTTTTTCTGGCAAGGGTGAATCCTCCGACGCCCGTCACGGTATCCGTGGTCTGCAGCGATGGCCAGTTGTGGGGCCATTTTTCTGGTGAGACAATGCTGGTATCTGCCCCAGTGTCTAGGAGTCCCATCATTTCTATTGTCTTTCCTGCATAGGTTAGTTTCACCTCCTTTTTGGGTCTGGTATGGAGGTCCATTGTGAGCATAGCAATACCAGATGATCCGAATCCTTGATCTCCGCGTGGGGTTTGTCTTTGTGGTTGAACACCCCGGCTCAACTGTGGAAGTGGAATAAATTGAGCAATACGCTGACCTGCCTCAATTGTCAGAGGAGGAAAAGGAGTATAAACCATTATTTGTATTTCTCCCGTGTAGTCTGCATCGATGACACCTGGTAGCACAAACAGTCCTACAATGGAGCTCGACGAGCGTCCCACTATTAGTCCTCCATAAGCTTGTCCTTTGATATTTATCGGGCCATAAACTCCAGTTGGGACTTTGACAGGGCGAGCTGTTATCAAAGATGTTTTTACTGCGGCTGCCAGGTCGAGTCCCAGGCTCCCTGTTGTGGCTGGTTGTAGACAGGAGATGGCGCTGATGTCACGGCGGCTACTTGTGTTCGGGCGCGGCTGCCGGGCGCGCTTCGCTGGGAGTTTTCCGACTTGCGGCGACAAGCTGATGTGTTATGCGTGTTGTTCTGGCAGTTTTGGCACCATACTCCTGGGGCACGGCACTCACGTCGGAAGTGGCCTCCTCCTCCGCATCTGTAGCAGCGCGCTGAGGGAGGTCGGTGATCACCCGACGTGGCTGGGGCCGCTGTGGAAGCACGGAGCGGAGCAAGAGCGGCTAGCACCTGTGACTGTGTGGACTCGGCTTGTTTCTGCAGCCCTAAGCCTATTTCTTTTAGTGCATTAACTAAGAAAACCTGTGCCCCTGTCGGCTGTAAAGCCATCCTTTCCAATGCCTCTTCTATCGACCAATTGGCTCCTAAAGTTGATAATACCCTTTTTGTTGCCTCATTGCTATTCTGCAACGCACATTGCTTTAGTAGCGCCCCTCTCATATACTCTGGGACTCCTGCCTTTTCAATAGCAGCAGCAGCCTTATCTACAAAGTCCCCAAAGGATTCATTTCTTCCCTGTTTTATCCCCATATACATGGGTATGCCTGAGCTATCTTTGACCTGACCGATGGCACTCCTTACTAGACGCATGGCTTCCCTAACCTTGTCGGGTCCCGAAATCATTTGAGCTTCTGTCTTGCGGTATTGACCCAATCCCATCAGTTCGTCTATGGTAATTCCAGCTAACGGATCTCCCGGGCCCCTCTGTGTTGCAACTGACTCCTGAACAAGAGCTTGCCAGTGGGCGTTAAATAGCAACTGCTGATGTTGCGTGAAAATCAGTTTCACTATACTTCTCATATCATTTGGCAACAGTAGGTATGTATCGAACAAGAAATCTAGCATCTGCTTAGCTGGCTCACTCCGGAAACCAAACTGACTCACTGTCTGTCTTAGCTGGGCTAGCAGCTTCCAGTCGGGAGGCGAATATGCTCCCACTTGGACGGCTTGTCCTTGTTGATTTATCCCCTGTGTATACGTGACAGGGAAAACCCAGGTTTTCGCTGCGTCAACAGCGCCCTTGTCCCCAGTCTCCAAGCCGTGTCTGGCTAGCATACTCCACGCCTCCCCCCGCCGTCTTGCCATCTCCTCCCACAGGTTGCTTTCCGCCCTAGGGACCAGAGCTGGCTCCACGGTGGGCTTAGGGGCGGTAGGCTCAGACCGGCAAGGGGATTTTTCGCCGCTGGTCTGGGGCCCTTCGCTGTCGGAAGGCGGGGTTACTCCGCCTTCTGCAATTGTCTCCGCCGCCGCGGCAGAATCCTCCTCAAGCTCTTTTAAGGGGGGTGCCGAGGGCCAAGCGCAGCTAGCCATGTCTGTCATTCCTGCTGTCTCCCCAGAGATAGGTATTTCTACTTTGGTCGTGCTGGGTGCTCGGGGCTCATTATCGCCATACTGAGCATTTCTTTTATATGCCTTTACTGCCTCCCGAGCCGCCCTTCTCTCCGCCTGCTGCTTTAGCAGTGCGTTGTGAACTACCCGCCAGATCTTTCCCAGCTTTTTTGCTGTTTTATCATCCTCTAATACCGCCTCCCACAGTGCATCCCCTAACTTACGCCACTCATTCAAATCATGCACGGTGTGAGGATTAGAGAATAAACCTTTAGCATAATCCCAGGCTAACAACCCCGGTATGTCCTTCCTGGGATTAATTTCTTTCAGCCCTAACTTATCTATATGTACTATAAATAAATCATATGCTGCTTGCCTGTCCATTTTTTGTCGTCAGCGCTGTTGCAACTCTCCGGCTTCGGCAGCACGTATGGCCCAGGACCACCTTTATGGCTCCTGGGGGTGTCTTCCCTACGTCGTTTGACACCGACCCGGTTGCAGCAGGCCCCAACTCTACTTCACCGACCGTGGCGCGTTCTCCCCCGTTTTCTTTTTCAGCGACGGGGGGCACGTCGGGGTTCACCATTTGTCGGAGAAGGGAGACGCGGACACCAATTCAGTCATCAGCAAAGTCTCATTTATTGATACGCAGAGTGGCGATTAAATACAGTGCTTAATTAGCTCATGCATAGTGCAAAATCTGAGCTCATCATTGGTCTAGCTGTGCGGCTTAGCTAAGCACTTCGGCATTCATGTTTTTCTCAATTCTGCGTGCCTTCCCTATCTCAAGGACACTGTATCCGTGAGACTGAGGCCCACTTTGCTAGCTTTACTAAGTTGATCTGACTATGGCCTTTTTCTTCCAGCTATTCCTGCACCAGGCTCTCTACAAACCACTAATATTGAAGATAGATAAGAGGGTCTTCCAAGGGGGGGAAGCTAAATTCCTTTTGTATTCGTCATTTCACAAGCCATTTCTTATCTCTAAGCTATGATTTTCCAAGGAGCTTGTTCTGAGGATGCAGGGAAACTTTCTTCTGTGTTTTCTGCTCCCTCCACAGTTAATGGCAGCACAGCTGGCAGAAGAGATGGAAAAGGGCTTCCTTTACAACCTCACAGGAGCAGCCGGTCCCAGTGCCTCTCCAAATAGTGAAATGAGCCGTAGCAGAAACCTCGGAAGCAGCAAGCTGGAACGGCAGAGGTGAGCAGAACCTGTAGAGGCAAACAAAATGTATCAGAAACTCTGCAGCTGTAGCAGGAGCCGCGGGGTGTCCCACCACGCAGGGTGCGCTGGGTTACAGTGTAGGAAAAACCCCAGAGCAGTGGCAAAGAAATGGCGGGGCTGGGCAGCAGCAGCTGGGCTCCCGAACACGGCCACGAGAGGCTCCCTCAGAGGGGCTCAGGGTTCCAGGTGTCAGGAAAATTAATCCACAAATACCAGAGGTTTATGTCCAAAAAGGAGACAGAGAAGTCCTTTTTGCTTTATTCCAATAAAAGGAGAGGCCATGCGACATTCCCCTGTGTGTTGGTTTGAAAGTAAAACCAGTGCGAGACTCCAAGTCAGTAATACAATTTAATAGGAGAAAAGAGAAAAAATAAAATACATGCAATAATATAAAAGAAACAACCACCGACACAGTCAGAAATACAACCTGATACCCTGTCAGTCAGGGTGTTGGTAGCAGTCCGTATAAATGGTGGCTGCAGTCCTCCTGGATGACAGATGTGGTTCCGTTGAAGCAGTGCTCCTGTAGGAGGTGCAGTTTTCCTCCGAAGATCCAGCGATGATGTGGGGAAAAAAAAAAAAAGGTCTGACTTCCCTCTGGGATCCAGTGGAAAGGACTGCCTTCACGTCCCAAACCCCAGTTTTTTATCTAGGTAGGAAAGGCGTGTCTCCTCCCCCTGGCTGGAGCATCTCCCAATGGGATGATGTAATCTTATCAGTCACACAATAGGACTTAATGGCCCATTAACAGAATATATCTTCTGGAGGAAGGATGGGTTGTGAAAAGATAACGATGATCATCCCCCTGATTCTATCAGATGACACATCAGCAGAGGATATCTCCCACAGAGATAAGGATCCCCACCCCTCCCACATTTCAACAGATGGTGATAGAATACACAGTTTTGCATTGTACCCCAGGATACCCTGGGATCTCTCAAATTTTTGGAGGACGCAGCCTCCTTTTTATCTTATTTTCCTGGCCGCATTTCCCTCTCTCTTTCCCCATTGGCTGAGGTACTTGAGAGGTACAGACTTCCCGGAACGCCTGATACCTGAAATTCCCCTCTAATGTATAACTCTCCCTTTTAATTTTTAATTATTATAGAATTCATAGTTTTCCCCCATTGCTTCTTTCCTCTTTCGATATCCAATTTTATTTATCAGCAGCCCTACAGTTTGTTTGTAAAGGCAAATATCTTTTTCCATTCATCAATCAGTGGAATCCATCCCATTGTTTCTTTTATCTCTCAGTGCTAGTCTTATCTACAAGCAGATCCACAGCTCATTTGTAAAGACAAATTCAACATTCCTCTCAATCCCTCCTCTTTTATTTTTTTAATAATTGTCTTTACAAACTTTAGCTATCATTGACTTAATTTCTTGTTCCTGAGTCTTTTTTGGTTTTGTAATTATTTGGAGTGACATCAATTTCTGTCCTTTTGTAGGCGTCTCTGGATCAGTAGGCGTGGCTATTACCTGCATCCGTTTGATTACATATTGAATAAGTTGTACTAAGCAAGGGATCGTGCATGTTAAAAAGATTAGTGTTCCTACAGCACATAAGAAGAAAAAAAGCAGTTGTTTAACCCATAGTCCACCAGGTAGCCATGAAACCATGTCTTATTCCTATCCTTTCCATGTTTGGACTGGCACATGAGTTAGTTTTCTTATTCCTTTTGCTATTTGTTTCACCACCTTTCCATTGTCATCTATTTGCAAACAGCAGTTTGAGTCATTAAATTTGCCGCACACTCCCCCTTCTTCTGCTAATAGTCTAATACCATCCAGTGTTGAAATATTGCATTTCTTATCTGAGTAGACTGGTCAGCAAGAAGGTCAAGAGCTGTAGCTGTCTATTTACTTACTATTTCAAAGACAGCTTGTAACTTAATTATCCGATTTAAATTATAAATGGGTTCTCTGGCACCTGATATTAATTAATTAGGATTCCAAGTGGCTAGTCCATAGTGTTGTATGATTGGTTCAGGTGGCCATTCATCTTCACCCCATTTTTGGGTGCTCCCTCCAGCCAGGGATACATCAATTGACCACTTTTCTCTAATTAGATCATCATATAACTTGATTCCTATGTGATTTCCCTGAACTTTTGGAAGCAGAAAGAACAGTGGTCTGATATACCCCATATAACATATCCCTGACCACTTTGGGGCTAACTGGTGATATGCATGTTGGCCACAAATCCAGTAATGCCCCTTTAAAGCCCAGGTCCCGGTGGCAAAGGGACCTTTTCAATTTTCATGATCAATTGGGGGGTCAAAATACAGCTTACTCCTTGGGCCCAGTGGTCCCCCCAACAATAGTTGCCCTGCCATAAGAATCACAGCAGTTGCATTTCCAAGCTCCAACATGAGGTTTCCACTTGCAGTTACATCTCACATCTGTTTTGTTAGATTTGGACCAGAACCTATTAAAAAGGGTTTGAGTTCTGTTTTGATGTTGCCATTTCCACTGATAGTCATGGATAACGTGTCCGACTTGTGGAATTATCTCGGGGGCAGCTTAAAAATAAGGGGTCAAAAAACTTATCCTTCCCCACTGCTTTACAGCCTTCTAAATCTTTCTGGTAATTATGGTAGGAGCACTTTACCCAGCTACCATTTGTGAGCTTAACATGTGTTTGATTTCATCTGCCTTGATATCTGAAACAATCATAAGGAAGGCAATTGGAGGTCCAACAATCTAAACCCGAAGATAAAGTCCAGTCACAAACGCTTTTTCCCATGTATACGCTTCCTGTTCTATTTAGACAGTAAGTGCCTCTTTCAGAAGAATGAAGCCGCCATGGACTTCCTTCTTCATCCCAAAATCCTGTTTCATTATGGACCTCACTCAGGGTGCTAATCCACCATTTAGGTTCGACTGGGCTGGCCACCCATGGCCAGTTTTCAGATCCCCCTGGCCCTCCACAGACCCAACAATTGCTAAGGGTAAAGGTTTTTTGCTACTTCTTCTCCTAAGGTCAAAAAATTATTTTCCCATTCTTGGCCCCAACCTAACTGATAATATAAAGGTAACATTATTAAGAGAAGCATTCTAATTGTGTAATCTAATCTCCTAACTTAATTTTTACTTTCACGTTGTCTTCTGCACCACCTGTGGCGAGTGAGGGCACAGAAACAGCTTAACATAAAGAAAACAATGACAGCAAGGGTTGGCCCCCAGTGACTGGAGATCTGAGAGGAGGGATGCCCACACAAACTATTTCAGCAGGCAGTCTGTGGGTAGGCACACGAGGCTTCTCCTGATGTCGACGCACTGGCTACTGCTCCAGTCCACTCCTGCGGAGTGTCAGTCACAGCTTCCCATCATTCTATTCCAGCTGAGATGTCCAAATCTCTAGGGCTGCAGAGACCTTGACACAAGTGTGATGGGTCCACCCGTGTTCAGTTGTCTTGATGGCTGTTTCTGTGGTCAGCAACACCTGGAAAGGTCCACACCACTTTTCCACCAGTGATGCTTCTTTCCACTCCTTAACTAGGACCCAATCTCCCAGTTCGATGTTGTGAACAGCAAAGTCCAAAGGCAGGGTCTGTGCCAGCTGAGTTTCCTGTTGAAGAGGTTTCACAAGAGACAGTATCCGAGCCACATATTGTTTTAAATATACATCACTTATCTCTACCCCCCCCACTAGGCTGAGAATTATAAGGGTCGGGAATTCCAAACATCAATTCAAGGGGAAATAATTTAATATCTCCCCTGGGTTTGGCTCTTATCCTTGCTAAAGCCAGGGGCAGGAGCCGTACCCACAGCATCTTAGTTTCTATCACCAGCTTCAGGAGGTGTTAATTTATTTTTCCATTTATTCTCTCAACCTGACCCAAACTCTGGGGGTGCCAGGGGGTATGGAGGTTCCACTGTATCCTTAAAGCAGTCATAACTCCTTGAAGAATTTTTCCTGTAAAATGAGTTCTCCTATCTGAATCTATTGCTTCCACCATCCCATATCTTGGAATTATTTGTTCCAAAAATACTTTAACAACTGATCCTGTAGTTGCTGAAACAGCTAGAAATGCTTCTGGCCACCCTGTTAATTGACATACTATTACCAGAAGATATTTAAATCTTGCCACTCGAGGCATTTCAGTAAAATCCACCTGGCATCTCTGGAAGGGACGTACTGCCCAACGCCTCCCTCCCCTGGCAAGTTTCTTTGTAACTTTGTTATTTGTTTTAGCACAAGTCAAAAAACCCTCAATAGCTCGCTTTGTGAGGCTAAAGAGACCGACAGCAGCGTACATTTTGAGGAAGGCTTCTGCCAATCCTCAGGAGCCCCAATGACTCTCTTCATGATGTTGTTTTAACAATTGTAATGTTAGAGCTTTTGGTATCCACTGCTTATTTTCCCTTGTAAACCAATTATTTCTTCTTTTCTCTGCCCCACTTTTTTTAATTATCTCAAGTTCCTTTGGTGGAAAAGAGAGTTTCTCTGGCAGCGGTGTGTTGCGTTTCCTAGATACATTGTAAATGGTACATTCCGTGACCCCTGCTGTGCCCTGTATCTTGGTTCCTCTCCCCTCCTGGCCACACAGGGCTGGCCGGGATCCAATTTCTCCCCGCTCCCCCTTTCCAGACCCTAGAAAAGGTCAGTACCCCCTGGCGTCTCTCTCTTTCTCCCTCTTTTCCCTCTCTTTTCCCTCTTTTTCTCTCTTTTTCCCTCTTTTTCCCTCTTTTCCCCTCCTTTATCCCTCGCTACCCACGAGAAATAAACCTGTAACTTTATTAGGGGAAAGAGCCTCTTTTGATATCTTATTTACGTCCATGAGGCAAGGGCCCAGGGGAACTTCACCCTAACACCTGAGCTAGACCGGAGGAAGAGTGAAAAACCCCATTTTGAGGCCAAGTAAAAGCCTCAGTTGGCGCCCCACGTGAGTGGTCTCTACAGAGCACCCCACGTTCAGCTGTGACTCCTATTTTCGGGATTCAACAAGCCTTGGAGCTGATCAACTAGCTTAAATTTCTTTAAGCTGCATTTTGTGCAGTTCAAAGACTTTTCAGCACGAACCGGCAGCCTGTCAGGAGCCCAGACAGGTTGGTTCTGGACGTAGACCCACTACAGTTACACAGACGTCTCTGCCTGCAAGACAAAAGGTGAGTTAAAGTGTCCTTTCGCGGCGGGTGGTTCCCGGAGCTCCGCGGGGGGGGGTCTCACCGGTGGCATTTTTCCGGCCCGGCGCCGTTCTCGGCAGGAGAGGCGGCGGGGGCGTGTTTGCAGCGTGTGCGCGGCTTGGCAGCTCGCAGCCACGTGGTGTGGCGCGGGGGCTGGGGAGGGCTGGACGTGGCCACCCCAGGCGCGGCGCGGCAGGCAGGCAGCTTTGGTTGGTTTCAAAGCTGCGGCACAGGGAGGTTTTTTTGCAGTTTTTGCGGTTTTTACGGGTTTTTGCGGCGGGGTCGATCCCTACAGCAGCGCGGGCACCACGTAAGGTTTTACTGTCAAAAAAACCGGCGAAATTAACATGAGCTCCGCAGCCAGTAAAGCCTGAAAACCGTAGTGTACCAAGCATGTCTTAACAACTAACTCCTTTCCTGTGTTTTAACTGTACTGGGGTGGATATAGTGCAAATTGCTAACACTATGGGCTTACAATAATCTGCCTTACAAAAGAGTATAAAAAACCAACTCAAGGAAATATTAAGTTCAGGAAATGTTTTAATATCTAATAAAAAATTAGCCCGTTTTGCCAGCTGGCTGTCTGTTGAAAAATCTGACCTTGAATTGCAAAATATAAATTCGATTTCATTTTGGGATGAAATAGGGGATTTATTAACTTTAAAAGTAGAAAATGGAGATAAAACTGCCTCTGTATTCCTCCCGATATTCTTACAAATTCGGAAACTTTTAATTCAGACAGAAAACAACAGATAGCAGCAGCAAAATGATTCAAACTCACCTTCCCTTCCCCAAAAACCCTATAACCAAAACCTGGAAAGGACCCTCGGGTCCCCCTGGGAAATGCAGGGCGCCCAGCATGGCTGTAACTGTTCTGAATCCCCGAATCCTCCCCAGTATCCCGGTTCTGACAATTTTTCGAAAATTATCAGCTCTCCTTCCTTGTTCCCTTCCCCTCCGGGCCACAGACACGTGGCCATATCTAGACAGGTCAGGATCGGAGTCCCAGATAGCATTGGCCATGCGGTACAGGGAGAGGGGGGGGGCCCCATATGGTGACAGCCACGTGTCTCCTCCTTCATCCCGCAACCCCCTTCACCCTCCGGTCCCAGCCCATAAGCCTGTCCCCTCCCATAACCCATCCCTGCCCTCGGTTCCACCGCCCCCTCCCCCCTCCAAGACCCTGCCCTGCACGGCACCCGGCGACCCCGCCCACAGGTGTTGCAACCCTGGATTCCACCACCCCTCCCCCTCTCCGGTTTCACATTCCTTCCCTCCAAGCTGCTGCGGGGTGGGGGAGGGCAATGGAGCCCCTGCTAGTTTCAGTGCCCGTGAGGGTGGGGGTTGGGAGGGATCAGCTCACAGCCCCTGCGGGACGGATGGTGCTCCCATAGTGGGGGGGGGGGGGTGGGCAGCCTCCCGGGCCGGGTGGGGGGGGGGGTGCCCAACCCTGAAAGTCAACACCAGGAAAAAGAGTATATACCATCAGTTGCTCCTGTAGTTTATCTTGGTAAGAGAAATGGTAAAAGAAGTTATCAACCTTTCTCCTATCAGGATAAAAAAGAAATTTGTAAAGTCCAAAGAGAATTTGGTAGAAATAGTGAAATCTTTAAAGGCATGATGAGAGCCACTTTTAACTCAAACGAACTGGTTCCATATGATATCAAAGAGCTTTTCCGATGTCTGTTAACTCCTTCAGAATATGATCTATGGGAAAGCCTGTGGAAAAGATCTTTAAAAGTGCTTTTACAAGAGCTTTTAAAAAGCTCAGATAATGCAAAAGATGCTGATAATAATGATATAACATATGAACACCTATGTGGGGAAATAGATTGGCATTGCCCCGAAAGCCAAACCAGAGTACTATCCAAGTCTGTCCTAGATAAAATATGCAATGTTGCAGAAAAAGCTTTTAATCAATTACCAACAGTAGATACTAAAGGCAGTTATGTTAACATTAAACAGTTTACTTCTGAGAATTTCTTACAGTTTGTGGACCGCCTTCATACGCAAGTAGAAAGACAAGTGTCTGATCCAGTATTACAAGCTGAATTAATTAAAGAGATGGCTCAGAGGAATGTTAATGAAACCTGCCGTAGGGTTATCCTTGGCCTTCCCCTGGAGCCAGCGCCTAGCTTAGCACAGATGATAGAAGCCTGCACCAGAAAAGCAGAACTGTTCAGTGGACACGAAAGAAATCCAGGACTGGCACACCCAAAGACCACAGCAGCTGTAACACCAGAAGCCAAGAAGCAACCAATGCCACCAGAGCAACTGCAGCACATCATCTGCTTCCAGTGCAAGCAGCCAGGACACTTCACCAGGGACTGTCCACACAACCAGAAACAGAACAAGACCAACAAACAAAAAAACTAACTTTACAGCGCGTACCCGCCATTAACACCATAGCGCGCTCGGCTATAAATACTGCGGGCTCCACACTCGCAAAAGACTCTCTCTTAATAAACAAAAAGGGGGAGGATGGGATAGAGGGTGTGGGGATGTATGGCAATGAAAATATCAAAGGTTCAGTTAACAAGGTTTGGAAGCCACTAGGCCGTTTTAGGCTCGTGACTACCAAAGGTTTTCATTTCAGGTCACCTGATTGGACAGTCATAACAGTGGACTTACCTAACAGCACACAGGACATGACGTTAAACCACATGAAACTGGACAGTGAGTACTTTGTTGTCGGTGACACAGCACACACACTCCCAGAGATTGAGATGGCTCCCGTGACCATCAAGGGAAGCATAACTGGCCTCATTCTCCTGGCACGGTGTCCTCTACCACCATATTACCTGGTTGAGGGACAAATCTTCGCCCAGGCCATTCCTGTTCCAGCGGAGGTCCCAGTAGATGGAAAATCACCTGAAGTCTACTGGGCAGAAGTGGTGGGTGAGGACAAACCTTCTCTGGCATGCAACCTAACACGTGGATCAGACCACCTCCATGTGGAGGGGGTACTGGACACAGGTGCTGATGTGACTATCATACCCAAAAGGATGTGGCCGTCACATTGGGAACTTCAGCCTGTGGCAGGCAGAATCCAGGGTGTAGGAGGGGTCAAATTGGCAAAAATATCAAAAAGCATCGTACAAATTGAGGGGCCGGATGGCAAATTGGCTAGCATCTGTCCATTTGTTAGAGACTATAAATGCCCTCTATGGGGGAGAGACACCATGTCCCAGTGGGGGGTGAAATTGATTATTCCTAAAACTCCTTGGGATTTTTAGAGGCGGCCACTGTAGAGCGCCCTACCCAAAAGTTGAAATGGCTAGATGATACCCCAAAGTGGGTAGCACAGTGGCCGATGAGTAAGGAGAAGCTCAGGGCGCTTGAGGAGCTTGTGGAGGAGCAATTGGCTAAAGGCCACATAGAGGAGACCACAAATGCGTGGAATTTTCCGGTTCTTGTGATAAAGAAGCCGGGGAAGGACAAGTGGAGGCTACTCCACGTCCTCCAGGGAATAAACAAAGTGATTGAGGACATGGGGTCTCTCCAACTTGGGATGCCTTCTCCAAAAATGCTTCCCTGAGATTGGCAATTGGCTGTTCTAGACATCAAGGACTGTTTCTTCCACATTCCCCTACACCCAGAGGATGCCCCAAGGTTCGCCTTCTCGGTTCCTACCATCAATCGAAAGGCCCCAATGAAGCGCTACCACTGGAGAGTTTTGCCCCAGGGATTAAAATGTAGTCCCTCCATCTGCCAGTGGCATGTGGCCTCATTGCTGTCCCAGGTGCGTGCCCAGAGAAGGGAGGCCATCATCCTTCATTACATGGATGATGTGCTAGTGTGTGCACCCGATAACTCTCTACTCCAAGACACACTTGACCTAGTGGTTAAAGTTTTAACCTCTGCTGGATTTGAATTGCAGTAGGACAAAGTCCAAAGGATGCCACCTTGGAAGTACCTGGGCCTGGAAATTACTGCACGGACCATTGTTCCGCAGAAATTGGAAATTAATTGTAATCCAAAAACCTTAGCAGATCTCCATTCCCTGTGCGGGTCATTGTATTGGGTCAGGCCCTGGCTAGGCCTCACTAATGAGGACCTAGAACCTCTCTTCAATTTATTGAAAGGGGAGAGAGAGCTGCTTTCTCCCAGGGAACTGACCCCAGAGGCAAAGACTGCAATTGAAAAGGTACAAAAGACCTTAGGAGAGAGGCAAGCTCACCGTTACCAGCCCGAGCTGCCCTTCAAATTCATTGTCCTAGGAAAACTGCCACACTTACACGGGTTAATATTCCAATGGATCAAGGAGCAGAGAGAGTCACTCTTAATCATAGAGTGGGTCTTCCTCTCCCACCAAAGATCCAAAACTATCACTAAGCCACAAGAGTTAATAGCACAGCTGATTCGGAAAGCAAGGATCAGACTGTATGAACTAGCTGGTTGTGACTTCACATGTATTCACCTCCCTGTTAAACTGTCTGAGGAGGGAAAGAACTCTCCTGACAAATTGACTAAAGAGATGTTTGAGCATTTGCTCCAGAGCAATGCCAGTCTCCAATTAGCCCTGGACAGCTACAGAGGACAAATATCAGTCCATGCCCCGTCTCACAAGCTGTTTAATGAGGAATTCCACCTCATTCCTCGTGAGAAGAGGAGTCGGAGACCACTCAAAGCTCTCACAGTGTTCACAGATGCATCTGGGGCATCCCACAAGTCGGTGATGACTTGGAGAGATCCTCAGACTCAGCATTGGGAAGCTGATGTTGATTTTGTGGAAGGGTCACCCCAGGTAGCTGAACTGGCAGCAGTCGTGAGAGCCTTTGAAAAGTTCTCAGAGCCAATAAACTTGGTGACAGACTCAGCCTATGTAGCGGGGATAGTGTCCAGGGCGGAGCAGGCAGTGCTAAGAAACATCGAAAATGAGCAGCTTTTCAGGTTGCTTTCCGAACTAATTTATTTGATTTCTCATAGAGAACACCCGTTCTATGTGATGCATGTGAGATCACACACAGATTTGCCAGGCGAAATTGCAGAAGGGAACCGTCAGGCAGACTCCCTTGCAACCCCAGCAGAACAAGCAACCCCAGCAGAACAAGCACGCCTTCCTGACATCTTCCAACAGGCAAAGCTGAGCCACCAGCAGTATCACCAGAATACACCAGGTCTAATGCGTCAATTCCAGCTAACACGGAGTCAGGCTCGAGCCATTGTGGCCACCTGTCCCAACTGTCAGCTGCACACCATGCCCTCAATAGGCATGGGGGTAAACCCCCGAGGTCTTGGCAGTTGTGAGGTATGGCAGACAGACATCACTCACATTCCTAGTTTTGGTCGCCTCAAATATGTGCATGTTAGCATTGACAGGTATTCAGGCGCAGTCTATGCCTCTGCCCACATGGGAGAAAGGGCAATGCATGCCAAACAACACCTAGTGCAAGCCTTTTCAGTGTTGGGGGTCCCTAAGGAAATCAAAACTGATAAGGGGGCAGCGTATAAGTCCAAGGAGTTCCTAGAATTCGTCCAGCAGTGGGGAGTGGAACATAAAACTGGCACCTCCAACTCCCCCACAGGCCAAGGTGTAGTTGAGCGAGCTAATCAGACGCTCAAGCAGGTTTTGGCTAAACAGAGCAGTTCAACTGCGCGGATGTCTCCACAGCAGAAGCTCTGCAAAGCCATGTTTACTATCAATTTCCTGAATTGTTCATTTGAAAACATGAGTCCACCTGTGGTACGTCACTTTAACAGTAGTAAACAATTCAAGTTATCCCAACATCCTCCAGTTTTGATTAGGGACCCAGAAACCTGGGAAATCAAAGGTCCCTATGAGCTTGTTACCTGGGGGCGTTGCTACGCGTGTGTATCCACTCCCTCAGGCCCTCGGTGGATTCCCCAAAAGTGGGTGAAACCGTTTGTTCCCAAACATCCTGCTCCAACTGAGGAGAACGAGGAGCAGGTGGCTGTGGCTTCAAAAAGAAGACGCCGCTGGAAAAAAGGAAAAGAAATCCTCATAGAAGGTGGCATTCCGGCAGATAGAGACTTTTAATAGGTTTTATAATGTTTGTCTTTCCTTCTAGAGAAAAGCTCTCTTCTCTCAGTCCTGTGATGAACCCCATCCAAGCTGTCTTCCTGTTAACACTGAACAGTCTAGCAGCTGCATGGATCATCCCTCAGCCACGTCAGAACATCTGGGTGACCCTGGCACAGACGCTCCAACAGAAAAACACATGTCTGTCCACAGCAGCAACAGCAAACCCTATGTCCACCTGCCTGGTAGGAATCCCATTGAAGGCTGGAGAATATTCAGCCAGTTTTGAAACACACTTGCCCAATGAAATTCCTGAGTCACATACCATTTCATCACACAAAAATCATAGGCAGCAAGCTGGAGTAAATAAGAACCCCATAGAAGAGTTGCTGCCAAGTTTGCCCAAAACAGCTCAAGAACCCCAAGAATTAGAACTGTTAGGTTCCTACCCAGCACAATATTGCATCCACTTTAGAATCTTCCCAAAACCTTCTAGCATAAAGGAATTCCACAACATAATGCAACATCGTGTGGAATTCACTTCCAAAAGGTGGTGCAATACTATAAGCCATATTGCAACTGATACCCCAACTTATTCAAGCCCCAAAAGCCTCCCAAAGGGATTGTTCTTAATTTGTGGAGACCGGGTGTGGGCAGGAATTCCTTCTCGGCTCTTAGGAGGGCCATGCACCTTCGGGCTGTTGTCCCTGTTGGCACCCAACGAAACCTTGATTAGCGATTGGACTCACAAAAACAAATCAGGTAATAAAATCCAAAAACGAAGTGCAGACAATATGGACCCAAACTGTAATTCTGAAATTTTCCATTGGGCCAAGTCCAAAAGAATTGCTGTGTCCCTGTTTCTTCCGTGGGTTGCAGCAGCTAAAGCTCTAGGCGAATTGGGCCACCTAGAGTGTTGGGTAGTCAAACAGGCAAACTTAACATCCACTGCAATCAGCTCCCTCCTAGAAGACGAGGAAATTACCAGGCAGGCCCCACTACAAAATCGTGCTGCTATAGATTTTCTCTTGCTACTGCAAGGACATGAGTGCCAGGAATTTGAAGGACTTTGCTGTATGGACCTGACCTCAAAAGCTCCTAACATCCATGCTGCCCTCCGAAACATGAACAACTTGATCGGACAAGTGAAGCAAGAATCTGAAGATTGGTTCAATGGACTGTTCAAAGGCTGGGGACTCACAGGGTGGTGGACATCTATAGTCAAAACAATTATGTTAATTTTTGTTATTCTTTTTCTTGTAATAAGGGCGTTCGGAATCCTACGTCACTTAGTTTTCAAAGCCATTAATGGTCTCATTCCCTCTACCTCAGTAGTCAATCACATAGAAATGAAAAACTTGGAACAATCTAACCCTCCCACCAACTACAAGTGGTGGGCAAAATCATAATTTGAATGAAACTAATATCCTTCTTTCAACTTTGTTAAACAAAAAATGGGGAGATGTTGCGTTTCCTAGATACATTGTAAATGGTACATTCCGTGACCCCTGCTGTGCCCTGTATCTTGGTCCCTCTCCCCTCCTGGCCACACAGGGCTGGCCGGGATCCAATTTCTCCCCGCCCCCCCTTTCCAGACCCTAGAAAAGGTCAGTACCCCCTGGCCTCTCTCTCTCTTTCTCCCTCTTTTCCCTCTCTTTTCCCTCTTTTTCTCTCTTTTTCCCTCTTTTCCCCTCCTTTATCCCTCGCTACCCACGAGAAATAAACCTGTAACTTTATTAGGGGAAAGAGCCTCTTTTGATATCTTATTTACGTCCATGAGGCAAGGGCCCAGGGGAACTTCACCCTAACACCTGAGCTAGACCGGAGGAAGGGTGAAAAACCCCATTTTGGGGCCAAGTAAAAGCCTCAGCGGTGCAGTTACTGGGAGCAAAGGGAGGAACTTAGAAACTTCTGGCAACAATGCAGCTTTCTGAGCTTCTTCATCAGCCAGTTGGTTTCCTATTGCCTCTTCTGAGCACCCTGCCTGATGCCCCTTAATGTGGATTATTGCCACCCTTTTTGGTAAATTCACTGCCTCCAGTAGGCAAGAGATTAAGTTCTCATGAGCTAATGTCTTTCCTGTGCAGATTAATAAACCTCTTTCTTTCCATACTTTTCCAAATGTCGATATGACCCCATATGCGTATTTAGAATCAGTGAAGATATTCACTGTCTTGTCTCAGTATAATTTACAGGCTCTCACAAGCCCATACAGCTCTGCTCTCTGAGCTGACCGAGTGCGTGTTAACCTCCCCCCTTCCTTTAATTGCTTCCCATTCACGATAGGGTGTCCTGTAAAACGTTTTCCTTCTACCACCTTTGAGGACCTATCAATGAACGCATTCTCTCCCTCAGGCCAGGGAATATTCTGTAAATCCTCCCTAGCCCGAGTCTGGAGGTCTATAACCTGGATTCAATCATGGATTTTTTCCTGGCCCCCCTTTTCTCCAGGGCCATTTAAATAGGAGGCTGGATTAAAATCTTCCCCACTTTTAAATTCTAAATCCTCTTGTTCCATTAAACAAGATTCATACTGTAATAATCAAGCACTCGTCATCCACTTAGAGGCTCTCTTAGTTAACAAAGATTTAATCTGATGTGGGACTTTAAGAATGAGATACCCTCCCCTTGTCAGCTTTCGGGCCTCATCCACCATCAGAGCTGTGGCTGCACAGTTCTGTAGACAATGGGGCCAGCCTCTGACCACCGGGTTTAACAACTTAGAAAAATAGGCAATAGGCCTCCTTGGTCCCCCATGCTCTTGCACCAAAATTCTTTTAGCATGACCTTGTTTGACATCCACATATAGTTGAAATTCCTTTTATGCATCTGGAAGAGCTAAGACTGGGGATGAACCAATTTGTCTTTTAATTTCTTAAAGCTTTTCTTTCCTTCTTGTGTCTATACTGAATCGTTTGAAAAAAACGGTATAATCACAAAGACCCTCTATCTAATTAAAGTTACAAAGTGGTATGTTTGTTCACCGGCGGGTGGCACGAGAGTCACCTCCGAAAGGCGTGACCGCCCCGAACAAGGTTCTTTGCCATCTATTTTTTCCCCAAGATCTTACATACAATACATATGCATAACCCCAGCACCTCCCATCCCATATTAAAATGAGCCCATTAGTCCTTCACGCGTGCGCAGTTCTTTTCTTGAATTTGGGTTGGTGGTCTCAAAATGGGTCAGTGGTCTCAAAGGATGAAATCAGGAGAGTCTTCATCAGGTCTTGGTGACCCTCTGGCATGATCCAAGGCCCTGTGCTTCATGGTTAACGGTTTACTTATTTTACGTTCTTCTGTCTGTAAATTCATAATAGCAGATAATTATACCAATTAGCTCTAGCCTAAGCATCTAGTAATTATTAACCTACCATTAATCTACCTAACTTACATCTTGGTCATGGAAACTACTTCTACTCTTAGCAAAAATCTTAACTTTTCAAAACCATGATTCAATACCACAACATTAGGACTGTTTTCGGTCAAAAAGTTATATAAAGGTCTGACCACAACAGAAAAATCCTCGATCCATGCTCTGCAGTACCCCACCAACCCTAAAAACTGTCGTAACTCCTTTTTAGTCTGGGGTAATGGTACCTGTAAAATCCCTTGTATCCTTTCTGGATCAATACACCTTAACCCTTTAGTCAGAATGTGTCCCAAATATTTGACCTTCCTTTCTACTAACTGCACTTTCTTTTTGGATACTCTAAGTCCTTTTTTAGCAAGAAAATTAAGCAGCTTTACAGTAGCCTCTTCAACCACCTTTTCCTGTTCCCCTGATAAGAGCAAATCATCCACATAGTGCAACAACTTAACTCCTGAGGGTGGAGTAAACTCTTAATATTTTCTGCAAAGCTTGCCGAAACAGAACCGGTGACTCAGTATATCCTTGAGGGAGTACTGTCCATGTCAATTGTTTTTTTATCATTTTCCCTCCTTCCTCCTGTTCCCACTCAAAAGCAAAATACTGTTTACTATCTTCTGTGATCGGACACCCCCAGAAAGCATCTTTCAAATCCAGTACGGAATAATACTGATGTGAAGAAGGGATTTGATTCAGGATTGTGTATGGATCTGGAACTGTGGGATGCCTTGGTTTGACAATATAATTTATTATTCTTAAATCCTGCACCATTCTGTAGGTTCCATCTGGTTTCTTAACTGGCAGGATAGGAGTGTTATAGGGAGACATACATGGCTCCAAAAGACCTGCTTTTAGCAGGGACTCAATAACAGACTGTAACCCCTTCTTTCCCTCCCTTGAAAGAGGGTATTGCTTTTTAGACACCACTTGTCCTGGTTGCTTCAAAGTAATTTGGAGAGGCTTTATGTCCAGTTTCCCATATTTCCCTGGGGCTGCCGATACTTCTGGATTTATTTCAGCATAAGCCTTCTCAGACATTTTACACAAAGATATTACAGTTTCGGACTCCGTGTCACTTTTTACAATACTAATTTGCATTCCCATTCTAGCCATCAAATCTCTTCTCAGTAAATTATAATCACAATTAGGAACAAACAGGAATTCATGCAGTTCAAACCTGTCCCCCACATTTATTAACAGCGGTGGAATAAAATGCACTCGCTCATCCTTCCCGCTTACTCCTTGAATAACCAAGGATCTTTTTTACAATTTCCCCCCCTTAGGTATAAAATGTAAGGTGGATCTAGAGGCCCCTGTGTCTACCAGAAAACACACCTCCTCTCGATCCGGACCCACCTTAAAAGTTATCAAGGGCTCCTGAGTGGTGGGTCCTTGGTATAATAGGAGCCCCTGACACCCCTAACAATCCATTTCCATTTTCCTCTGGACTTCCTCCTCCTGAGGGTCCAGCTGTTTCTGCGGACACTCGTTTTTCCAATGCCCTTCTGCCCTGCAGATAGCACACTGGTTCCTCCTCAGCCACTGTTTGGGTCAGCAGTCCCCTGCCGAGGAGGGAATGCCTCTGCCACTTCCTTGTGGCCGACCTCGTCCCCTCTGTCCCTGGGGACCCCTTGGACCCTGCAGTTTATTCATCCGGAGCTGCAAAAACTCTGCCATCATCTTTGCCTTAGCTTTTGCCTTTTCCTCATCCCTTCTTACATCTATCTGCTGTGTTTTTCTAACCAATTCCTCCAGAGGCTTATTCTGCCAGTCTTCATCTTTCTGTACTCCTTTCCTTATATCAGACCAGGCCTTAGTAACAAATTGTACCTTAAGCAATGTGTTGAAGGCTGGCTGTCATGATCCGCTATTAATGCAGAGGGGGGGTCGTGATGGTTCTTTTGATCTCAAAGGTGCAAACAGGCAAAATGCAGGAGACAAAATCAGTTTATTCGACAACAGCAATGCATTTTCATTAAATGCCAACAACTCAGTTGCGATAGAGGGGAGAGATATAGGAAACAAAGCATAGAGAGAGAGAAAGGAAAGAAGGGGATTGGAAAATAGCTACCAACAGACGAGACGGATGTCCTCACAGGTCAGCCGATAGACGAGTCTTCGTCCGTGGGGAGATCTCAAGGGTCTTCTCCAGAGGGTCGCTTTTTATAGTCCTTCTCCAAAGTGAGTGGCTTCTGGCCAAGAGGTGGGAAGATTTATGGCCCATTGTATGGTGCTGCAGGAGACAGGTGCGGTCAAGCAGTCCTCAGTTTGTATAACACAACCTCCAGTTGGTACAATAAAACCTCTGGTTGGTGCCACAACAGCACAGTCCAGTGAACACAATACACCAGCACACAGTCACTTGACAAGCATCCACCTTGGCCAAGCCAGGAAAGCATTGTTCGGAGTCAGCCTGGGTGGGGGTCCTCGAGGTCTCCTTGTGACGGTTGAGAGGCAAATCGAGGGAAACTTCAGACCAACCCTTACACTGGCCCCTCAGGATCCATCTCCTCATGGTTCCTCAAGGCATCTCTAATTCTCTCCAACCAATGAGAGGGGCTTCCCTGTTTCTCCTGTTCTAACAACATAGCCTTAGCTATGTCGTTACTTCTGGGAGCTGCTGACTTGACTGTCCTGATCAAATAAGCACGGTAATCATGGAGGCGAGCCAGACTGGCCTGGTTATTTGGGTCCCACTGGGGGTCTGCCTGGGGGATGGCATCATCCACCGTAGGTGCATTGGGTCCAGCTCCCCCTGCTGCTTGTGGATGTTCATCCTCCCACAGCTGCGGAGTTTTCTGCAAAATCATTCATTTCTCTGATGACCCAAACAAAATTCCCAAAAGAAAATCCCAGTCCTTCCATGTATAATCCGCATTTACCAAATATTCCTCTATCTTTTCCCCCACCCCTATGGGATCATCCAAATATGGGGGTAATTCTTTTTTCAACCCTCTTATATCCTGGGTATTAAGTGGTACAATTAAAAAGCCACATCCTCCCCCTTGACCCCCCAAAAGAACTTGATGGATTGCCATCTGGTGTACCCCTGTCTCTTGGGGGGCTTCTGATGCCCTAAATTGAGTTCCTCTTCTAGTTCTACGGGATGATACAACATGCTGCTCCCCTTCCCATACACCATTATTATTCTCAGGTGAGGCTATAGGAATGACATTTTCCTGATCCCTTTGCTCTGGAAGTTGAGGATACAGGTGACCTGCAGCTGGCCCTCAGTCAGCTGGCAACACTGAGGGACAAGATGGGGGAAGATGCTGAAAAACATCCCAATCCTCACCACTTTCCTCTTCCTCCTCTTTTTCCTTTTTTCCTTTTTTTCTTAACACATAGATTTCTCTTGTTGCTTGTCTGACCCATATTGATCCACATTCCCTTTCAATCCATCCTTTCCAATTCTCCTCTAAATACCTCCACAAAATTCGACACAAATGAATTTTATCTGTTCCATAAGGAGGCCATATAAGCCCCCTGGCCAACTTATACTCTGGCCACACAAAATAACAATATTTTACCACCATTTCCATAGTTACCTCTGGGTGAATATACAATCTGTCCCAAGACCTCAGCATTCTCCCCAAGGGAATCTCCGGGGGTATTATGGGATCGTCATCCCTTTTGCCAGGGCCCCTTCCCGCCTTCACCCTTCCAACCCTCTCTGGGTGCCCCGTTTTACCTGTGCTACCCACCATGGGTGCCCTCCCAGGTGTACCTGTACTACCCTCCATGGGTGCCCTCCCAGGTTTGCTCCCCGAAGATCCCATTTTACTCACCAGTAAGATTTTCAGTGGTCCTTTCCTGCGGACTCTTCACTGACCCCCCCTGGTCCGCCACTCGTCTGTCTCCTGGACAGTCTCGGGAAACCAATCAGTAGCCCAGTGCCGGCCAGCACCAAGGGGAGCTGATCACCGAAACTGCGTGAGGCGCGCCTTCAGCTCCACTCGCTGCCCCCCGCCCCGGACGGTGGAAATATCCTGGACGAGCCCCCAAAATTGTCAGGAAAATTAATCCACAAACACCAGAGGTTTATGTCCAAAAAGGAGACAGAGGAGTCCTTTTTGCTTTATTCAAATAAAGGGAGAGGCCATGGGACATTCCCCTGGGATCTCTCAAATTTTTGGAGGACGCAGCCTCCTTTTTATCTTATTTTCCTGGCCGCATTTCCCTCTCTCTTTCCCCATTGGCTGAGGTACTTGAGAGGTACAGACTTCCCGGAACGCCTGATACCTGAAATTCCCCTCTAATGTATAACTCTCCCTTTTAATTTTTAATTATTATAGAATTCATAGTTTTCCCCCATTGCTTCTTTCATCTTTCGATATCCAATTTTATTTATCAGCAGCCCTACAGTTTGTTTGTAAAGGCAAATATCTTTTTCCATTCATCAATCAGTGGAATCCATCCCATTGTTTCTTTTATCTCTCAGTGCTAGTCTTATCTACAAGCAGATCCACAGCTCATTTGTAAAGACAAATTCAACATTCCTCTCACAGGTTTTCCCTGAGGCACTTAAGTAGATGGTGAAGGTCCCTTCCAGTGAGGTAGGGTGTTAATAAAGTCCCAGTCCAATGGCCGCTGTTATGAGCAGAGCTTCACTCACGATAGGAGAAGACTGCAGAAGACAGAACCTCACAGTGGTGCGTGAATTCTTCCCACAGTGACTGCAGCCTGTCTCCCCTCCGATGCAGAGAGAGAAAGTGAGCATGAGAGAACTAGAAGCTGCTCCCAGCCCCTCATCCCCAGCCCAAAATCTCGAGGTATCTCTGCTCTTCCCTAGAGAATGCCCCTCAGCTACGATAGTGTAGCCAGCTGCACTACTCTCCCTCCCCCTTGGCTACATTTTTTGTCTCTCTTAAGTACCGGTCGTTATTGTCTGTTAGCAACAAATGGGACAAAATTCCATGAGAGAAAGAAGCAAAAGGAAAAATCCTAACCCCCAACAATGTTTTTCCCAATGCGCCCCAGGATTCCATTGTCCTTCTTGGCCTCAAGGGCACCGCTGTCTCATGGATAACTTCTTGTCCATCAGGATCTTCTGGTTCTTCTTGGCAGAGCTGCTTTCCAGCAGGTCACGCCCAGCCTGTGCTGGTGCCCAGGGTTGCAGGAACAAAGGACTTCCGAATGACAAATCAATGTGAGTATGCAGAAGCAGATTTATTGTTTACCTTATACCCTACTTATACATTCTAAAACTCCTGTCCACGGGATCATGCATGTTTTAATTGGTGGTTCTATCTTGTCCACGCACTCTGCATGCACCTTGAAGGAAATATCATTGGTTATGGTCCAATGCTTCACCACCCACCTTTATCTTGGTTCTTCTAATTTTGATATTCTGTTTTTCAGCTTCTTCTCTCCCAATTTAGCACAATTTATGTTTCAGTAGCCTTGACAAATTACAGAGTGTTTGATAAAACAGCAGAAAAACAGCTAAAAATGGCTAGGCTGGTGCACCTGGTATAAACTATGGCCTAAACTATTCAAATACATTGCTACATGGGGTTATTCTTCCCCAAGAAGAATATCATGTTGAATTAGTAGCTGGCAGTGGACACAGGACCAGGACTCATGTCCATGCATTATATAAAACAAATCAAGCAGGTCTTTGAATTATAAGACTAGAATTCTATGAAGGGCTTCTTCTGATGTCACAAAACCCAGAAAGCAAATCTCATATGCACAGTTCTCAGAATCCTGAGATAGAATTGCAACCTAGTAACTCAAAATTTAGTAATTCAAAATATACTCACGTTTTGGTTTTTTGTTTTTATTATACTTACTATTTTAATATAATACCATTTCTTTAAAAAACAGCCTCACCTTTCAAATTTCTTCCTCTGTCTAGGTTTCCTTCTGAATCTTCCCTTAGCCTTCCTTTTTCTGTCCCCCTTCTTTGCTGTCCTTTACCAGTGTAGTTTTGTCTACTATTCCATGTCAAACATTGCCAGAATTCTCCTCATTGCTCTGAGGTTACTGCTTTGGTCCTGCTCAGCAAAAGAGAAATAGTGTTGATAACCTCAAATCTGCCTTCTTCACTGATGCTTAATAGTACTTCAACCTGTGAAGTCGAATTATTAAGGTCTGTTATTGAATATGGAACTTTTGCTGTGATTGGACCATCCATACCTATCCTCTGATGGAGGGGAGCTACTGTCACATCTCTGTGTTTAACTCTACTTCTCCCTGCAACTGGACTAAAACCCCCTGCTCCTCGATGCATCCTCACTATCCTCTCTATCTTCTCTTCTGGACATACTAAATCTACCTCTACATGCCAGTTTCCTCATAATATCAGTCTTGGCAGCCTGATTATCTGTTCCCCCATACAACCTGCAATTAAGCCTGACCATAAGATCTAAATCATCCTCCTTATGAGGGAGATGTTTAGAACAAATTTGTCCTATGCTGTACATAGAACAACACCATTTTAACCCTTTTCCTTGATTCTCCTTTTCAAGAGCCAGCATAAAAGGATCTGAGAGAGTTGGGTTCAACCCACAATCTTTCTGCCATTCGGGATGATTCTCCAAAGTGAAAACTATATCAGCATACATAACCTCATCACATTTCTGTTCCCATCTTAAAAGCGTTAACTGTAACAATGTATTGTAATTCATGGCTCCATTTTGTGGACACTTTTATGCATTCTAGTTTGTACAACGGCCATAATTAATTACAACACTTAATCAAATTCTCCCTGGTATCTGTTTCCCCAGGGGGCCCACCAATCTTCCTCCAATGTCGCAAAATGCAGCCAAGTGGGGACTTCTCCAGAATGCCCCCTTTAGATTGTCCACTACCCATCTCCGAATAGTAGAACCAAAATGTTACAATAGAGATGTAAATACAAATGCAAAATAATTATAAATTGATAAAACCAAGTCAAATACCAAATCCCAGATTATCAAATAACCGACCCAATGCACTGGAAGATCCGCATGTCTTATGTGGGCACGATTCCCAGAAGAATGCTTTATTATCAAATGGGATTTCACCCGTGTCCCAGACTGGTCTGAAGATCTGTAGTCTTCTCCAAAAAGTCCTGGTGCCAGCGTGAAGATCCAGAGATCCCTTAGATCCACGGGAGATTAGGCAGTGTTCCATCTGGAGTCACCAAAAATTATGCCAAAATCAGCCAGATAGAAACTTTTAAACAGAGTTTTGAGTATTAGAAAGCAGGTATTCTTTATTGCAGTGCACTGGTCACTCAGAGGATCCTTCTTCTAATTGAGTGCTCCAAGCATCAGGTAAACAGAGGTTTTTATCATATACACTGATTACATATTCATTAGCTATCCCCGCTTACTTGATGCATATTTATTGCTTTATTTTACATAGTCATACCCCTTATCGTAAGTCCTTATATGGACCTTTGGGGTCTTCTTCAGTGGTCTTCAATGCCTGATGTCCTTTTAAGTGGCTGTTTCTTGATCTTCACTTTTGCATAAGCACAATATCATTGTTTTGCATAACTTCTACTTTGTCAGCCTTGCAGAGCTGAGCTGGCATCCTACTTGTGTTTTGCATGACTTCTGTTTGCTTAAGTTGCATCCTTTATCGGCTTCTCCAAAGCTGTGCTGTTCTGTTTTACTGTCTTTATCACTGTGACAAACAGAACTTATTCTCATGCCTTTTATTTCAAAGCCAGATTTGACATAAATGTAGAAGAGAATAAGTCTGTCACACCCATTTGTCTTTTTAGTTTAATTAATTAATTTATTTTCTTTTAAGATATTTTAGCCAATGTTATGACTGCTTCATTTTCTTGCATCTGTGACTCATGAAGTAGAGGGAGAGTTTTAGAGAGGAGCCAAGCCACAAAGTTCACATACAAATTCTTATTTTTCCAAGGTGTGAGGGAATTCAGATTTGCGGTTTTGGACCATCTCAGGAATGAACAATTCAGTTCCTAGATAAGTAATTTGACACATTTCTCCCTTTCCCTCCACTCTCACTACTTTTGATTTTATCTTACTGTTTCTGTTATCTGTGATTGAAAAAACAGAATGAAAAAGTGATCATTATTAGGTTGTCTCTCTGCTGGAATGGGAGGGGAACAGAAATCTTCTACTTGAGGGCAATAATATTTCCCACATTTGCAGTCATCCATGTGTGGTTACTGCACTAGAGAGAGAGAAAAAGAGAAAGCAAGGACAGCAACACACATGGGCCTCTTTAGGGAAAAAAGACCAACTTTATTGAGTGGACAACCCATATTTAAAGCATGTTCCACAGAGCTAAGACAAGACAGTAGCTCATTGGATAATTGGGTGTTGGGGGTTGAATTGCTCCCTTTTCTTTCTGTGGAATTTCTCCCATTGTTATGCTAAGTAGTTGTGGCTACACATTAGGAACGATAAATGTTCTCTCGCAGGGGGGTGGGTGGAGGGGAAGGGGGGGAGACCGGAAAAGGAAAGGTGGGAGAGGGGTCTACAGCGGGCTGGGACTCTCTCTCGCTTGGCTCGTGGAGTGGGAGGACGGCCCGGGCTCCGATCTGGCATCTCCCCTGCCATCCCAATGCTGAGATACACGCTCTCTGCCGTTGGACATCGCTCTGCTGCTCTCCCACCTCGTCCTAGTACCTCCGATCACTCTGCCGAGCACCACGACCAACACCGAGAGGGGGGAGTCGCTCCTCCATCCCTCTCACCCCTGGGCCGTTGCCGCCATCACTCCAGCCCTCTTCGACTGCGCGGGACCTACCCTGCCCCCACAGCACCGGTAACTGAGCACAGGGAGAGAGGGCTTTGGCCAAAGGGACTGGAACTGAGCTATACTGTTCTGTTTTGTTGTAAATTTTTATAGCTGTTGTTATTTCTGTGTTGGAGGTTGAATTGTTCCCTTTTCTTTCTGTGGAATTTTCTCCCATTGTTATGCTAAGTAATTGTGGCTACATCTTAAAACGACAGATAATGTTCTCTCGTAGGGGGGTGGGTGGAGGGGGATTGGGGGGGGGGGGGGAACCGGAAAAGGAAAGGTGGACGGGGGGTCTGGAGTGGGAGACTCTCTCTCTCGCTTGGCTCGTGGAGTGGGAGGACAGCCCGGGCTCCGGTCTGGCATCTCCCCTGCCATCCCAGTGCTGAGATCCACGCTCCCTGCCGTTGGACATCGCTCTGCTGCTCTCCCGCCTCACCCTGCTATCTCCGGACACTCTGCTGAGCACCACGACCGACACCATGAGGGGGGGAGTCACTTCCCCATCCCTCTCACCCCTGGGCTGCTGCCGCCATCACCCAGCCCTCTTCAACTGCGCAGGACCTGCCCTGCCCCCACAGCACCGGTAACTGAGGGCAGGGAGACAGCCTGCGGCCAAAAGGGACTGGAGCGGAGCTAGACTGTTCTGTTCTGTTGCCAATTTTTATACCTGTTGTTGGTTTTTTTCTGCCTTGTTGGATATCAGTAAAGAACTGTTACCCTTATCCCCACACCTCCTGCCTGAAGGCTTCTGATTTGGACCTAAAATAATTAACAGGGAGGGGGTTGCATTCCGCATCTCAGGAAAGGGGCTCTTGCCTTTCCTTAGCAGATACCTGTCTTTCAAACCAAGACATTCTGCTATTTTGCCTTATTAGATATCAGTAAAGAACTGTTATTCCTATCCCCATATCTCCTGCCTGAAGACCTCTGATTTGAAACTAAAATAATTAAAAGGGAGGGGGTTGCACTCTGCATATCTGAAAAGGGGTTCTTGCCTTTCCTTTGAAGATACCTGTCTTTCAAACTGAGACATTGGGAAAAACGTCCATGGGACAGTATTTCAAAACGAGTCCCACAGTCAACACCATGTTCTAATCTCTATTATGAATTCCATTCTGTTTTGACCAAATTATCATCCTGGGAGAAATTCTCCCTAACTGAAGTTGAACCAGTTTATCAGCCTGGGAATGGAGCTGAGAAAGCAGAAGGTCTGGCCTGAAAGTGATTTTCCAGGCTGTAATTTTCCTAGCTCTCTAAAATGTGTGTCCACATCCATGACTAAGTAGTTATTTATATTGCTCTTTATCACTAGTATCTGTGCACTTCCCAAGTAATGTCGATGACAATAAAAAAAAATCCATAATGGACTGCAGGATTCAGGATTTTCAGGCTCTTCTTTCTTCAGGTCAGAAATGTTTTGTTGGGGAGAGAAAAAGTTTTAGAGATTGTCAATAAAAAAAAAAGATGCATTTGAAATGAAACATTTATGACAAAAATGGCTGTCTCAATAAAGAGACTTGTTTGTGTTTCTGAAGACTGTCAGAATTGAGGCTTTCCTCATCTTTTCCTCATAAAGCAAGAGAAGAGAGTATTTTTTTTCCTAGTTCTCAAATTCTTCATCCTGATCTTTGAGATCAATATTGTCCAGATGTGCACAACTGTAGCACTGTGTGGACTCTATCTGATACAGCTTCAAGATGCAGTGGAAGTAGGTACGCCTACACCAGGGTCACTGATGTTTACAAGAAGACTGGGACGGCAGCAAGAGTAATCCTCTGACGGTGATCAACAAAGAGACAGGACCCTCACTTGCATAACAAAGAGTTGAGACCCCCATTTGATGCAAGCATGAAGCCGATTTATTGATTTCACACATCAATATATATACTTTTTCAACTATAGCTAAAAATAGCATGACCACACAACTGGTGTTTCTAAGTAACATTACTTAATCAGAGCATCTCATTCTCCTTTCATCTGGAACCTGACTCCTGCTTCACTGACTTTGGTGTATCTTCTCTGTTCTTTTTCCTCTCACTCAAGGGAGGATTGAAGGCCTGCAAGTCTTATCTGAGCATTGGAAGAGTTAAAATCTCACATGGAGGATGCAGAGGCTGTGGCCAGGCCATGCTGGAGCTGTGCCAGGATCTCAGGAGACTCAGGCCATGCTGGAAGGGGAAGGCCCAAACCAGAAACAGAAGTGGCTGCTCTGGAAAGGGTGTGGCAGGGGGACAGCTGGGACCTCAATCAGCCTCCCTGGGCCCCAGCTACAGCACCCACTGCTGATGGCCACCCCTCCTCCCTGCCCAGACATGCCAGTTTCCTAGACAGAGGGGGCCCGGCCCTGCCTCCTGCCAGGCCTGCAGGCCTGCAGTGGAGCTAAGCTCAGGCCCTGTTACCTGCACTCCTGCCAGAAGAGAAAAGGCACCTTTCCCGGGTTTGATCACTTCAAAGTGCGAATTCACAAAGGCGGGCCAAATCCTCCAATTGGTTTCCCAGGCTGTCAACAACCAAACCAGCCTCCAATTGGTCCTATCAACTGACAGAGGAAGTTGTCAGGGAGAAAACTTCCATGGATGCCCTTTTCTAAGTGCCAATAATGCAAAACCAGCACAAACTAGAACACAAGTTTGCCAAGGTGTTCTCTGACCCAGTCCCCCTTGACCAAGGGAAAGTCTTCACTCATCCTTTTTATTTCATGTTCCAGGTATTTGTTTTGGTTTGAAGGTAAACCAGCGAGAGGAATTAACCACACAGAAATATCGTGCAAGAGATTTCAATTCAGACTTACAATTTAATAGGAAAGTTACAATAAAGACAATAGTACAGAAACACTGGCTTAAACCGACAAAATCAGAATAAAACCTGACACCCTGTTGGTCAGGGTGGTGGTAGCAGTCTGATTAAATGGTTGTTTCAGTCCCGTTGGAGTGATAGATATGGTCTTGCAGAAACAGTGGTCCTGTGGAAAGGTCTGGTCCTTGTCTGAAGGTTCAGTGGTGATCCCTTCAAGTCCCAAAACCTTGAGATTATATACCCTCAAATCCAGGCAGGAATTTTCAGTACCTCCCCCAGGGCAGGGGGAATGGAATGATGCAATCCTATGAGTCATAGGATATTTTGGGGAGTTCAACAGAAAGTGATGTAGGTGGTGGTAGATTACATATTTTGGTTACACCTTATATTGTTACCCAAGACAGTATTGCTCTGTAATATGCCCTCCAATCATTATTCTCCAAAAACACACATCTGCAAGTCTATTTTTTAAAAGATATTATGACTGTAATTTAGTATTAATAGAGAAGTACCAACTAGTTAATTTCAGAATTTTTGTTAGTGAAAGGTGACATTATTAAGGTCATTAAGATGATGGTGTTGCCAGAATGATTTTTTTGCCTTTTTCTTTTATATATTTCCTGTATTCTTTACACATATATTTGTAGCTCTGTAGCCTATTATTATATTCGTAGCTAGCCCCAGTACTTTTCCCTGCCCTGATAGGCAGAAAGACAAAACACATTTCAGAGCTCCAAGCTGGGGGTAAAAGGCCCCTATTCTATTTTGGTTATCCATGGTGTCTTGGTTTGAAAGACAGGTATTTTCTAAGGAAAGGTGAAACCCCTTTCCTGAGATGCAGAGTGCAACCCTCTCCCTTTTAATTATTTTAGTTTCAAATCAGAGGCTGTCAGGCAGGAGATATGGGGATAGGAATAACAGATCTTTACTGATATCTAACAAGGCAAAATAGCAGAAAACAACAACAGTTACAAAAATTGGCAACAAAACAGAACAGTATAGCTCAGTTCCAGTCCCTTTTAACCAAGGCCCTCTTTCCCTGCGCTCAGTTACCGATGCTGCGGGCAGGGCAGGTCCCGCGCTGTTGAAGAGGGCTGGAGTGATGGTGGCAGGGGCCCGGGGGTGAGAGGAATGGAGGAGCAACTCCCCGCTCACAGTGTCGGTCGTGGTGCTCGGCAAAATGTCTGGAGGTAGTAGGCTGAGGTGGGAGAGCAGCAGAGTGATGTCCAACGGCAGGGACCGTGGATCTTGGCGCTGGGATGTCAGGGGAGATGCTAGCTCAGAGCATGGGCCGTCCTCCTACCACTTCAAGAGCCAAGTGAGAGCCCGAGAGAGCCCGCTCCAGACCCCTCTCCCCGCTTTCATTTTCTGGTCTCCCCTCCCCCCTTCCACCCACCCCTCTGCGAGAGAACATTATAGTTTCTAAGGTGTAGCCACAAATACTTAGCATAACAATGGGAGAAATTCCACAGAAAGAAAAGGGAACAATTCAACCCCCAACATTATCCACCCCTGAATTTTTCCCATACTAATATGCTATATCAAATTAAACCGTTACATTATATATACATACATGCAGTTAGAGAAAGAGGCACAGTACTATAGGTATTTCACCCTAAAACAAGGTCTCCTTGGGGTATGCATCGGGTCTCTCCATCCTTTTGCATCACCCACCAGGTGCAACCTGGTCCTTGAGCGAATACAACTCCCCGGATGGGATTGTCTTTGCTGGAGGCAGGATTCACCCAAACAGTTTTTCCTAGCATACCTCTCATGTGTACCACTGGAACCTTATCTCCATCTGATATTCCCAAGGGCTCAGATTGGGCAGGGCCTGCTCCGTTAGTGGAACCTCGGGTGTTCACTAACCAGGTGGCCTTTGGTAGATTAATCTCCCAGTTCTTGAAAGTTCCCCCACCCAGTGCCTTCAAGGTGGTTTTAAGCAGGCCATTGCACCGTTCAAATTTCCCTGCAGGGGATATGGTACACCCACTCAATGCCGTGTTCTCTAGCCCAGGTGTTTATAAGGCTGTTCTTGAAATGAGTCCCATTGTCTGACTCAATTCTCTCAGGGGTACCATGCCTCCAAAGAACTTGTTTTTCCAGGCCCAGGATGGTGTTCCGAGCAGTGGCATGAGGCACAGGGTACGTCTCCAACCATCCAGTGGTGGCTTCCACCATGGTCAGTACGTAGCGCTTGCCCTAGCGGGTTTGAGGCAGGGTGATGTAGTCAATCTGCCAGGCATCTCCATACTTATATTTGGACCATCGTCCCCCATACCAGAGGGGCTTCACCTGCTTGGCCTGCTTGATGGCAGCACACATCTCACAGTCATGGATAACCGGAGAAATACTGTCCATGGTTAGATCCATCCCTCAGTCTCGTGCCCACTTATAGGTGGCGTCTCTGCCCTGATGACCTGAGGCATCAGGGGCCCATCGAGCCAGGAAACACTCTCCCTTGTGCTGCCAGTCTAAGTCTATCTTTGACACCTTTATCTGTGCAGCCTGATCTACCTGCTCATTGTGTCGGTGTTCCTCATTAGCCTGACTCTTGGGGACATGGGCATCTAAGTGACGGACTTTCACAGGCAGCTTCTCTACCCGGGTGGCAATGTCTTTCCATTCATCTGCAGCCCATATTGGTTTTCCCCTACGTTGCCAGTTAGCCTTTTTCCACCTTTCCAGCCAACCCCACAGAGCATTGGCTACCATCCATGAATCAATGTAAAGGTAGAGTTTTGGCCACTTCTCTCTTTCAGCAATGTCCAGGGCCAGCTGAACAGCTTTGAATTCAGCAAGTTGACTCGATCCACCTTCTCCTTCGGTAGCTTGTGCGACCTGTCGTGTGGGGCTCCATACGGCTGCTTTCCACTTCCGGTTCATCTCCATGATGCGGCAGGAACCATCAGTGACAAGAGCATAGCATGTTTCATCTGCTGGCAGTTGGTTATACGGTGGGGCTTCTTCGGCCTGGGTCACTTGTTCCTGTTCCTCTTCCTCGGCAAGGCCAAAGTCATCCCCTTCCGGCCAGTTGGTAATTATCTCCAAAATTACACGGCGATTCGGGTTTCCAATACGGGCGCATTGTGTGAGGAGGGCAATCCATTTGCTCCATGTGGCGTCAATGGCATGGTGGGTTGAGGTAACCTTTCCTTTAAACATCCACACCTGTACTGGTAGTCCTGGTACCAGGAGGAGTTGTGTTTCCGTGCCAATCACCTCTGAGGCAGCTTGAACCCCGTCATAGGCAGCCAAGATTTCCCTCTCCGTTGGAGTATTCTTGGCCTTGGACCCTCTGTAGCTTCGACTCCAAAATCCTAATGGTCGGCCTCGAGTCTCACCAGGCACCTTCTGCCACAGGTTCCAGGACAGACCATGGTTCCCGGCTGCAGAGTAGAGCACGTTCTTCACATCTGGTCCCGTCCTGACTGGGCCAAGGGCTACTGCATGAGCAATCTCTTGCTTGATCTGGGCAAAGGCTTGCTGCTGCTCAGGGCCCCAGTGGAAATAGTTCTTCTTGCGGGTGATCAGGTAAAGAGGGCTCACAATCTGGCTGTACTCAGGAATGTGCATCCTCCAAAAGCCTATGGCACCTAGGAAAGCTTGTGTTTCCTTCTTGTTGGTAGGTGGAGACATTGCAGTGATCTTATTGATGACCTCACTGGGAATCTGGCGCCGTCCATCTTGCCACTTTACTCCCAGGAACTGGATCTCTTGGGCAGGCCCTTTGACTTTGCTCTTTTTAATGACGAAGTGAGCTCCCAGCAGAATCTGAATGATCTTTTCTTCTTTCTGAAATACCTCCATTTCCGTGTCCCCCCATACAATGATGTCATCAATGTACTGCAGATGTTCTGGAGCTCCATCCTTTTCTAGTGTAGTCTGGATCAGTCAATGACAGATGGTGGGACTGCGTTTCCACCCCTGGGGCAGTCGGTTCCAGGTGTACTGCACACCCCTCCAGGTGAAAGCAAACTGAGGCCTGCACTCTACTGCCAGAGGAATGGAGAAAAATGCATTGGTGATGTCAATGGTGGCCTAGCACTTTGCTGCCTTGGACTCCAGCTAGTACTGGAGTTCCAGCATGTCCGGCACAGGTGTGCTCAGTGGTGGAATCACTTCATTCAATGCACGATAGTCCACAGTCAATCTCCATTCTCCTGCAGATTTACACACTGGCCAGATGGGGCTGTTGAAGGGTGAGTGGGTTTTGCTGACCACCCCTTGGCTCTCCAGCTCACAGATCATGTTGTGGATGGGGATCACGGCATCTCAATTCATCCGGTACTGCCGGCAGTGCACTGTCAAGGTAGCAATTGGCACCTGTTGCTCTTTCACCCTGAGGAGTCCCACTGCAGATGGGTTTTCTGATAGCCCAGGCAGGGTGTTCAACTGCTTAATGCCCTCTGCCGCCACAGCAGCTATTCCAAAAGCCCACCTGAGTCCCTTTGGGTCTTTGTAATAGCTGTTCCTGAGGAAGTCTATGCCTAGTATACATGGTGCCTCTGGGCCAGTCACAATTGGATGTTTCTGCCACTCTTTCCCAGTCAGGCTCACCTCAGCCTCCAGCAAAGTCAATTCCTGAGATCCCCCCGTAACCCCGGCAATTGAAACAGGTTCTTCCCCGACATGTTCCGATGGTATTAATGTACACTGTGAACCAGTGTCAACCAATGCTCTGTGTTCCTGTGACTCTGATGTGCCAGGCCATCGGATCCGCACCATCCAAAAGATCCGGTTTTCCCGTGCCTCTCCCTGGCTAGAGGCAGGGCCCCTCTAGTCCCGGTTATTATTTCTCTCCTGGGCCATACATACTGGAGGTTCCTTCAAGGGGATCTGACAGATCATTCTCCCTTCTGTAATACCCTGCACCTTGGTCATGGGAGGCTGAGGCTACCTTCACTTTAGTGGAGTTCCCTCTGTTATTGTTCCCCTCCCTGAGTTGGCGCACCTGTGCTGCCAGGACAGAAGTGGGTTTCCCATCCCACCTTCTCATGTCTTCCCCATGGTCACGTAGAAAAAAACACAGGTCAGCACGTGGGGTGTACCCTCTCTCCCTTGCTGGGAGGCGTTGGGCACTAATTTCGGGGTGCATAACTCGCACTTGTGCTGCACTGATCTTCTTCACCTCTTCCCTTATCTCCTTCATCTCCTCTTTGAGGTCCTTAACCACAGCAGAGACATGAGCCTGCACTGGGCCAGCCATCATACTCTCAAAATTCCTGAGCCTCTCTCTTGGCAACAGAACCCACTGTCACTTGGTTGGTATCGGCATTAATCATTGCAATAAAGGTGGTATATTGAGATGGGCCCAGGTTTGCCAGATTCCACAACATATGCCCTGTGCATCTGACCTTGTCAGGGTCATTGTCATGCTGTCCATCCCTCCCCAAGAGCACCTCCAGTACTGCTACTTCTCTCAGCTGTTGGATCCCTTCCTCAAGGGTATTCCAACGCGTTCTCTGGTGGTGCTCCTGCATTCTCTCTCTGTGGACAAACCTCTCTCTCACACTCATTAAAAGTTGCTCCCAGAGGGAAAGGAGACCTGGCTCCCTTAAAAATACCTGGTCCACACCTGAGTCCTGGGTCAAGGCTCCCAAATTCCTTGCCTCAGTACCACCCACTTGCACACCTGTACCCATAAGGTCCCAGACCCGCAGTAACCAGGTTGTAAAAGCCTCACGGCTCCGTCGTACAATGTCTTTTCGCAGGTTACGGAGACTCTCGTATGACAGGGACTCGGTGATGATCTCAACTTCTGGCTCCCCTGCTGGTTGTGAGGGGCCCCCTTCCTGACCCTTATTATCTAGGTGCCTTGTTTTCATCTTAGACTTCCTAGTTTCCACAGGGGCAACTCCTGCTACTGAGTGCCCTTGCAGTTCAGCTGGAACCTGGACAGATGTAATGTCTGTGGGTCCCACTGCTGCACCATCAGAGTCTCCCTCTTTAAGGCAGGGGGAGGGTTTCTCACCAGCTGGGGAAAGGTACTCCTTCAGCATCTCATGTATCTCCTTCGCTAGCACCCCCACCCATTCTGGGTGGTTCCTTTCCGAGGTGGGCTGTGGGGCAGGGTCAAACTCTGGGTTAATATCCCTAGTCTTTGGAACAGGGTCAGGCTCTGGAGTAACATCACTAATCCCTGGGGTAGGTATCAGGGTTGTTATCCAAGTCAATCTCCCTTTATCTCTGAATGTTAAATAGAACAGGTTTAACAGGGATATCAGCAACACCAGCCACAGTATAATGTCATTAGCATTTAGAGCGGATTTGAATCCCTTGAAGACTGGTGGGGTGAACTTCAAAAACCGTGTAATAGGTTGTGAGAAAATTTCACCTGCTGCCACTTCCTCACAGTAAGTACCATTATTGAAGTAGCCCCAGAAACACACACTTAGAGTGCGATAGCTCTGAATCCATGTGGCCATCTGGCAGAGAAAATTAAAAATCCATGAATTCCTCAACTGATCAACCCACAAAATGAACTGGATAATAGCCACAGTAACCTTGGTTATGAGACTCATGTTTAAAAAAGGGCTTGCAAATGGGAGAGATATAGCAGTGACCACATGGAGGCCAATCCAGGGTAAGCTGGACAGCATGGTGTCACCTACCACAAGCTTGGGTAATTCAAGAACTGTTATTCCCTTTTCTACCCCTCTCTCAATGCCCTCAGGCAATGCCCCATGTTCTGGGGGCCAAAACAGCCTTGGTCAGAGAATACTTCTCAAAACAATTCTCATTTATTAACCCTCTCTAACCCACAGACCAGCTGGGGTCCTACAATAACTCCCTGTTTTTTCTTATTTAAACTAAAAAAAAAATGCTGATGATGATTTTGCAGGGCCCTTGCAAAAATCCAAGCAGACAGCAGGGGACAAAACAGTACTTTAACTTACAAAAAACCCATTTGATTTTTCTCATCTTCAACTTAAAACATTCTCGTAAACTGACCCATTGCAATATAACAAGTCCTTACAATATATACTCTCAAAATCCTGGCATCTGTGGACACACTGCTATAGGTCTAGGAAAATTACAGCCAGGAAAATCATTCCCAGGCTGAAGTCTCACCTGGTTCTCTCAGATCCATTCCCAAGCTGAAAACATGTTCATCTCCAGCAGGGAGGTTTTTTCCCAGGACAATAGTTTTGTCAAAATAGAAACGAATTAATAACATAGATTACCACCTGGTGCTGACCGTGGGACCCGTCCTGAAGTATTGTCCCAGAGGCCTTTTCCCAATTATCCAATGAACTACTGTCTTGTCTTAGTTCAGCAGAACAACCTATAAATATGAATAAAAGGCCTTCTTTTCCCCAAGGAGGTCCATGTTGCTATCATTGCTTTCTCTAGCGCGGTAGAGACAGGCATCCACAACTATGGGCTAATAATAAAAAGGATACATTAATAAGGCACATAAAGGATAAATTTTCAAACACTATTACAGGGTCCACAATCCCTTGATGACACATTTTTGGCAGAACAATATCTTCACTTTTAGTTAAATAAATTTTCCTCCATATAGAGTTACACTTTGTGGCCAAAAGACCAAGTCATCTGTCCAGTCACCAATCAGAACTAAGCAACGTCCACTTAACTTTACAACTGGCCGCTGCTATCATAATGCAAGCAAACCTAGTTGCTCAAAGTATGAGCTTTCAGCTATTAATTCAACACCCTTATACAAAAGCAATATCTTTCCCCTAGGTACATTAAGTTCCTGTCTTTTGGGATAGTAAATGCTATGTGAAAGGAAATGGTACAAGACACATTACTCAGTACTGCCAACCTCTCTGTGGAGGAGAACAAAAACCCAAAGTAATGGTAACATTCACCAATTTAAATTTTAGCTTTTGCCAAATGTCCCCATTTATTTGCCCTGAGTGATCATCTTCACAGCGTGTTCGCTAAGAGTCCATGCTTCAATCCACCTGATGGTCGGTGTCTTCCACGCATTCTACTTCGGTTATTGGACCATCCATCCTGTTCCTTCTGGGGTGCTCCAAATATGGCTAAACACAACGAGCAGCAACTCAACAAGGACCATTCTCTGTCAAAACACAAGCATATCTCTCATCCCCATGTTATTAATTCGACTGGGCCAGTCCACATTCTAGTAATTAAATCTTTAACCCATACTTTAACATCCTTGCGAGAATTCTGCTGTTTAGAATTTAGAGAAGAAAAATGATAAAATATAGGACACAACTGTAAATCAGGAGAAGGACTCAAGAAGTTTAGCACATAAACAGCTTTATCCAATCTCACTTGAGGTAGTTCCCCTTTACTTTTCCCCTTTTTTGTTTTTGAATTTAAAAAATGTTTGCAATTTCTGTGAAACAAATGATGGACCATTATCCATTTTTATATGCAACGGAACACCTAGAATAGAAAAAGCATGACAAAAATGACGAATAGCATCTCGAGCTGTTTCACCTGCAAATGCTGATGCAACCATAGCATGAGAAAAGGTATCAACCGTAACATGAACATATTTAAAACTACCAAATTCAGGCACATTTGTAACATCAGTTTGCCATTCTTGCAAAGGGAGTAAACCCCTAGGATTAGTACCATATTATTGTGAGACAGGAGTCATATGGTGTCCTGGGGTACAATGCAAAAATGTGTATTCTATCACCATCTGTTAAAATGTGGGAGGGGTGGTGATCCTTATCTCTGTGGGAGATATCCTCTGCTGATGTGCCATCTGATAAGATCGGGGGTGATCATCGTTATCTATTCACAACCCATCCTTCCTCCAGAAGATATATTCCGTTAATGGGCCATTAAGTCCTATTGTGTGACTGATAAGATTACATCACCCCATTGGGAGATGCCCCAACCAGGGGCAGGAGCCAAGCCTTTCCTACCTAGATAAAAAACTGGGGTTTGGGACCCGAGGGCAGACCTTTCTACTGGATCCCAGAGGAAAGTCGGACCTTTTTCCACATCATTGCTGGATCTTCGGAGGAAAACTGCACCTTCTACAGGAGCACTGCTTCAACAGAACCACATCTGTCATCCAGGAGGACTGCAGCCACCATTTATACGGACTGCTACCAACACCCTGACTGACAGGGTGTCAGGTTGTATTTCTGACTGTGTTGGTGGTTGTTTCTTTTATATTATTGCATGTATTTTATTTTTTTTTCTCTTTTCTCCTATTAAATTGTATTACTGACTTGGAGTCTCGCACTCGTTTTACTTTCAAACCAACACATTAATTGGCGCCCAACGTGGGGCACGAAGGGTACTGAGGAAAGTCAGTATTACAATTTTGTTTTCACCATGATTCTCAACATGCTTACATGGGTTTTATATCTTGCTCTCTATATTTTTCCACACATGGGGAACTATCTGCCAGCTGTAATGCTCCTGTGTAGACCAGGATATGGTATAAAAATTGCTTTACTGGCCTATTATGTCTACTGCATGATAACCTCTGAGGCAATGAACATAATCCGGAATATATACTCGACTTTGTTTGCTTGTCCTAGTCTAGGTTGCTACATCCGGGGTTTTAACAATCACACCCAGCCCTTGGGGGGAGGGGTAAAGGATGATTTTTTCCAATCTTTCCGGCCTGATACAGTAGTTTTTGGAAATGTTGAGTTCCCGCTGGATGCTAAGGACAGCATAATATTGTTGTTAGTTCTGCTTTGTCTCCTCTGCACAGCCTTTACAGCCTACAACATGCTTAGAAACAGAACACTACATGGCGTATTGATGCGTATTCTTGAGGAAGAGGAAAAAAGAAACAAATCAACTTCGTCCACGACTGCACAGAATGTCACAAAGAGGAGAAGAACCAAACAAAAAGCAACGGTGCCCGTGTCTATGCAGACTGCCACAGAGGAGGAAAAAGCCAAAAGCAAAGCAACAGTGTCCGTGTCTATGCAGTCTGCCACAGAGGAGAAAAAAGACAGAAGCACCATCAGCATCTCCACACAAACCATCACTGAGCCAGAACAGCCTAGACCAGTAGCAGTTGCGCCCGTTCAGAAGAAGAAATCAAAGAGCAAATCAGTTCGCATAGTGACTGACGAGGACGTGGCAGGACCTTCGCACCCAGCAGAAGTGACAGAGCCAGAAATCATCACTCGCTCTCTATCCCTGGGTGAGCTGCGTGACCTGCGGAAGGAATTCACCCGCCAGACAAATGAGTCCATCTTGACCTGGCTGCTCCGCATCTGGGACGCTGCAGCCAATGAGACCATTCTGGATGGATGTGAGGCCAGGCAACTGGGATCTCTGTCCCGGGATGTGGTCATTGACCAGGGGATTGGGAGAACCCAAGAAACTCTCAGCCTCTGGCGGCGACTGCTGACAAGTGTGAAGGACAGATACCTTTGTAAAGAAGATCTTCAGGTGCACCAAGGAAAATGGAGCACAATAGAACAAGGTATCCGATGCCTGAGGGAATTGGCCGTGCTGGAGATCATTTTCTCAGAAGATGAGAGATTTCCTAAGAGCCCAGACTGTGTCCGGTGCACGTCACAGATGTGGTTGAGATTTGCACGACTTGGACCAGAGATGTATTCCCGTTACCTGGCAACGCTGCAGTGGAGGGAAGGTGAGGACATGGTAGGCGTCTTGGCCAATAAACTAAGAATTTATGAGGACACTGTCACAGCCCCATTTCGTACCCATGTCTCATCCGTGGAAACACGGCTGGTGGAGCAAGTCCGAAGCCTGATTGAAGAGGGCCATCAGAAACTAAAAAAAGAACTTAAGGAAAACAACTACCAGATCTCTCCTGAACCAACAAGAGTTTCTGCCATTAGGAGCCGGCGTTCCTCAGGCAGGGAGAGAGGACACACTCCACGAGGTAACCTCTGGTTTTTCCTTCAGAAGCATGGAGAAGACATGAGGAATTGGGATGGAAAACCCACCTCCTCCTTAGCAGCCCGGGTACGTGAGCTGAAAAGAGGGACACCTACCCCAAGAAGTTCATCTAGAGTCAATGCTGCTCCAGTCTCTCATGTACAGAACTCCAGACAATATCAGAATGATGATATGACTGATCCTCTTGAAGGAACCTCAAGAACCTATTTACAGGGAGAGAGCAACGTGTACCAGGATCAGGAATAGAGGAGCCCTGCCTCTAGCCAGGTAGAGGAGAGGGATAATCAGATCTATTGGACTGTGTGGATCCGATGGCCTGGCACATCCGACCCACAAAAACATAAGGCTTTGGTTGACACCGGCACCCAGTGTACTCTGATGCCATCAAAGTATGTAGGAGAAGAATCCATCTCTATTTCTGGGGTAACAGGAGGATCCCAGCAGCTGACTGTAGTGGAGGCCGAAGTGAGTTTAACTGGGAACAGGTGGCAGAAACACCCCATCGTGACTGGCCCAGAGGCCCCATGCATCCTTGGCATAGACTATCTTAGAAATGGATACTTCAAAGACCCAAAAGGATATCGCTGGGCTTTCGGGATAGCTGCTGTAGAGACAGACGGCATTAGAAAACTGAGCACATTGCCTGGTCTTGCAGATGACCCCTCTGCTGTGGGACTACTGAGAGTTGAAGGGCAACAGGTACCAATCGCCAGAACAACAGTACACCGCCGGCAATACCGTACTGACAGAGACTCAGTGATTCCCATCCATGAAATGATCCGTAAACTGGAGAGCCAAGGGGTGGTCAGCAAAACACACTCACCCTTCAACAGCCCCATCTGGCCTGTGCGTAAATCTGAAGGGGAATGGAGATTGACCGTAGACTATCGTGCATTGAATGAGGTGACTCCACCGCTGAGCGCTGCTGTGCCAGACATGCTGGAACTCCTGTACGAGCTGGCGTCCAAGGCAGCAAAGTGGTACGCCACTATCGATATCGCCAATGCATTTTTCTCCATTCCTCTGGCAGCAGAATGCAGGCCTCAGTTTGCTTTCACCTGGAGGGGCGTGCAGTACACCTGGAATCGTCTGCCCCAGGGGTGGAAGCACAGTCCCACCATCTGTCATGGGCTGATCCAGGCTGCACTGGAGAAGGGTGAGGCCCCCGAACATCTACAGTATATCGATGACATCATTGTATGGGGCAACACAGCAGGGGAAGTCTTCGAGAAAGGAGAGAAGATTATCCAGATTCTGCTGAAAGCTGGTTTTGCCATTAAGCGAAGTAAAGTTAAGGGACCAGCTCAGGAAATTCAGTTTCTAGGAGTCAAGTGGCAAGATGGACGTCGTCAGATCCCAACAGAGGTAATTAATAAGATCACTGCTATGTCTCCACCTACCAACAAGAAGGAAACACAAGCCTTCCTAGGTGCCATAGGCTTTTGGAGAATGCACATTGCTGAGTACAGTCAGATTGTGAGCCCTCTCTACCTGGTTACCCGCAAGAAGAACGATTTCCACTGGGGCCCTGAGCAGCAGCAAGCCTTCGCCCAGATCAAGCAAGAGATTGCTCATGCAGTAGCCCTTGGCCCAGTCAGGACGGGACCAGATGTGAAGAACGTGCTCTACTCTGCAGCTGGGAACCATGGTTTGTCTTGGAGCCTGTGGCAGAAGGTGCCTGGTGAGACTCGGGGTCGACCACTGGGATTCTGGAGCAGAAGCTACAAAGGATCTGAAGCCAACTACACTCCCACAGAGAAGGAGATCTTGGCCGCCTATGAAGGAGTTCAAGCTGCCTCAGAGGTGATTGGCACAGAAACACAACTCCTCCTGGCACCCCGACTACCAGTGCTGGGCTGGATGTTCAAGGGAAAGGTGCCTTCCACACATCACGCCACTGACACCACATGGAGCAAGTGGATTGCCCTCATCACTCAGCGCGCCCGTATTGGGAATCCAAATCGCCCTGGGATTCTGGAAATAATTACAAACTGGCCTGAAGGTGAGACTTTTGGATTGTCTTCTGAAGAAGAAGAGGAGCAAGTGGCACGTGCTGAGGAAGCCCCACCATATAATGAGCTACCAGAGACTGAAAGACGATATGCCCTCTTCACTGATGGGTCCTGCCGAATTGTAGGCACTAACCGGAAATGGAAAGCTGCAGTATGGAGCCCCACACGACAAGTTGCACAAGCTACCGAGGGACAAGGTGGATCGAGTCAGGTCGCAGAGCTAAAAGCCATCCAGTTGGCTTTGGATATTGCTGAACGAGAGAAGTGGCCAAGGCTCTATCTCTACACTGACTCATGGATGGTAGCTAATGCTCTGTGGGGTTGGCTGGATCGCTGGAAAAAGGCCAACTGGCAGCGCAGAGGGAAACCCATATGGGCAGCTGAGATTTGGCAGCACATTGCTGCCCGAATAGAGAAACTGACCATAAAGGTTCGACACGTGGATGCACACGTACCCAAAAGCCGGGCTAATGAAGAACATCACAACAACGAGCAGGTGGACCGAGCTGCCAAAGTGAAAGTATCACAGGTGGATCTAGACTGGCAGCACAAGGGAGAATCATTCCTAGCTCGTTGGGCCCATGATGCCTCTGGTCATCAGGGGAGAGATGCGACGTACCGATGGGCCCGTGACCGAGGGGTGGACCTTACCATGGACAGTATCTCACAGGTCATCCACGACTGCGAGACCTGTGCCGCAATCAAACAGGCCAAGCGGGTGAAGCCTCTGTGGTATGGTGGACGATGGTCAAAGTACAGGTATGGGGAAGCCTGGCAAATTGACTACATCACCCTTCCCCAAACCCGCCAGGGCAAACGCTACGTACTGACCATGGTGGAAGCAACCACAGGATGGTTAGAGACCTACCCTGTGCCTCATGCCACTGCCCGGAACACCATCTTGGGCCTAGAAAAACAAGTCCTTTGGAGGCATGGTACCCCTGAGAGAATTGAATCAGACAACGGAACCCATTTCAAGAATGGCCTTATCAACACGTGGGCCAAAGAACATGGCATTGAATGGATATATCATATTCCTTACCATGCGCCAGCTGCCGGGAAAGTTGAACGGTGTAATGGACTCCTTAAGACTACTTTGAAAGCACTTGGTGGTGGAACCTTCAGAAATTGGGAAATGAACTTGGCCAAAGCCACCTGGATGGTTAACACCCGAGGGTCCATCAATCGAGCCGGTCCTGCCCACTCTGAACCCCCTGCACATAGTGGATGGGGACAAGGTCCCAGTGGTACACATGAAAGGTATTTTAGGAAAGACTGTTTGGATTAATCCCACCACAGGCAAAGGCAAACCAATCCGTGGGATTGTTTTTGCTCAAGGACCTGGTTGCACCTGGTGGGTAATGCAGAAAGATGGGGAAACCCGTTGTGTACCGCAAAGAGACCTAATTTTTAGTGAGAACTGTATGTAAGGTTTCATTTTGTATTATATATCTGTAAGAGGGTATTGGTTTGGGTGTGATGTAGATGGTAATAGAATAAGGGGTGGATTATGTCCTGGGGTACGATGCAAAAATGTGTATTCTATCACCATCTGTTAAAATGTGGGAGGGGTGGTGATCCTTATCTCTGTGGGAGATATCCTCTGCTGATGTGCCATCTGATAAGATCGGGGGTGATCATCGTTATCTATTCACAACCCATCCTTCCTCCAGAAGATATATTCCGTTAATGGGCCATTAAGTCCTATTGTGTGACTGATAAGATTACATCACCCCATTGGGAGATGCCCCAACCAGGGGCAGGAGCCAAGCCTTTCCTACCTAGATAAAAAACTGGGGTTTGGGACCCGAGGGCAGACCTTTCTACTGGATCCCAGAGGAAAGTCGGACCTTTTTCCACATCATTGCTGGATCTTCGGAGGAAAACTGCACCTTCTACAGGAGCACTGCTTCAACAGAACCACATCTGTCATCCAGGAGGACTGCAGCCACCATTTATACGGACTGCTACCAACACCCTGACTGACAGGGTGTCAGGTTGTATTTCTGACTGTGTTGGTGGTTGTTTCTTTTATATTATTGCATGTATTTTATTTTTTTTTCTCTTTTCTCCTATTAAATTGTATTACTGACTTGGAGTCTCGCACTCGTTTTACTTTCAAACCAACACATATGGCAATCAGGACAAGAAGAAATGATGGACTTTGCTTCATGATACGATGATATGATAACTTAAATTGTTGCGTAAAGCCTGGGCACTTTGATGAAAAAATTGATGAGAGAAAACTGTCTATTATAGCACATGAGGTACTGTTTTGACTGGTATAGCAGCCACAAGGGAATCCACATAAACATTACCTTCAACAAAAAATCCAGGTAGTGATGTATGACTACAAATATGCATAATAAAATAGATATGCCTTCGATTACGAATAACAGTCCACAATTTCAACAGCATGACAAATAATGGCTTCTCTCTGATGTTATACAACACAGCTTGATCTAAATGTTTAACTAAATTAGCAACATAAACCAAATCAGTCGCTATATCTACAGGATTAGGAAACAAGGTAAATGCCAAAAGTACAGCACAAAGTTCAACTAATTGTGGAGACCCGTGTTGAATCATCACTTCATATTCCCAATGATCATCCTTTTTCCAGGCCACAGCAGCCTTTCCAGTTTTCCCTGATCCATCTGTAAAAACTGTCATACCTTCCACTGGGGCAGGAGAACAAATTTGCTTCCCCTGGAAAGGAATATTTCTGGTCAAAGTCAAAATAGGATGAGAAGGCAAATGATATGCTATTTGACCTGTAAAATAAGATAAAACATATTGCAATTCATTATGATTCGGAAAACCCCATTCAAAATGTTGTACAGATATCACAATAGTTACAGGATCATGGCCTAAGACCTCATAAAAATGTCTTCAACCTCTGATGACAATGTCTGCAAAAAATTCGTAAAACCCTGGAGCTGTTTTCAGGGATCTGAAAGGCAAAAATATACATTCCAAAATATGCAATTTATTTTCCCACTCATCATTCCATTGCCACAATATTCCACATGTGTCACTGTTACGACACAGAGAGAGAGAGAGAGAGACTCACACCTGACTCCAAGCAAGTTGAGCAGGAAAAGACCTCTTTATTTACATTACATGTCTATTTATAGAATTCCAACAATGAGCATAGATTGGACAATGATGATGAGACCTCTTGACTCCATTGGTTCATCACATGTCCCTCAATTCTCTCTTCCTCCAAGGAGGAATGCAAAACATCCACTATTTACCAGAAAGAGTGTGAGAAAGTGTAAAAGAAATCTGTCAACATCAGAAGGCTGAAACACCAGGGCAACATCTCACCCTTTTACCATTTAAAAAAGAAAAAGAAAAAAGAAAAATTAACAATGTAGAAAGGGAAAATGAACAATGATCAGTCTCTGCTCGTGGTCGTCTGATCAGTGATAACTTGCTTCGTCTGCATCTGAGTCCTCACTCAATGAGTCGTCCACTTGATGACTTTCAGTTTGGTCACCGTTTCCATCCTGCCTGTACACCGGATTCGGTCTCTGCAGTTGCAGGTCAGGACAGATACACCTCGAAGATACCCAGCGCGCCCCAGTATCTGTGGACACACATGCATACCCACGCCCCAAAGCAATAAGGTCATAAGGACCTTCCCACTGTTTGGTGACTAGATTTTGTACCCGAACTTTGGCTCGAGGCAGATGCGTCTCGTCCAAAGCCTGTAATGAGAAGTGGTGATTCAAAATGACAGGGTTATTTGAGTTTTGCAGCACCTAAGGTAATTGATGGTGTACAAAGCTTTTGCCAACCGACTGTGCAGGATTTCACCCTGCATTCCCTGTTTCTGTTTTTCAAGAACCCGCTTCAGAGTACCGTGAGTGTGTTCTACAATAGCTTGACCAGTCGGGCAATGAGGGATACCAAACTTGTGTGATACATCCCACCACTGTAGGAACTGCCGCACCTGTTGCGATGTGTCAGCAGGACCATTGTCAGTTTTCACAGCAGAGGATATGCCTAGAGAGGCAAAGGCCTGCCTCCAGTGGGAAATGACATGGCGGGCCTTTTCTCCAGTGTGAGCAGAAGCCCACATTGCAGAGGAGAACGTGTCCACCGTTACATGCACGTACTTGAGCCGGCCAAACTCGGCAATCTGGGTGACATCGGTCTGCCAAAGCTCCAAGGCCGTAAGGCCTCTGGGGTTTACCTCTGCCGGAAAAGGTGAAGCCAGGGCATGACAGTTGTCACACACCTCAACAATGTCACAAGCCTCAGTTGGCGACAGCTGAAACTGCTTCTGCAATGTATGTGCATTCTGATGGAAAAACCCATGTGATGCCTTCGCCTGTGCGAGTGTATCAGTCTGAGGTCTACCCATGCTGGTTTAGCCAACTTGTCAGCCCTTGCGTTACCTTCCGCTATAAATCCTGGCAAATTGGTGTGACTCCTTATGTGCAGAAGGTAGTATGGATGAACCCTGGCCTGAATGGCACATCACAGTCTTCAGTAAATGAAACAAGGCAGGATTACTGACCTCCTTCAAAACTGAATAACCCAACAGCTGTGCAATGTCAGCCACATTGGCCGGAATCTGTGACCAAATTGAAAGGTTCCTGAGAAAATCTCTCAAATGCCATGACAGCAGGCCTCACCTAAACCAATTGGGCTGAGCCAGTCTCATGACCTTCCAGAACCTGCCACTCAGATCCATTCTGCCAAGTAACAATGGCCTTTCCTGTTCTTCCCAAGCCGTCAGTAAAGACAGCGGGTCCTTACACTGGCTCCTGACTATGTTTGGGCTGCAAAAAGACCCATTCCAAAACGTGCAAGGGATCAGACCATTTGTCGTCTCATTGGCCAATGATACCTGTAGGTTGTTGATCTGAAGCGATAATGAAAACAGTGACATCAACTGAGGGATCAATGCGACAAACTTGGCAAGCATAAATCGCTTGCTGAACGTCCTCGCCCTGGGGTAGAACCCTCCATTGATATCCCTGTGCAGGTTCATCAGTGTTGAGAGCTGGCACTGTGAAAGCAAATTTTGGTCTATCATCAGGAAGCAAAGAAATCGAAAAGAAACAATCTTCCAAGTCAATTATGAAACGTGGCCAGTCTGCAGGAAGCATGGTGGGCAACGGCATACCAGACTGCAGCGCCCCCATCTGTTCCGACACCGCAGTGGCTCCCATTAAAAATCCGTCCCAATGCGCACCTCCCACGGGGACAGAATATCCCTCCCCCAGAGGTTAGTAGGAGTTGAAGCAACGTGAGGCCGAATCCTGGCCGTTTGGCCCTCCTGGTTCTTGATCATCATGGACCGCTGGCTCTCGTAGCATTGCTTCGTTCTGCCCAGTCCCGCACGAGGCGCCCCCACCGGATCCAAGGGCCACTCTGGGGGCCAGGCAGCTAGGGAAAGGATCGTGATGTCCGCACCAGTATCAGGAAGCCCGCGGAGATGGATCTCCGGCGGTATCCCACCAGTGAGGGACGCGGTACACAGCATCTCGGGACATTCTTTAGTCAGGACCGCTGGCCAGTGAACGTCAGGGGCCCAGTGGACCCAAAGCCGCCGTCTCCTCGCGACCGGTCAGCTACCCTGCCAACACAAGACTCAAAAGGGACAAGTCGAGCAATCCGTGTTCCTTCCGGAATCCCTGGTCTCCCGTCCGCTTTCGCGGGAGGCAGAGGCGGCGCAGCCAACCCGGCCTCCACTGGGGTCGCCCCAGCCCCAGAGGAGCCCGTGTTAGCCAGCACGGCTCGCGAATCTGGCGCGAACTGGCAAGAAGCCGCCTCAGGCTCAACCCCCTCCGCGACGGGGGGGGGCGGAGTGCAGAGGAATCAGGCTCCTGGGGAGTCGCGTCTTTGCCCTGCACCTCGGCCACAGGGGCCGGCCCTGATGGGGGGTGCATCCCGCATGACGGAGGGGGCTGCGGGGGGCCACTCCCACCTGGGGCGGGGGAAGGGTAGGGCGCAGGAAAGACTGACACCCAGGGAGCCATGCTGCCCTCCCGCGCCCCAGCCACGGGCTGCGCCGGCGGCAGAGATTGCGCAGGGCCAGTGGGGGCCGGGGCCGTCCCCCCCGCCCCCGGCAGCCCCCACCGTTTCAGGCGGAGGCTATGCAAAGAGGGGGGGCCGGGAACTCCCCAAGGAGGGTACTTCCTGTGGCCAGCCGGCCCACGGGGGGCACCACCATCCCCCCGGGCGGAGCGGGTCCACCCGCCTCTCCATTGGGGCGGGATCAGACCTGAGATCTATCAACGCCCCGGCCCTGACGGCTTCAGGAACCTGCGCACGCCCAGCGGACTGCGTCACAGCACGGCCAGCCGCCCCGAAGTCCCCCGCAGCTAGAGGCGGCGGGGCGAGCGGCTCCGGTCCCGTCGTGTCCAGGGGATAACGGGTGGACACCCCGCAGTTCGGGCACAGTGTCGTGACCGACTCTGAGTCCAGAAAAGGCAGTGGCTGGACCCGAGGCCCCTCGCATCCCCCGAGTGCCGGGAATGCGCAGAGGGAGGGCGGTTCCCCCCCGCTCCCGACCGCCCCCGCGGTTTGGGGAGGGCCTGGGCTGGCATCGCCGATTTCCGCTGGAAAGCAGCTGGCCAAGGACGGTCCCCCTGCCCCCAGCCTGGAGGGAACGGGAAAGTCCCCACTGGGGCAGAAACTCAAAACTCTCGTCAGATTCGCTGTCCGTCTCCAAAGCGGGAGATGGGGTCTCGCCACGGAGATCCTCTACAGATCCGCGGGGACGAAAACCATTGTCCAGAAGGCTATCAATCCTTTTCCGCTGCAGCAAAAACTGTACCCCTTCTGCCCCATAGGCAGAAAGAGTAGTCCAGAAATGTTCACCCAAGAGAGACCACCCCTCCCTAGAGAATGCCTCCTCAGGCTTATAAAAGAAACCCTGGCTCCAAGCCCACAAAAACAGCCGCTCGAATTCCATCAGGGAGATGGAAGCCTGACGTCTGATCAGGAGGTCCCCCCAGAGGCTAAGAACTAACGCATCCTCCGGAGAAACCACAGAGGCCTCCATAGCTAAAAACCACCGAATCAGAGAAAAGGGAGAGAGAAGGAAATCTCACCCACCTTCGTCCCTTCACTCGAGGTCACCATTGTCACCAAATGATGCAGAGAGAGAGACACACTCACTGACTCCAAGGAATCAAGCAGGAAAAGAAGAACCACTTTATTTACATTTCATGTCTATTTATAGAATTACAACAATGACCAAGGATTGGCCAGTGAGGACAATACCTCCTGACCCCATAGGTCCCATCAACAGTCCATGAATTCTCTCTTCCTCGTGGAGAGACCGGAGTTGATTCATCTGTGCTTAAGGCTGGATCTGGAGTTGAAATAGAAATTGCTTTGGTTAAAGCTGGAACTGGAGTTGAGATAGAAATTGCTTTAATTGGAGTGGGGGATTGTAAGGGTCGGTCAGAAGTTCCCCTCAATTTTGCCTCCCGACCATCGCAAGGAGACCTCGAGGACCCCCACCAAGGCTGACTCCGAACAATGGTTTCCTGGCCGGGCCAAGGTGGATGCTCGTGAATGTGTGCTGGTGTATTGTGTTCACTGGACTGTGCTGTTATGGCACCAACCAGAGGTTGTGTTGTACCACCAACTGAGGACTGCTTGACCATACCTGTCTCCTGCAGCACCACACAATGGTCCATAAATCTTCCCACCTCTTGGCCAGAGGCCACTCGCTTTGGAGAAGGACTATAAAAGAGCGACCCTCTGGAAAAGACCCTTTGAGATCTCTCCACTGATGAAGACCCGTCTACCCCCTGGAGAAGACCCCTGAGATCTCCCAACGGACGAAGACTCATCTATCGGATGACCTGTTAGGATGCCCGTCTCATCTGTTGGTAGCTATTTTCCCATCCCTTTCTTTCCTTCCCCTCTCCCTATACTTTGTTTCCTATACCTCTCCCCCTTACCATAACTGAATTGTTGGCATTTGATGAAATGCATTGCTGTTGTTGAATAAACTGATTTTCTGCTGTTGAATAAACTGATTTTGTCCCCTGCATTTTTCCTGTTTGCACCTTTGAGATCAAAAGAACCATCACGACCCCCGCTCTGTATTAATAGCGGATCGTGACATTAAATTGGCGTCACGGACAGGATTTTCTGACAGACAGAAGGGATGCAAGGTTCTCTGTAGTCTGTATCAGGGGAAGGAAGTCTTACTCCAGCCGCCCCTAGCTGGCCACCTTGAATGGGTGAGCCTGTCTAGAAAGCAAGGGGGGGTATTTCTGATTTCCCGCAGACTGCAGACACCTTGGTGTGGAGCATCCCCAGACTCGCTTGAGGGCTCTGTCGTCAGAATTTCGCAAAAGATCTACTGGTGCAAAAGGCGGGACACTGTTGTTGTTGTTGTTGTTTTTTATGATGTTTGACTACTTGGTGTAGTGAAGAGACAACCTGGTGTTTTCTAACTAAGGAGTGCCTCCCAAGTAGTTTGGTCTCTTCACCCACACAGGGAAGTGAAGGGGGGGGGGGGGGCACATAGCAAAAGCTGTTTCGTTGTGTGTGGTAACTTAAGCAATAGACCTCCCTGTTGTGGTTTTTACCTATCCCTTCACAAAATGACTGAGAATTCCAGTGTAACAGATAAAGCTGCATTTTATGCTCTATTAGCTAAGTATAGCGCCAGACCGTCCCAAGGTGGGGAGGAATGGGCGAGCAATAATTGGTTTAATCTGGAAAATGTGATTGATAGAATATATTCTTTGCAACATGAGTCAAGGTTTAAACTAGGCAAAAATAAAACCATACTCTGCTCAGTTTTGGGAGCTTGTCTTACGGCAGCCATAGAAACTTGCTCTAAGCGAGTTAGTGAAGAAAGTACAATTATAGATTCTTTGCAAAATCTTGTTCAAATTCTGCAAAAACAATTAGATCAAGAAAGGAATGAGAACCGTTTGTTGCGAGATGAAAATCATTTGCTACAGGCTGCCCTAAGTGAAGAACGCGCAAAAAAATCAAAGCAGAATGAAACGCACACAGAAACAGAGGAGAAGGAAATTGTTCACATTAATCAAATTTATCCCCAAAAGGAGTTAACTATAATGAAAAATCTTGGGGAACACTGCTGTCCGAAATTGAGACCTGTGGTTAAAACACGATATACTTATCTTGGTCCTGATGATTTTGAACCAAACATATCTACAAAAGAAATCCCATATTCTGCCACTGAATTAGCAAAACTGAAAAACGAATATGGGCGACTCCCTCATGAAACAGAGACTGAATATGTATTTAGAGTGTCTCTTACTGGGGGAGATCAGATTAAATTATCAGAAAGCGAAGCTAGTGGGTATTGGGGACATGGGGTTTTCTTAACAACCGGAGATAAGAGCTACCCATGGTCCTTGACCCAACGTGCAGCTTTTTGGGCCGGGGGGCTTAATCCCTTGGAAAGGGGAGACCCTATAGCTTTAGTTGGTACTCCCGACCAACTCTTGGAAAACATTCACAAAGCTGCTTGCCTGCAAATGATACACGAGAGAAAATTGACCACCACCTATGAATCACCTATGCAATTGCCTGTGATGCCTGAAATCATGACCCCTTTAATTCGTGGTCTCCCAGAAACACTCAAATCTACCGCAATTATCCTTCAAAAAACTATCGCATCCATGACACCTGTAGAAAGATTAGATAGATTTCTTGGAAACTCACATGAGCGATCTGGTTCCGTGGACTCTTTCCCTCCCTATGAATCCCCCTCTAGACGGACTCCAGAGTCTCCTGACAATAACCGTAAAGTTTGGACATGGAGCGAAGTTGCAGAGGAATTGTTGAATTACAGCAGGAAATATGGACCCGTAAAAGTCCCAGAGGATAAAGTGGAGAAAACTAAAGGTGTTAGACACATTGTTTCTCCTAGTGATAAGCCAGAAAAGGGAAAATTGAATACTCCCCATCAGTACTGGTGGTCATTGGGGTTAAAGAAACAAATTCCTAAAGATGTTATGGATGGCTTACCACTTGACAAGTTGATAAAAATTGTTGTGAATTGGCATTGCCCTAAGATCCTTACATCAAACTCTCCTACTGTCCAGCCTAGTGCACCTCCTCCTCCACCAGTTGTGGTCAGTGAGTCAAACTTAACCCCTCCACAGATTCTGGGCAGTGAACCAAATCAATCCCCTCCGCAGGTTCTGGGAACTGAGTCAGAGTTTTCTCCTTCTCAGTGTTTGGGAATGGAACTGAAACGGCTTCAGAAGCAGGGAAACTAGAAACCCGGTCTCTCGTGGGTGGGCAGAGGGATGGGGGGGGAAACTGGTTATTCATTAGAACGCTCACCAGAAATCCTAATACTGGGAACCTCCTGATAACAGCAATAGTTGGTCCTAAAAGGGCACCTGTCACCTTTGTGGTCGACACTGGAGCCCAAATTTCTGCACTAACAAGAAAAGCTGCGCAGAAATGTGGAGTTGTTCCAACAAGGAGACAATGCTTTGTTCTCAATGCCTTGGGAACCACAGAAGCTATGGATATAGCTCTGATAAAAATCTTACTACCTGGAGAGGAGAATTTGTTACTTATTAAAATCGTAATTGGAGACATTCCAAATGATTTATTACGAATGGATGTCCTTGCTGGGAGACAGTGGGAAGACGAGGAGGGTTGTCTCTGGTCCTTTGGCACACCACGTTTTAATATTAGTCTGCTCCAAACCGCACCTTCCTTACCTTTCAGTAAAATTACTAATGTAAAACAATACCCACTTCCCACTGGTGCCAAAGAAGGAATTAAGCCGGTTATTCAGGACTTGAGAGATCAGGGAGTGATAATTGACACTCATTCTCCCTTTAACTCTCCAGTGTGGCCAGTCCGTAAACCTAACGGAAAGTGGAGGCTGACAGTAGATTTTTGCAGACTAAATGCAAACACAGATCCTCTCACAGCAGCTGTCCCAAATTTAGCTGAACTTATAACTTCAATTCAGGAGAAGGCTCATACAGTCATGGCAACTATAGATGTCAAAGACATGTTCTTTATGATACCTATACAGCCAGAGGACATGGACTGTTTTGCCTTCACATGGGAAGGACAGCAATACACCTTCACTAGGCTTCCTCAAGGGTATAAACACTCCCCTACTCTGGCCCACCATGCTTTAGCACAGGAATTAGAAAAGATACCCAAACCTGACAATGTAGCTGTCTATCAATACGTTGATGATATTCTGGTGGGGGGAGATGAAATAGAAGTAGTGGGGGATACCCAACAGAAAATAATCTCTCATCTGGAAAGCCTTGACTTACAAATTCCCCCAGAGAAAATTCAGAAACCTTCTCAGGAGGTGAAGTTTTTGGGGATTTGGTGGAAAGGAGGTATGACATGTATTCCACCTGATACCCTAACCTCCCTGGATCAAATTAAAATGCCTGGATCCAGGAAAGAGCTTCAACATGCTCTGCAATTATTAGTGTTTTGGAGAAAACACATCCCTGATTTTTCAATTATTGCCAGACCTCTTTATGACTTGCTGAGGAAAGGGGTAAAATGGGATTGGACTCCTCAGGAGGAAGCACTACAACTGCTGATTTTTGAAGCAACTGCACATCAAGCTCTAGGCCCTATTCATCCCACAGATCCTTTCCAGGTAGAATGGGGATTTGCCACCTCGGGCCTATAAGTGCACATATGGCAACGGGGCCCAGAAGGCCCTACAAGGCCTGTTGGTTTTTATTCCCGTGGTTTTAAAGATGCTGAAAAAAGATACACAACCTGTGAAAAGGGGCTTTTTGTTGTTAGCATAGCTCTCATAGAAGTGGAGAAAATTACACGTCAGCAATCAATTGTATTAAGAGGCCCTTTCAAAGTTATTAAAACAGTCACCAGTGGGAGCCTCCCCCTGACAGGGTGGCCCAGAGATCCTCAGTTAGGAAGTGGTATGCCCAGATAGAACATTACTGTAATATTTTCTCTGTAACAGAAGGAGCTGTAAAAAAATCTGGCTATACAAGAAACTGAGAACTTGTCTAGCAGCCACGATAAACCTGCCTCAGTAATTAAAGTGGGCCCTCCTTTCTCCCCTGAACAATCAGTGAATTCTTGGTTTACTGATGCTTCTGCTAAACGAGAGGGAAAGGTGTGGAAATACAGGGCAGTAGCTCTTCATACTTCATCTGGTGAACGAATTATTACTGAGGGAGAAGGCAGTGCTCAGGCTGGTGAGCTGATTGCTGTTTGGAGTGTTTTCAAGCACGAGGCACATAATATCTCTCTTGTTTGTATTTACACTGACTCCTATGCTGTGTTTAAAGGATGTACAAAGTGGCTTCCTTTCTGGCAGCAAAATGATTGGGAAGTCAACAGAATCCCAGTATGGCACAAGGAAAAATGGCAAGAAATTCTAGATATAGCAAGTCAAGGGAACTTTGCTGTGGGGTGGGTGGCTTCTCATCAGACAGATGGAAATTTAGCTGGTGAGTGGAATAATGCTGCTGATGAGTTAGCAAAACTAAGTCCCCTGAAAAAGGAACAAATTACAGAGGATTGGGAGCACCTGTTAGAATGACGGCATATAAAAAGACAACACACAGGTGCGAAAGATTTGTACAAAGAAGCCCTTGCTCGTGGCTGGCCTGTCACCAGGAAAATGTGTAAAACATGCATATCAGCTTGTGAGCAACCCCGCAGATGACTAGAAAGGCATCCTTTGGAAGATGACCCTTTGCACTTAAGGAAAGGTAAAGGCTTATGGGACGCGTGACAGGTAGATTATATCGGTCCCTTTAAGAAGTCTGGTGGTAAACATTTCGTGCTGGTAGGAGTGGAAATAATTTCAGGGTTAGTTCAAGCTGAAGCCTTTAATAGAGTTACAGGAGAAAACACTGTTAAGGCATTACAAGGATGGTTTGGAACTTTCCCAAAGCCACAGGAGATTCAATCTGATAATGGGTCTCACTTTACTGCTAAAGTAGTACAGGAATGGGCAAGGGAGGAAGGAATAAAGTGGACTTTTCACACCCCCTATTACCCTCAAGCCAACGGGATTGTAGAAAGGACAAATGGTCTTCTGAAGTGACTCCTAAAACCACACAAGGGAAGTTGGGATCTTCGATTATGGCAAACTGTAAAAGGTATAAATGATAGATGGGGGGTAAACGAGTGTCCCAAAATGACTGGTTTTTGTCCAAAAGCCCCAAGTATCATTCCTGCACTACAGGGACCTAATGATCCTAAAAATCCAGCCCATTACGCTGGGCAACCTGTTTTAGTAAACCTCCCTACTGTAGGAGAAGTACCACTAGTACTAAAAACTCCTCTGAATAAATATGCATGGGTAGCCACCAATGCTCTGGGAAAGGAGCATCGGATAAGTACCCGTTGGATTGTTCCATCATTTTGACCTCCTGCCTCTTGGTGGCAGACTCTGTTGTGTTTACTTTTCACAGAAGAACGCCAAGGGACATGGGAACTGGACAAACCATGATCACCTTTTTGATACTTCTCTGCATCCTACCACAACACCATGGCCAAAACTCGGCTGAGTGGCTGTGGTCTGAAGCTTCCATCAGGTATACCAGTGCTCTAGGACCCTACCCCAGAGATCGTCACCCAAGCCTTGCGACCGTAGTACTGCACGATTCTGAGGTATACCGTTCAAGTGACTGGGGTTGGGACAAAAACGACTAGGCTAGGGTACTAACAGGAACAATTGGTGAAGAAACTAATGTAGGATGCAGAAAAGTGGAAAAATCCCTTCATGAGAAAGCCACCACCATTGCAATCGCCGGGAATTACTTAAAATCAGATATAACTAGTAGCTTGCACCCTAACATCACGGCAAGTCTCTGCCCCATGACAGTATGGACATGTAAAAAAAAAGTCCCCCTAATACTGTGCTGTCGCCAAAGGAAGGTTGGTAACTATACCTTGGACCCTGACGCCAACAATGTCGAAGTTACAAAGCTTTGCGCGGATGAACTTACTGACTGTTGGCATAACTTTAACCAGACCAACCTATGTAACATGCTCCTGGCAGAATGACACAACAGATGAGTCCAGCTTGAAAGGTCTGACCAATAGATTCAAAATAAATGCTGTAGAAAAACCCACACTGACCGCAGTAGTTATATACCATGGTGCAAGCACTCCCTTAGTGTTGGATGACAAAAAACAGGTTTTTCCTCCTTTCTTGGTGACACAAGGTGATGATGTCACAATAACTTGTAAATTAGTGGCTGGATCCCTCACCGAACCTGCATACAGTTATGGCATAGGACCCCATGGCCAGACTTTATATTGTAGAACCCAAAATCAAGACTGTTGGCTAAATTTAACTGCTATACAATTTTCCTATAAAATCATGTGTGGAAAAAACAATACAAAATACTCGGGGGAACTTGATGTTAATGTTGTAACACCTACCACCCAACCACCGTTTGTGTTGAGTCCTACGATTTTTCAATTTGGACCATATGTAATTAGAAAAACTGGCCAACAACAAATATTGTTTAATCCGGCATGGTCTCTCAAACAGATCAAATTGTTGATGCAATGCAATGTCTCAGAAGTTCAGCCAGCTTGTTCACCCTTTCTGCAGACTTCTTTTGAGGGATGGACAACCTGGTTGCGAAAACGGAATCCTTCTAAAAAACGAATGGCAAGAGACATAACCAGTGTTGTGGGAACAGGATTGGGAATTTTGAATAGCATCGATTCAGAAGTACTAATGAATAAATTGGCTACCACAGCTGGAGATGTAACCAAATTACAACGGCCCCTGCAAACATCCTTAACAGCTTTGGGGACCCAACAGTGGTTGTTATCAAACATATTACCAAGTTGGGAAAAGGTAAATGTAAATGACCACAAATTGATAATCGATGCACTTGGTGCTACACAAAATAACATCTCTTTGGCTCTCAGTTGTATCCAGGCCCAGTTGTGGATGCAGTTGGTTGCTGCTTTAATTATAAGAGAAGGTGAGGAAGGCACTTTTCCCACTGAAATTCGAAAAATAGTCTGGGACAGTGCCACTGATTTTGAAAAAGAATTCCAGTCCTGGTGGAACTTAGTAAATTTTACCTATGATCCCAGCACAAACACAGCCACAGCCTTTGTACTGACTATACGTAATGCTTCAGTGCATTCAATATTCCCCATCATTGCATTAGGGTTGAACCATGACGGAGCTATTCTCTATCCTTTCGAGCACAGGGAATGGGCCCGTCAAATTGGTGGGAGGTGGCAAACTGTCAATTTGGAAACTTGTATTGTCCGGGAACAACAAGGGTTATCTGTGAAAGTAATGCAATCAGAGCTCAAGATGTCTGCTTGGATACAGAACAGAATGTTTGCAATTTTGAAATTCATCCAAACGAGATTCCTGAAACAGTACTGGTATATGTAGGCAATGGATGTGCATGCTTTAGAACTGCTTGTGATAGTGTTTTCATAGAAAATTTGGTAGTGAATACTAAAAATCATTCAAACTTTTGAGTCTGTAACTTTACTAGGATTTCAGGATGTGATTTTTCCTATGTAGCCCCAGTTACTTCTCACCATCTTTTGCAGTCAAATTACACACTGATCCACCATCTATTGCCCACTCCAATTGGAATGAACCTCTCTCTGGTGAAGCAATTGTTGCTCCACCAAGATCTGATCGAAATTTTGGAGAGGATCAAGAAAAACAGACAGAAAACTCTAATAGCTGTTCATCACAATGTGGAAAAAATACATCGTGTTTTGGAAAGAGTAAAGACAGATGCTGAACACAGGTGGTGGGATACTCTATTTGGGTGTTCACCTACTGCTACAGGTGTCCTGAACAAATTGTGTCATCCCATCATGGTTCTCTTGATTTTGGTTTTAATTGGTTTTGTTTTATCAGCAATCCTATACATTATGAGTTGGAGAATAATGAAACAGTTAGCACAATTGACATCTGTGATAGATGTATCCAGATCGGTCACTGTTGACATCCCTAGGGTTATTGACACAAGGTTTTAAATAGGATAAAATATGATTTTAACTAGAATTTATTATCTTCTAATGGTAATTAAAATTGTTTAATCAAAAATTTGCTTTCTTTGTAATGAAAAAATTGATTTATTTCTAATCAAAAATTGAAAAATTAAAGAATTTAACAAATTGTTTTAAATTGTTAGCAATCAAAAATTGAATTTAATTGATTTCCTTTGTTTTCCTTTTTTCTCCTTTTCCTTATCCTTTCCCTTATCTTTTTCCTACTTTCCTGTTTCTGTTTTCCAGGATATGCCACCAACTTGGACGAGTCCTGAAGATGCCACAACTGAAGACTTCACCACAACTCTACAAAGGGGTGCTCTTGACGACGATCGTGAGTCATGGGGTGGTGTAAGGGTCGGTGCGAAGTTCCCCTCAATTTTGCCTCCGGACCATCGCAAGGAGACCTCGAGGACCTCCACCCAGGCTGACTCCGAACAATGGTTTCCTGGCCGGGCCAAAGTGGATGCTCGTGAATGTGTGCTGGTGTATTGTGTTCACTGGACTGTGCTGTTATGGCACCAACCAGAGGTTGTGTTGTACCACCAACTGAGGACTGCTTGACCATACCTGTCTCCTGCAGCACCACACAATGGTCCATAAATCTTCCCACCTCTTGGCCAGAGGCCACTTGCTTTGGAGAAGGACTATAAAAGAGCGACCCTCTGGAAAAGACCCTTTGAGATCTCTCCACTGATGAAGACCCATCTACCCCCTGGAGAAGACCCCTGAGATCTCCCAATGGACGAAGACTCGTCTATCGGATGACCCGTGAGGATGCCCGTCTCATCTGTTGGTAGCTATTTTCCCATCCCTTTCTTTCCTTCCCCTCTCCCTATACTTTGTTTCCTATACCTCTCCCCCTTACCGTAACTGAATTGTTGGCATTTGATGAAATGCATTGCTGTTGTTGAATAAACTGATTTTCTGCTGTTGAATAAACTGATTTTGTCCCCTGCATTTTGCCTGTTTGCACCTTTGAGATCAAAAGAACCATCACGACCCCCGCTCTGTATTAATAGCGGATCGTGACAGGGATGGAACATAAGCTGGAGTTTGGATAGAAATCTCAGGACGTGGAATAGGAGCTGGAGCTGGAGTAACTGGAGTTGGCTTCTTTTCAGAAGTAGAAGGTAAAGTGGGAGTTGAGGTTAATAACCGTCCCAAATTTACTTCTCCCTCACCCCCCTTTGCCTTCTAGGGGGTGATTCAAACAAATCCCCCAATTCTTGCTCCAGAGGGTCAGCTGGATACACCTTATCAGGGTGTGTGCAGTGTTGATTTATGGAGCATGTACTGCAACATCGTTTTAACTTAGCCTCGTTATCTTTTTCTAAGGCCAATACCAAGGGGTCAGAGGGGGCTTTGAGTCCACAGTCTCTCTGCCACTCAGGGTGATTTTGGAGGGAGAAAAACATGCCAGCATACGTCACCTCCTCCCACTTCTGTTCTCATCTCAAAAATTACATAAGCTGTAACAAAGTCTCATAATGTAAAGATCCAACTGAGGACCACCTGGCGCCCTCCTCAAGCCTGTAAAGTGGCCACCACTGTGTACTAAACTTAACGAGGGTCTTTTTGTTCTCTGTACCACCATAGCATACTAGTTCCTTCCAATGTGCCAAAATACACCCTAAAGGACTAGTTTTAGAGATCTCTTTATTCTGGTTAGTTCCCATCACTCCTTAACAAAACTAGTACTCTGTTTTAATTCTTATTATCTTGTCCTTTGCTTCTTGTCTCACTTCCACTCAAACCTAGCTTCACAGATCCTTACACTTCTACCCTTAGCCAAAATCTTAACTATTTAAAATCATGATTCAAAGGTACAACCAAAACCATTCCGGAGCTGTCCTTGGCCAGCTTTGAGGGTGGATCATCATCCCAATCTGCACTGGGCCACTGCCAGAGGCTGTGGCCATGGACACTGCACTGACCCCACTGCTGAGTTTGGCTGCCATGGCAACCGTGAGAAATTCAAGTTTCCTTGGAAACACTGAGGAGGACTGGGACATACTGGGAACACTGGGAACTCTGTGGGAGACACTGGGACATACTGGGAGTGATACTGGGAAGGACTGGGACAAACTGGGAATACAGGGAATGCTCGGGGGGAATCTGGGTGGACTGGGATGGACTGTGGAGGTACATAGAGACACACTAGGATATACCGGGACATACTGAGAGTGGTATTGGGGGACACTGGGACAAACTGGGGACACTGGGAACACTGTGAGGAGGTCTGTGAGACATTGGCACATACTGTGGATGACATTGGGGGGATCTGGAGGAGACTGGGAATGATCTAAGGTCTATTGGGATGGACTGGGCTGTACTGGTAGGGCCTGGAGGGGCACGAGGAATGTACTGGAATCTGTTAGGGATGGACTGCGCTGTACTGGGAGAGACGGGAGGTGTTGAATGGGCTGTTATGGCCTCAGCCACCTCCCATTTGCTGACGCTCACACCCATCACTGCACGCAGCCAATCAGCCCTGAGGATCGGGGCTTTGGGGGCGGTGCCTGGTGTCAGTGCCATCTTTTTTTTTTTTGCTTATAACTCCCGTCATGCCCCGCTGCCCAATGGAGCCTCATTGGAGCCAGGACTACAACGCCCATCATGCCCCACACTCCACAGAACCCCAGTATCCACTCCCCATATATCCCATAACTGTCCCCCAGACCCTACAGGATCCCTAAGTGCCTCCTCAGTGCCCATTCGAGACCCCTCCAAAAGTGTCCCTGGATGCCCTCAATGCTCCCAACCCCAAAGATGGCCATTACAGACACTTCTGGGAATTCATATCCTGTCATCCCCTGCGGACTCAGAGTCCCTCATAACACAGTTTCCCCACCTAAAATTCCTGCCGTGTCCCACGCCCTAAAGACCCTGGTTAGAGCTCCCCAAGCTCCCCCCAAGTGCACCCGAACTGTATGCGTTTTCCCCCGAGGACCTCAAGTAATGATTTGGACGCAAAAGTGTCCGAGCCACTTCCAGAACTACATCTCCCATCATGCTCCTCGGTTCCCATAGAGTGCCACTCCAGCCATGACTTCATCTCTCGTCATGTCCCGCGCCCCACCGATAGACATTGTAGCTGTGACTAGAACTCCCGTGATGCTCCGTGGCTCTATTCTCATCATCCCCCACGCCTCAGAGAGCCGCGTTAAAGCCCTCCAAGTACCCGCTCAGACCCTGAAGTGTCCAGCAGAATCCCTCAGTGCCCCACCAAATGCCCACCTGGATCCCCCAAAGTGGCCCCTTTTACCCTGTCTGAGAAAATTATTTTAAAAAACCCCAAAGGACTAAAAATAGGACTAAGAAGCATAAAGAGGGAGAAATCAAAAGCCAATAGTGGTCAATTAACTAATGAAGGGAACTGTGTTACTTAGAACCAATAAAAAATTTTTTTTGATTGCTAAAAATGTACAGATTTTTTTACATAAATATAAAAGTAAGGTAATAAAAATATAGAATAATATTATTTTTAAAAGAAAATTATTAATTATAATTTAATTAATTATTAAATTTTAATTGCAAAGAAAAAGTCACAAATATTTTTTAATGTTTTGGGATGTCAGTCCCAGGTGGACGATGTCTGACATGGTGAGGTCGGGGGTAAGGAGCAGACTATCCAAACAGGTTCAGCCCTCAAGGGGCACATTCTTCTATATGCCCAGACCTAAGGAGACATTCAGCATCAAGATCACCTGGGGAATGCTTCTATCACCTCTGCAATGAACTGAAAAATAAAAAAAATCCACTGAATAAAAACAAAAATCATGAAGTGCACTTTGAAATCTCCCTCCTTAACAGAACTCCAAACTGACTCCAATGAGCTGCACCTGAAGACTTGAAAACAATCGAAGGAAGACAAGGAGCTCCTGAGGGCTTTCTGTATTTTTATGATCCCCATGGTGGATTTGAGGTTGAGTCCAGGACCCTCAGGCACGGCGAGAAGGTTGAAGAAGCTGCTCAAAGAGTCAGAAGCAAAACTCCAAGTCCCTTGGAGCATTAATGGCCCCACTGAGGGAAGGGACTCCCAAGGCCTCCCCAGGGACTCATGAGAGCAGATCCTTGAGGCCAGGATTGCAGGAGCCAAAGGCTCTGAGCAGGGAACTGCAATGCTGAGCAAGGCCTGGGCTGGATGGAGGAAGCAGAAAGGCTGAGCCCAGGCCTGGGCCAACAGGGCCTGTCCCTCACGGGTGGCTTGGAGCTGTTTGTGGGGCAGTGGGATGTGATGGGCAGCAAGGACAAATGTCATAATACTGCAAACCCTGCCAGCCTCCTCAAGGAGGGCCGAGGCAGAACCAAAGTGCAGCCTCTGAAAGGAAAGTTCCTTCTGTGGGGCGTCCAGAGGCACTGCCCAAGCCCAGGGGACAAAGGCCTGGGTGCCTCTGGCCCTGACAGCCCTGTCCAGCCCTTGGCCATCTCTTCTGCAGGCTGTGCCCCCTGTATGTTCTGCTCTTCTGCCCTGGCTGGCTGCACACACCCATCTCGCTGTCCCCCTCAGCATGTCTCAGCCCAGCATTTCTGTGCCCTCCCTGGGCTCCCTGCACCCAGTGCTGCCGGCTCCTGGCACACAGAGCCATGGCATGGCCCAGACTCATGCTGGGACACCTCCGCCACCAAAATTCTACCCTGGGAGGGACTTTTTTGTTTCCTAACCTCCAGGATGAACCTTCCAGGCCACACTTTGGCGAGGTTTCCTTCTCTTCTTTCTCCCAAGGAAAGCTCTGTCACCAGCTGTTCACAAACAGAGAAGGGCTGGTGGGAGATGTGGGGGTCAGAGGCTGTTTGGGTACAGTGACCATGAAATTATTGAGTTTTTAAATATTCAGCCTATTCAGGATGCAGATTTGGAAAGTACCATTCTGGTACTGATTTTTTTAAGGATAACAGTCCTTAAGAACAAAGGATTCCAAGAAGGATGGATATACTTCAAGAAAGAAATCTTGAAGGAGCAGGAGAAGCCTGTCCCTGTGTGCCAAAAGATGAGCCAGTGAGGAAAATTACTAGCCTGGCTGGGCACGGAGTTTTTCCAGGTACTCGGGAAAAAAGAGGATGCATCACCTTTGGACAGAGGGGCAGGCAACTCAGGCAGTGTTTAAGGATGTTGGTATGTCATGCAGAAAGGAAATTAGAGAGGTGAAAGCTCAATTAGGACTTAATCAGGCCACTTCTGTGAAGGATAACAAAAATTATTTTATCAATACATTAATGGCAAAAGGAGGGACAAAGACAACCTCCATTGTTTATTGGGGGGTTATGGTTACCAAGGATGAGGAAAGGGCTGAGGTACCTAACCCCTTCTTTGCCTCAGTTTTCAACAATAAGACAGGTTGTCCTCAGGACAAGTGTTCTCCTGAGCTGGTAGATGGGGACAGGGAGCAGAGCAGACCCCCTGTAATCCAAGAGGAAGCAGTTGCGGACCTGCTGAGCCACTCAGATGCTCACAGATGTCTCTGGGACCAGATGGAATCCATCCTAGGGGGATGAGTGAGCTGCTGGATGAGCTCCCCAAGGTGCTCTCCATCATTTATCCTCAGTCCTGGCTCACCGAGGAGGTCGCAGAGGACTGGAGGTATCAATGTGACCCCATCCCCAAGAAGGGCTGGAAGGAGGATCTGGGGAACTCCAGGCCTGTCAGCCTAACCTCGGTGCCCGGCAAGGTTATGAAAGAGATAACCTTGAGTGCCATCACAGAGCACCTACAGGATCGCTGAGGGATCAGAGCCAGCCAGCGAGGATTTCAAAATCTCCATTGATGATCATGATGAGGGCATTGAGTCCACTATCAGCAAATTTGCAGATGACACCAAGCTGGGTGCGAAAATGGATCTGCTGGAGGGTAGGAAGGCTCTGCAGAGGGGCATGGACAGGCTGGATACAGGGATCAAATCCAACAATGTAAGGTTTAACAAGACCAAGTGCCGGGCCCTGCACTTTGGCACAACAAAACCTGCAGCACTCCAGGCTGGGGACAGAGTGGCTGGACAGCAGCCAGGGAGAAAGGGAACTGGGGGGACTGATGGACAGCACGCTGGACATGAGCCAGCAGTGTGCCCAGGTGGCCAAGAAGGCCAATGGCTTCTGGCCTGGATCAGGAATGGTTTGGCCAGGAGGACCAGGGCAGTGATTCTTCCCCTGTGCTTGGCACTGGTTGGGCAGCACCTCGAGTGCTGTGTCCAGTTCTGGGCCCCCCAATTTAGGAAAGACGTGGAGAGGCTGGAGCATGTCCAGAGAAGGGCAATAAGGCTGGTGATGGATCTGGAACACAAGTCCTGTGAGGAGTGGCTGAGGGAGCTGGGATGTTTATCCTGGAGAAGTGGAGGCTCAGGAGAGACAAGGTGTTGTCAGGGCACAGGTTGCAGTTGATGATCTCCAATGACTTTTCCAGCCTGGCTGATTCTGTGATTCTCTGAAACCATCCTTGGAGCAGTTGAAGGATGAGCCCTGGGCCTCCACTTCACAAGGTCCAGCAGCCCAGCCAGTCAGTCCTGCCATGTCTCTGCCTACAAGGATCTGGCACCTCTGTGAGCTAGGGGAGAGGCCAGAGCTGCAGAGGGTGAATGTTGTTTGCAGGTGCTTGAGGACGCTCCAGGACGCTGCCCTGGGGTGTCCAGCACAGTGGGGATGGGTCAGTCCCTGCTCTGCTGCTCCTTCCCATCTCCTTCAGGGACCATGCAGAGTAGCTGTTTGCCCCCAGCCTGCCCACGTCCACCCTGGGGCTGCTCACAGGGGTTTTCTCTGCTCAGCATTGGCCTGGACAACTGTTCTTGAGAGACCCTGGGCAAGGAGGCTCGAGGCCCCAGGGCCTGCCCTGAGGCGTCAGCACTGCCCCAGCAGTGCCCATGGCCTGTCCCTGCTGCAGCCTCGGCACTGCCACCCCCAGGGCTGTGCCCGGCCCCAAGAGTACTCAGGCCCTACAGCAACACGAGGGGCAGGAGGGCATCTGGGCAGTGGCATGGGAGCAGCACTGGCAACACCAAGTGCTGCTGCTGCTGGGCACAGCTGCTTTGCCAGCACTGATCTGCCCCCAGCTCTGCATACAGACATTACTGCTGCAGCTCCTTATAAGGGGACAAAAGGGGCATCTCCAGAGAAAACTTTGCTGGGAGAGAGATCCTTTAGTTACTTTAAAGCCACCAAGAGCTCAGCGCCTCATTGGCACAGTCGGGGACCACAGCAAAGGTGGAGAAACAAAAAATGAGAAATGGTACAAACAATGGCTTTATTTTATGGACAATATAAAAAAAGTAAAACAAAGAAGAACCTCCAAAATAAATCGAACAAGAAGTATCGAAGATGACTTTTATTACAAGTGATTTGCAGAAATTGGAAAGCAGTTTAATGTTTCTGAAACCATCTAGTTATCATTGTCAATACTGCAGACTTGAGCTCCTGGTTCCTCAGGCTGTCGATGAGGGAGTTCAGGGCTGGAGGCGCCACCAAGTACGGAACAGACAGTTCCATATCCAGGGATGGGGAGGGAATTGAGGCGGGCTTCAGGTGAGAAAACACTGCAGTGCTGAGGAACATGGAGACTGTAACGTCAACTGGTGCCGAGACAGAGACATGGCACTCTATGATCCATGTGACAAAAAGCACTTTATTGTTCTCAACTTCACCTTAAATACCCATCTTAATGTTCCTGGGCAAGTACTTATGATTGGTTCAAAGTTTAGACTGCTCAGCTCTCTGACCAATAGCTTCTGCAGCTTAAGCTGTAACTCATTGGGTAAAATCCCTGTCTGGTTTTGAATCTGTCCTATCATTGTTCCCTAGAGGCCTGTCTATCAGACCAGGCTGCTTCTCCCATTTATGGCCGAATCAATTGCCCAGCAACAAGCCAGCTTGTACTGTGACAATTCCCTATTTCTTTTTTATGAATTTGAAAAAAAATAAATTTCAAAATGCAAATGTGCAGTTTATTCTCTGTTATCTTACCTGCAAGGGCCCTTTTGCATGCAAGATGACATAGACAACATAAGGTCAATTTGAATGAGGCTTTTACCTAGCTTAATATATTTGACTTTCTTAGATGGTGATGAGTTCCATGTATCTGAAACTGCAGTGCTTATGTTCAGGAGCATTTGGGTAAATGTTTTGCATGTTCTACATGTCACAATTTAACTGCTTGAAAATAGAATTATAACTTAACTCTATAACCATAAAATTTTAAACCTCTTATTTTGTAATTATAACTTAATAAAACATTCAACTTTAGAACTGTGCAAAATTCCAACTTTGCAAAACAGACAATTTGTAAACAGGAAAGTATTTTGTTAACAAACAATCCCATTATTTCAATGTCCTGTAATTCTGTGAGGTAGGTGAGTAAATTGTTCCAATTATTGTTCTGCATCTTGCTCGCCCATGTCTGTCGAGGAGCTCTCAGGAGGACACTGTCTGTGGTTCTGTGCAGGAAGAACACATCTGGCAGGCACCCAATGTGTACCTGTGTCCGTGGTTACACATGCGTATCCCCATCCTCAACTGATGAGATTCCACAGACCCCCCCACTTATTGGTGTCAAGGTCTCCCACCATCACCTTGGGTTTTGGTAACTGTTCATCACCAGGTGATTGTAGTGATAGGAAGTGATTTAAAATAACTGGGTTCTGGGAATTTTCTATTACACTCAAATGATTTAGTGTGTAAACAGGTTTTGCTATCCTGCTCTGTGGGGTCTCACCACACATTCCTCCCTTTTGTTTTTCAAGTGTAATTTTTAAGGTGCCATGTGGTCTTTCCATGATGGCTTGTCCGGGTGCTATTTTTGCAATGCCAGTGCAGTGTGACACACCCCAGAGCTGTAAGAAATGCCTTGTTTTCTGTGAAATGTATGCAGGACCATTATGGGTTTTGATGATATGGGGAATACCTAAAGCAGCAAAGGCAGATCGACAATATGCAATGGCATCCCAACCCTTTTCTCCTGTGTGTGAACTGTAGCCCATATTGCTGATGAGAATGTGTCAATTGAGACATGTGCATACCTTAAACGGCCGAATTCAGCAATATGTGTCACATCAGTCTGCCAGATTTGCAAAGCATGCAGTCCACGAGGGTTTACCCCCATCTGCAGTGCTGCAGTGTGGCCTTGGCAGTCAGTGGAAGTGTTAACAAAGTTATGAGCTCCTGCGTTTGACAGCTGAAACTGCCGCTGCAAGGCTCGGACGCCTTGGTGGAAGAAATCATTTGACATTCTTGCTTGTGTTAGCATATCTGGCTGTGGTGCTGTCCAGGCAAGAGCAACTAACTTATCTGCTCAAGCATTGCCTTCTGTGATTAAACTCGGGAAATTTGTGTGACTTCTAATGTGCAATATATAATAAGGACAATTTCTGGCTTGGATAGCAAGGCATAGAGTTTTAAGCAACTTAAATAGCTGTGCATTTTCAACTCCTTTTTACAGCGCTCGATCTAATCTTTGAGTGTGTGTTGGTTTGAAAGTAAACCCAGTGCAAGACTCCAAGTCAGTAATACAATTTAATAGGAGAAAAGAGAAAAAAATAAAATACATGCAATAATATAAAAGAAACAACCACCGACACAGTCAGAAATACAACCTGACACCCTGTCAGTCAGGGTGTTGGTAGCAGTCCGTATAAATGGTGGCTGCAGTCCTCCTGGATGACAGATGTGGTTCCGTTGAAGCAGTGCTCCTGTAGAAAGTGCAGTTTTCCTCCGAAGGTCCAGCAATGATGTGGAAATGATCCGACTTTCCTCTGGGATTCAGTGGAAAGGTCTGCCTTCGCGTCCCAAACCCCAGTTTTTTATCTAGGTAGGAAAAGCTTGGCTCCTGCCCCTGGCTGGGGCATCTCCCAATGGGATGATGTAATCTTATCAGTCACACAAGAGGACTTATTGGCCCATTAACAGAATATATCTTCTGGAGGAAGGATGGGTTGTGAAAAGATAACGATGATCATCCCCCCTGATCTTATCAGATGGCACATTAGGAGAGGATATCTCCCACAGAGATAAGGATCACCACCCCTCCCACATTTCAACAGATGGTGATAGAATACACATTTTTGCTTTGTACCCCAGGACATAATCCACCCCTTATTCTATTACCATCTACATCACACCCAAACCAATACCCTCTTACAGATATATATATAATACAAAATGAAACCTTACATACAGTTCTCTCTAAAAATTAGGTCTCCTTGTGGTACACAATGGGTTTCCCCATCTTTCTGCATTACCCACGAAGTGCAACCAGGTCCTTGAGCAAAAACAATCCCACGGATTGGTTTGCCCTTGCCTGTGGTGGGATTAATCCAAACAGTCTTTCCTAAAATACCTTTCATGTGTACCACAGGCACCTTGTCCCCATCCACAGTGTGCAGGGATTCAGAGTGGGCAGGACCGGCTCGATTGATTGACCCTCGGGTGTTAACCATCCAGGTGGCTTTGGCCAAGTTCATTTCCCAATTTCTGAAGGTTCCACCACCAAGTGCTTTCAAAGTAGTCTTAAGGAGTCCATTACACCGTTCAACTTTCCTGGCAGCTGGCGCATGGTAAGGGATATGATATATCCATTCAATACCATGTTCTTTGGCCCAGGTGTTGATAAGGCCATTCTTGAAATGGGTTCCGTTGTCTGATTCAATTCTCTCAGGGGTACCATGCCTCCAAAGGACTTGTTTTTCTAGGCCCAAGATGGTGTTCCGGGCAGTAGAATGAGGCACAGGGTAGGTCTCTAACCATCCTGTAGTTGCTTAAACCATGGTCAGTACGTAGTGTTTGCCCTGGCAGGTTTGGGGAAGGGTGATGTAGTCAATTTGCCAGGCCTCCCCATACCTGTACTTTGACCATCGTCCACCGTACCACAGAGGCTTCACCCACTTGGCCTGCTTGATTGCGGCACAGGTCTCGCAGTCGTGGATGACCTGTGAGATACTGTCCATGGTAAGGTCCACCCCTCGGTCACGGGCCCATCGGTATGTTGCATCTCTCCCCTGATGACCAGAGGCATCATGGGCCCAATGAGCTAGGAATGATTCTCCCTTGTGCTGCCAGTCTAGATCCACCTGTGATACTTTCACGTTGGCAGCTCGGTCCACCTGCTCGTTGTTGTGATGTTCTTCATTAGCCCGGCTTTTGGGTACATGTGCATCCACGTGTCGAACCTTTATGGTCAATTTCTCTACTCGGGCAGCAATGTCCTGCCAAATCTCAGCTGCCCATATGGGTTTCCCTCTGCGCTGCCAGTTGGCCTTTTTCCAGCCATCCAGCCATCCCCACAGAGCATTAGCTACCATCCATGAGTCAGTGTAGAGATAGAGCCTTGGCCACTTCTCTCGTTCAGCAATACCCAAAGCCAACTGGACGGCTTTTAGCTCTGTGACCTGACTCGATCCACCTTGTCCCTTGGTAGCTTGTGCAACTTGTAGTGTGGGGCTCCATACTGAAGCTTTCCATTTCCGGTTAGTGCCTACAATTCGGCAGGAACCATCAGTGAAGAGGGCATATCGTCTTTCAGTCTCCAGTAGCTCATTATATGGTGGGGCTTCCTCAGCACGTGCCACTTGCTCCTCTTCTTCTTCAGAACACAATCCAAAAGTCTCACCTTCAGGCCAGTTTGTAATTATTTCCAGAATCCCAGGGCGATTTGGATTCCCGATACGGGTGCGCTGAGTGATGAGGGCAATCCACTTGCTCCATGTGGTGTCAGTGGCGTGATGTGTGGAAGGCACCTTTCCCTTGAACATCCAGCCCAGCACTGGTAGTCGGGGTGCCAGGAGGAGTTTTGTTTCTGTGCCAATCACCTCTGAGGCAGATTGAACCCTTACATAGGCGGCCAAGATCTCCTTCTCTATGGGAGTATAGTTGGCTTCAGATCCTTTGTAGCTTCTGCTCCAGAATCCCAGTGGTTGACCCCGAGTCTCATCCGGCACCTTCTTCCACAGGCTCCAGGACAGACCATGGTTCCCGGCTGCAGAGTAGAACACGTTCTTCACATCTGGTCCCGTCCTGACTGGGCCAAGGGCTACTGCATGAGCAATCTCTTGCTTGATCTGGGCAGAAGGCTTGCTGCTGCTCAGGGCCCCAGTGGAAATCGTTCTTCTTGCGGGTGATCAGGTAAAGAGGGCTCACAATCTGACTGTACTCAGGAATGTGCATTCTCCAAAAGCCTATGGCACCTAGGAAAGCTTGTGTTTCCTTCTTGTTGGTAGGTGGAGACATAGCGGTGATCTTATTAATTACCTCTGTTGGGATCTGACACTGTCCATCTTGCCACTTGACTCCTAGAAACTGAATTTCCTGAGCCGGTCCCTTAACTTTACTTCGCTTAATGACAAAACCAGCTTTCAGCAGAATCTGGATAATCTTCTCTCCTTTCTCGAAGACTTCCCCTGCTGTGCTCCCCCATAGAATGATGTCATCGATATACTGTAGATGTTCGGGGGCCTCACCCTTCTCCAGTGCAGCCTGGATCAGTCCATGACAGATGGTGGGACTGTGCTTCCACCCCTGGGGCAGACGATTCCAGGTGTACTGCACGCCCCTCCAGGTGAAAGCAAACTGAAGCCTGCATTCTGCTGCCAGAGGAATGGAGAAAAATGCATTGGCGATATCGATAGTGGCGTACCACTTTGCTGCCTTGGACTCCAGCTCGTACAGGAGTTCCAGCATGTCTGGCACAGCAGCGCTCAGCGGTGGAGTCACCTCATTCAATGCACGATAGTCCACTGTCAATCTCCATTCTCCTTCAGATTTACGCACAGGCCAGTTGGGGCTGTTGAAGGGTGAGTGGGTTTTGCTGACCACCCCTTGACTCTCCAGTTTACGGATCATTTCATGGATGGGAATCACTGAGTCTCTGTCAGTACGGTATTGCCGGCGGTATACTGTTGTTCTGGTGATTGGTACATGTTGCTCTTCAACTCTCAGTAGTCCCACAGCAGAGGGGTCATCTGCAAGACCAGGCAATGTGCTCAGTTTTCTAATATCGTCTGTCTCTACAGCAGCTATCCCGAATGCCCAGCGATATCCTTTTGGGTCTTTGAAGTATCCATTTCTAAGATAGTCTATGCCAAGGATGCATGGGGCCTCTGGGCCAGTCACGATGGGGTGTTTCTGCCACCTGTTCCCAGTTAAACTCCCTTCGGCCTCCACTACAGTCAGCTGCTGGGATCCTCCTGTTACCCCAGAAATAGAGACGGATTTTTCTCCTACATACTTTGATGGCATCAGAGTACACTGAGCGCCGGTGTCAACCAAAGCCTTATGTTTTTGTGGGTCGGATGTGCCAGGCCATCGGATCCACACAGTCCAATAGATCTGATTATCCCTCTCCTCTACCTGGCTAGAGGCAGGGCTCCTCTATTCCTGATCTTGCTACACGTTGCTCTCTCCCTGTAAATAGGTTCTTGAGGTTCCTTCAAGAGGATCAGTCATATCATCATTCTGATACTGTCTGGAGTTCTGTACACGAGAGACTGGAGCAGCATTGACTCTAGATGAACTTCTTGGGGTAGGTGTCCCTCTTTTCAGCTCATGTACCCGGGCTGCTAAGGAGGAGGTGGGTTTTCCATCCCACTTCCTCATGTCTTCTCCATGCTTCTGAAGGAAAAACCAGAGGTTACCTCGTGGAGTGTGTCCTCTCTCCCTGCCTGAGGAACGCTGGCTCCTAATGGCAGAAACTCTTGTTGGTTCAGGAGAGATCTGGTAGTTGTTTTCCTTAAGTTCTTTTTTTAGTTTCTGATGGCCCTCTTCAATCAAGCTTCGGACTTGCTCCACCAGCCTTGTTTCCATGGATGAGACATGGGTACGAAATTGGGCTGTGACAGTGTCCTCATAAATTCTTAGTTTATTGGCCAAGACGCCTACCATGTCCTCACCTTCCCTCCACTGCAGTGTTGCCAGGTAACGGGAATACATCTCTGGTCTGAGCCGTGCAAATCTCAACCACATTTGTGACGTGCACTGGACACAGTCTGGGCTCTTAGGAAATATCTCATCTTCTGAGAAAATGATCTCCAGTACGGCCAGTTCCCTCAGGCATCGGATACCTTGTTCTATTGTGCTCGATTTTCCTTGGTGCACCTGAAGATCTTCTTTACAAAGGTATCTGCCCTTCACACTTGTCAGCAGTCGCCGCCAGAGGCTGAGAGTTTCTTGGGTTCTCCCAGTCCCCTGGTCAATGACCACATCCCGGGACAGAGATCCCACTTGCCTGGCCTCACTTCCATCCAGAATGGTGTCATTGGCTGCAGCGTCCCAGATGCGGAGCAGCCAGGTCAAGATGGACTCATTTGTCTGGCGGGTGAATTCCCTCCGCAGGTCACGCAGCTCACCCAGGGATAGAGAGCGAGTGATGATTTCTGGATCTGTCACTTCCGCGGGGTGCGGAGGTCCTGCCACGTCTTCGTCTGTCACTATGCGGACTGATTTGCTCTTTGATTTCTTCTTCTGAACGGGGGCAACTGCTACTGGTCTAGGCTCTTCTGGTTCAGTGATGGTTTGTGTGGAGATGCTGATGGCGCTTCTGGCTTTTTTCTCCTCTGTGGCAGTCTGCGTAGACATGGGCACTGTTGCTTTTTGTTTGGTTCTTCTCCTCTTTGTGACATTCTGTGCAGACGTGGACGAAGTTGATTTGTTTCTTTTTTCCTCTTCCTCAAGAATATGCTGCAGTACACCATATAGTGTTTTGTTTCAAAGCATGTTGTAGGCTGTGCAGAGGAGACAAAGCAGAACTAACAACAATATTATGCTGTCCTTAGCATCCAGCGGGAACTCAACCTTTCCAAAAACTACTGTATCAGGCCAGAAAGATTGGAAAAAATCATCCTTTACCCCTCCCCCCAAGGGCTGTGTGTGATTGTTAAAACCCCGGATGTAGCAACCTAGACTAGGACAAGCAAACAAAGTCGAGTATATATTCCGAATTATGTTCATTACCTCAGAGGTTATCATGCAGTAGACATAATAGGCCAATAAAGCAATTTTTATACCATATCCTGGTCTACACAGGAGCATTACAGCTGGCAGATAGTTCCCCATGTGTGGAAAAATATAGAGAGCAAGATATAAAACCCATGTAAGCATGTTGAGAATCATGGTGAAAACTAAATTGTAATACTGACTTTTCTCAGTACCCTTCATGCCCCACGTTGGGCGCCAATAAATGTGTTGGTTTGAAAGTAAACCCAGTGCAAGACTCCAAGTCAGTAATACAATTTAATAAGAGAAAAGAGAAAAAAATAAAATACATGCAATAATATAAAAGAAACAACCACCAACACAGTCAGAAATACAACCTGACACCCTGTCAGTCAGGGTGTTGGTAGCAGTCCGTATAAATGGTGGCTGCAGTCCTCCTGGATGACAGATGTGGTTCCGTTGAAGCAGTGCTCCTGTAGAAAGTGCAGTTTTCCTCCGAAGGTCCAGCAATGATGTGGAAATGATCCGACTTTCCTCTGGGATTCAGTGGAAAGGTCTGCCTTCGCGTCCCAAACCCCAGGTTTTTTTCTACGTAGGAAAAGCTTGGCTCCTGCCCCTGGCTGGGGCATCTCCCAATGGGATGATGTAATCTTATCAGTCACACAAGAGGACTTATTGGCCCATTAACAGAATATATCTTCTGGAGGAAGGATGGGTTGTGAAAAGATAACGATGATCATCCCCCCTGATCTTATCAGATGGCACATTAGGAGAGGATATCTCCCACAGAGATAAGGATCACCACCCCTCCCACATTTTAACAGATGGTGATAGAATACACATTTTTGCATTGTACCCCGGGACAGAGTGATATTGGCTACATATGCAGAATCAGTTACCACATTTAAAGGAGTGTGGGGAAAATGTTGGAAAGCCATAGCTACAGCACGTAGCTCTACCATTTGAGGTGATCCACTCTCATATCCCTCTAGGGTTTGCCAATCACTTCCCTCTTTCCATGTTACAATGGCTTTTCCTGTTCTCCCAGAGCCATCTGTGAACACTGTAATACTCTTTGGGGTGTGCGGCTACTGAGAGGTTTAAGAGATAGTGCAGCCTCCCCACTTAACGTAAGCAGTCTGTGGCTTGGTATATGATAAGAAATCTGACTGGAGAAATCCAGATATATATATATATATATATAACAAGGCAAACAAACCACAATAACAATAACAACAAAATTAACAATAACAGAGCAGAAACACAGCAACAGTTCTCTCGGTTGTGGACATGTTTCCCGTGTGATGCAGTTACCGTCCCAGCTGGCAAGCAGTGCCGGCCATCTCCTGGTGAGCAGGGAAGAGATGCGGTTATCCCACGTGGCTGCAGGGGCTCTGCGGTGATGGCGTCTGTGTCCCAGATCAGAAGGGCGGAGGAGAGAGATGATGCTAACGGGTCCCAGGGCAGTGTCGGTCCCGGTGTGCCAAACAGGAGGCTTGGAGTCAGCAGGAGATGTGGAAGAGCGTCCGAGCAGGCCGGTGTGGCATCCCACAGCCAAGGAAAGCAGCTCCCCTACGTCGATATGGCAGAGCAGAGTTTTCTAGCAACCATCCTTCCCCGAGCCAGACAAGCAAGAGGGCACAGCTGCCCCCCTGATCTCGCGGTGTTCTTCCTCTTTTGCCCCACTGCCCCATCACCATCCACCTGTGCCAGGGTGTAGCCTGCAAACCTCTCAACATGACAATGGGGAAAATTCCACTAAGAGACCCAACCCGCAACATTATCCGCCCCTGAAATTTTCCCATACCAATATACTACATCAAATTAAAACCTTTAAATTATATGCATACATGCAGTTACAGATACAGGCACAGTATCATAGGTAGTTCACCCTAAAACAAGGTCTCCTTGAGGTATGCATCGGGTCTCTCCATCCTTTTGCATCACCCACCAGGTGCAACCTGGTCCTTGAGCAAAAACAATCCCAGGGATGGAATTGTCTTTGCTGGAGGCAAAATTCATCCAGTTTTTCCTAGCATGCCTCTCATGTGTACCACTGGAAGCTTATCTCCATCTGGTGTTCCCAAGGGCCCAGATTGGGCAGAGCCGGCTTGATTACTGGAACTTCAGGTGTTCACTAACCATGTGGCCTTTGGTAGATTAATCCCCCAGTTCTTGAAAATTCTCCCACCCAGTGCCTTCAAGGTGGTTTTAAGCAGGCCATTGCACCGTTCAATTTTCCCTGCAGCAGGTGTATGGTAGGTAATATGGTACACCCACTCAATGCCGTGTTCTCTAGCCCAGGTGTTTATAAGGCTGTTCTTGAAATGAGTCCCATTGTCTGACTCAATTCTCTCAGATGTACCATGTTGTCACAATCCGCCAACACAGGGTGGGGGTCGTGATGGTCCGTTTCATCTCAGAGGTGCAAACAGGCAACAGCAGGGGACAAATCAGTTTATTCACAGCAATGCATTTTTATTGAATGCCAACAATTCAGTTGCGATAGATTGGAGAGATATAGGAAACAGAGTATATATAGAGAAAGAGAGGGATGGGGGAATACCTACCAACAGATGAGACGGACGTCCTCATAGGCCAGCCAATGGACGGGTCTTCATCCATGGGGAATACTCAAGGGTTTTCTCCAGAGGATCGCTCTTTTATAGTCCTTTTTCAAAGCGAGTGGCTTCTGGCCAAGAAGTTGGAAGATTTATGGACCACTGTGAGGTGCTTGGAGAGACAGGTGCGTACGTCAAGTACGTGCAGGCTTCAGATGGTACCATGACAGCACAGTCCAGTGAGAACAACACACCTGCAAACAGTCCCTTGGCAAGCATACACCTCGACCAGGCCAGAAAACCATTGTCCAGAGTCAGCCCGGGTGGGGGTCCTCGGGGTCTTCTTGCTATGGTTGTGAGGCAAAAATGAGGGAAACATCGGACCTACTCTTACACATGTCTCCACAGGACTTGCTTTTCCAGGTCGAAAATGGTGTTCTGAGCAGTGGCATGAGGCACAGGGTAGGTCTCCAATCATCCAGTGGTGTCTTCCACCATGGTCAGCACGTAGCATTTGCCTTGGTGGGTTTGAGGCAGTGTGAAGTAGTCAATCTACCAGGCCTCTCCATATTTATATTTGGACCATCGCCCCCCATACCAGAGGGGCTTCACCTGCTTGGTTTGCATGATGGTAGCACACATCTCACAGTCATGGATAACCTGAGAAATACCATCCATGGTTAGATCTACCCCTTGATCTCGTGCCCACGTATAGGTGGCATCTCTACCCTGATGACCTGAGGCATCATGGGCCCATCGAGCCTGGAACAACTCTCCCTTGTGTTGCCAATCTAAATCTATCTTTGGCACCTCTATCTGTGCAGCCTGATCTACCTGCTCATTGTGGCGGTGTTCCTCATTAGCCCAACTCTTGGGGACATGGGCATCTACATGGTGGACTTTTACAGGTAGCTTCTGTGAGGTTTCGGGGAACCTCCAGGTGCCTCTTGTGCACCCACACTGTCGGGCTACTTCTTCTATTATTGTTTATAAAGCGAAGCGGCTAATAGTTGCTATAAAGTTATTTATTGCAGAAGCACATCAGTCTCAAAAGCAAATACAAAGCAAGGCAAAGCAATGGCTAAAGCAATGGCAAACCTGCAGTGGCAAAATGCAATGGCAAAATGCACATGGCATAAAGCCATGGCATAGAGCACCAGCTCTCCCTGATGCATGTTCTTTTATAGAAACTTTCCAGCTAGCTAAGACCCAACTCGAACCACTACTTCTTAACCTATTAGAATTCTGGTTTCTTAGCACGCCAGGCTACATATAGACTACGTTCATGGCCTATCTTGTTCTAACTGAAAAATGTAAGCAATATTCTTAACTCTATTATGTCTGAAGCTAGGTTCTTGGAGCCTCTAAGAAAACACGAGCATGTTTTCCAACCTTCACTAGAACATGTACTACTTCTCAGGCATATAAGACCTTTTGCTTACTAAAAGCACTTAAAACTTATTCAATTTACTGACTTATTTTCTCTCACTTATGTTACAGCCTAAATCTTCACCTCTGCCATATAAGTGAGAGACCTAATATACTTCAATTCATCTAAAGGTTTCTACTCAATCCCTGCATTCTGATCTCTCTCTGAAGAAATCAGAGAAACTCCTGACTTACTGACTCCAACAAGCTTGTCTACTTAGGTGGCAATGTCTTTCCACTCATCTGCAGCCCAGGGTGGTTTTCCCCTACGTTGCCAGTTAGCCTTTTTCCACCTTTCCAGCCATCCCCACAGAGCATTGGCTACCATCCATGAATCAGTGTAAAGGTAGAGCTTTGGCCACTTCTCTCTTTCAGCAATATCCTGGGCCAGCTGAACAGCTTTGAATTCAGCAAGTTGACTTGATCCACCTTCTCCTTCAGCAGCTTGTGCAACCGGGTGTGTGGGGCTCCATACGACTGCTTTCCACTTCATCCCCACAATGCAGCAGGAACCGTTGGTGAAAAGAGCATAGCATGTTTCATCTGCTGGAAGTTGGTTATATGGTGGGGCTTCTTCGGCCCGAGTCACTTGTTCCTGCTCGTCTTCTTCAGCGAGACCAAAGTTTTCACCTTCCGGCCAGTTGGTAATTATCTCCAAAATCCCAGGGCCATTTGGGTTTCCAATATAGGCGAGTTGCATGATGAAGGCAATCCACTTGCTCCATGTGGCATTGGTGGCATGGTGAGTAGAGGTAACCTTTCCTTTAAACATCCACCCCAGCACTGGTAGTCGGGGTGCCAGGAGGAGCTGTGCTTCTGTGCCAACCACCTCTGAGGCAGCTTGAACTCTTTCATAGGCAGCCAAGATCTCCTTCTCTGTTAGAATGTAGTTGGCTTCAGACTCTCCGTAACTTTGGCACCAGAATCCCAGAGGTCGCCCTCACGTCTCGCCAGGCACCTTCTGCCAAAGGCTCCATGAGAGACCATGGTTCCTGGCTGCAGAGTAGAGCACATTCCTCACTTCTGGTCTTGACTGGGCCAAGGGCTACCGCGTGAGTGATCTCCTGCTTGATCTGGGTGAAGGCTTGTTGCTGTTCACAGCCCCAGTGGAAATCGTTCTTCTTGCGGGTGACTAGGTAGAGAGGGCTCACAATCTGGCTGTACTCAGGAATGTGCATTCTCCAAAAACCTATGGCACCTAGGAAAGCTTATATTTCCTTCTTGCTGGCTGGTGGAGACATTGCAGTGATCTTATTGATGACCTCATCTTGCCACTTGACTCCCAGGAACTGGATCTCTCGGGCAGGCCCTTTGACTTTGCTCTTTTTAATGGCAAAGCCAGCTCCCAGCAGAATCTGAATGATCTTCCCGCCTTTCTCAAATTCCTCCATTGCCGTTTTCCCCCACACAATGACATCAATGTACTGTAGATGTTCTGGAGCTCCACCCTTCTCTAGTGCAGTCTGGATCAGTCAATGACAGATGGCGGGGCTGCGTTTATACCCCTGGCACAGTCGGTTTCTGATGTACTGCACCCCCCTCCATGTAAAGGCAAACTGAGGCCTGCATTCTGCTGCCAGAGGAATGGAGAAAAATGCATTGGCCATGTCAATGGTGGCGTGCAACTTTGTTGCCTTGGACTCCAGCTCGTACTGGAGTTCTAGCATGTCCGGCACAGCAGCGCTCAGCAGTGGAGTCACTTTATTCAATGCACAATAGTCCACAGTCAATCTCCATTCTCCATGAGATTTGCACACAGGCCAGATGAGGCTGTTGAAGGGTGAATGGGCTTTGCTGACCACCCCTTGACTTTCCATCTGATGGATAATCTTGTGGATAGGGATCACGGCATCTCGATTCATCTGGTACTGCTGGCGGTGCACTGTCGAGGTGGCAATTGGTACCTGTTATGCTTCCACATTCAGGAGTCCTACTGCAGATGGGTTTTCTGATAGTCCAGGCAACATGTTCAACTGCTTAATGCCCACTGTCTCTACAGCAGCAATTCTTAAAGCCCACCTGAGTCCCTTTGGTTCTTTGTAAAAGTTGTTCTGGCAGAAGTCTATGCCTAGAATACACAGAACCTCTGGTCCAGTCACAGTAGGATGTTTCTGTCACTGTTTCCCAGTCAGGCTCACCTCAGCCTCCATCAAAGTCAATTCCTGAGATTCCCCCATTATGCTGGCAAAGGAAACAGATTCTGCCCCCACATGTCCCAATGCCATTAGTTTACACTGTGAACCAGTATCAACTAACGCCCTATATTTCTGTGCTAACGCCCTATATTTCTGTGGCTCTGATGCGCCAGGCCATCGGATCCACACCGTCCAAAAGATGCGGTTTTCCTGTGCCTCTACCTGGCTAGAGGCAGGGCCCCTCTAGCCCTGGTTATTATTTCTCTCCTGGGCATACATACTGGATCTTCCTTCAAGGGGATCCGACAGATCATCCTCCCTTCTGCAATACCCAGCACTTTGGTCAGTGGAGCTGGAGGCTACTTTCACTTTAGTGGAATATCTTTGGTTAGTGTTTACCTCCCTGATTTGATGCTCCCATGCTGCTAGGGCAGAAGTGGGTTTCCCATCCCACCTTCTCATGTCTCCCCCATGGTCGTGAAAAAATAATCACAGGTCAGCTCGTGGGGTGTACCCTGTCACTCTAACTGGGGGACGTTGGTCTCTAACCTGGGGTCTGTGACTCGCACTGGTGCTGCATGGGAATTCTTCCTCCTCACCTCCTCCCTCACCTACCTCACTTCCTCTTGGAGGGTCTTAATTATGATAGAGTCACGGGCCGGCATCGGGCCATTGATCATACTGTCAAAACTTCTAAGCTTGTTAGCAACAGAGCCCACTATTTCTCGATTATCATCAACCTTAATTGTTGCAATAAAAGAGGTGTATTGAGCTGGCCCTATGTTTGCCAGATTCTGCAACATCTGCCCTGTGCACCTGACCTTATCAGGGTCATTGTCATGCTGTCCATCCCTCCCCAAGAGCACCTCCAGTACTGCTACTTCTCTCAGCTGTTGGATCCCTTCCTCAAGGGTCTATGGTGGTGCTCCTGCATTCTCTCTCTGTGGACAAACCTCTCTCTCACACTCATTAAAAGTTGCTCCCAGAGGGAAAGGAGACCTGGCTCCCTTAAAAATACCTGGTCCACACCTGAGTCCTGGGTCAAGGCTCCCAAATTCCTTGCCTCAGTACCACCCACTTGCACACCTGTACCCATAAGGTCCCAGACCCGCAGTAACCAGGTTGTAAAAGCCTCACGGCTCCGTCGTACAATGTCTTTTCGCAGGTTACGGAGACTCTCGTATGACAGGGACTCGGTGATGATCTCAACTTCTGGCTCCCCTGCTGGTTGTGAGGGGCCCCCTTCCTGACCCTTATTATCTAGGTGCCTTGTTTTCATCTTAGACTTCCTAGTTTCCACAGGGGCAACTCCTGCTGCTGAGTGCCCTTGCAGTTCAGCTGGAACCTGGACAGATGTAATGTCTGTGGGTCCCACTGCTGCACCATCAGAGTCTCCCTCTTTAAGGCAGGGGGAGGGTTTCTCACCAGCTGGGGAAAGGTACTCCTTCAGCATCTCATGTATCTCCTTCGCTAGCACCCCCACCCATTCTGGGTGGTTCCTTTCCGAGGTGGGCTGTGGGGCAGGGTCAAACTCTGGGTTAATATCCCTAGTCTTTGGAACAGGGTCAGGCTCTGGAGTAACATCACTAATCCCTGGGGTAGGTATCAGGGTTGTTATCCAAGTCAATCTCCCTTTATCTCTGAATGTTAAATAGAACAGGTTTAACAGGGATATCAGCAACACCAGCCACAGTATAATGTCATTAGCATTTAGAGCGGATTTGAATCCCTTGAAGACTGGTGGGGTGAACTTCAAAAACCGTTTAATAGGTTGTGAGAAAATTTCACCTGCTGCCACTTCCTCACAGTAAGTACCATTATTGAAGTAGCCCCAGAAACACACACTTAGAGTGCGATAGCTCTGAATCCATGTGGCCATCTGGCAGAGAAAATTAAAAATCCATGAATTCCTCAACTGATCAACCCACAAAATGAACTGGATAATAGCCACAGTAACCTTGGTTATGAGACTCATGTTTAAAAAAGGGCTTGCAAATGGGAGAGATATAGCAGTGACCACATGGAGGCCAATCCAGGGTAAGCTGGACAGCATGGTGTCACCTACCACAAGCTTGGGTAATTCAAGAACTGTTATTCCCTTTTCTACCCCTCTCTCAATGCCCTCAGGCAATGCTCCACGTTCTGGGCGCCAAAATCTATCTTGGTTTGAAAGACAGATATTTTCTAAGGAAAGGCAAGAGCCCCTTTCCTGAGATGCAGAGTGCAACCCCCCCCCTTTTAATTATTTTAGTTTCAAATCAGAGGCCTTCAGGCAGGAGATGTGGGGATAGGAATAACAGTTCTTTACTGATATCTAACAAGGCAAAATAGCAGAAAACAACAACAGTTACAAAAATTGGCAACAAAACAGAACAGTATAGCTCAGTTCCAGTCCCTTTTAACCAAGGCCCTCTTTCCCTGCGCTCAGTTACCGATGCTGCGGGCAGGGCAGGTCCTGCGCTGTTGAAGAGGGCTGGAGTGATGGTGGCAGAGGCCCAGGGGTGAGACGGATGGGGAAGTGGCTCCCCCTCACGGTGTCGGTCGTGGTGCTCGGCAGAGTGTCCGGAGGTAGTAGGGTGAGGTGGGAGAGCAGCAGAGCAATGTCCAACGGCAGGGAACGTGGATCTCAGTGCTGGGATGGCAGGGGAGATGACAGATAGGAGCACAGAGCGTCCTTTCCCTCCACGAGCCAAGCGAGAGAGTCCAGCTCGCTCCAGACCCCTGTCCCATCTTTCCTTTTCCGGTCCCCCCCCTCCCCCTCCACCCACCCCCTACGAGAGAACATTTTCTATCGTTTGAAGGTGTAGCCACAACTTCTTAGCATAACAATGGGAGAAATTCCACAGGAAGAAAAGGGAAAAATTCAACCCCCAACATCCCTAAAGCCATGCACAACTCCCTCTGGGACACCAGGACCATCTCCTACACAGGATGTGCAGTCCAACTATATTTTTTTGTCTTTTCCATTTCATCCAAGTTTTCCCTTCTGATCATCATGCGCTATGACCACTATGCGTCCTTGTGCAAAACCCTGCACTACGGGACCCTCCTGGGCAGCAGAGCTTTTGCCCACATGGTAGCAGCTGCCTGGGCCAGTGGCTTTCTCTTTTCACTGCTGCACACGGTCAATACATTTTTCCTGCCCCTGTGCCAGCGCAATGCCCTGGACCAGTTCTTCTATGAAGTCCCACACATCCTCAAGCTCTCCTGCTCACACTCCAGCTTCAGGGAAGTTGGGCTTCTTGTGGTCACTTTCTGTTTAGAGTTTGGCTCTTTTGTGTTCATTATTTTCTTCTATGTGCAGATCTTCAGAACTGTGCTGAGGATCCCGTCTTAGCAGGGATAGCACAAAGCCTTTTCCACTTGCCCCCCTCACCTTGCTATGCTCTCCTTCTTCCTCAGCACTGGTATATTTACCTTCCTGAATCCCTCCTCCATCTCCTCCCCATCTCTGGATCTGGCACTGTCACTTCTGTAATCGGTGGTCCCTCCAGCCCTGAATCCCCTTCTCTACAGCCTGAGGAACCAGGAGCTCAAGGCTGCTTTGTGGAGACTGATGACTGGAGGATTTCAGGGACATTAAACTGTGGGCTAGTTTTTGCAAATCACTTGTAATAAAAGTCAACTTTGATACTTCTTGTTGGGTTTGATGGTGGCTTTTTAAATTTTCATTCCTTTGTTTTACTTTTTTAATATTGTCCATAAAGAAATGTCATTGTGCCATTCCGCATTTTGTTTCTCTCCACCTTTGCTGTGGCCACAGACTGTGTCAATGAGGGGATGCACTCTTGGTGGCTTTAATCGAACGAAAGGATCTCTCTCCTAACAAAGTTTTCTCCAGAGACTCCCCTTTTGTTCCCTTCTCTGGAGCTGCAGCAGCAATGTCTGTGTGCAGAGCTAGGGGCAGATCACTGCTGGTACAGCAGTTCTGCTCTACACTATGACTGATCCAGGCCAGGTGCCAGTGGCCCACCAGGGAAAACTGCTGGCTCATGTCCAACCTGTTGTCCATCAGTGCCCCAAGATCCCTTTTCTGCCTGGCCACCGTCCATCCACTCTTTCCTCAGCCTGTAGCACTGCAGGGGTTGTTGTGGCCAAAGTGCAGGACCCAGCACTTGGTCTTGCTAAACCTTACATTGTTGGATTTGGGCCGTGGATCCAGCCTTTCCCGATCCCTCTGCAGAGCCCTCCTGACCTCCAGCAGATCCACACTCACACCCAGCTTGGTTTCATCTGCAAATTTACTGATGGTGCGCTCAAGTCCCTTCTCCAGATCGTCAGTAAAGATGTTAAACAGAACTGGGCCCACACTGATCGCTGCGGGACACCACTGCACGTATGCTGGATGTGGCACCATTCCCCACCACTCTCTGGGCCCGGACATCCAGCCAGTTCTTAGTCCAGGGAAGGGTGAACCGGTCCAAGCCACAGGCTTCATCTTTTCCAGGGAATGCTCTGGGATATGGTGTCAAAGGCTAAAGTTCCAGTAGACAACATCCACAGCCCTAGCTGCATCCACCAGGCCCTGGCAGAAAACTCTTGGTTGGAAGGAGCGGGGCAGGAGGCAGCTGTGTGCCCTGGCAGCAACTCAGGCCAGGTGCACCCAGGGCTGTGTGACCAGGACATCAAGGACATAGATTATAGAGGTCACTGTGGTCTGGTTTGGGTTCCCCAGAGCAGGAAAGATGTCTGGCAGCTGGAGCAGGGTGAGGGAAGGGCCTCCAAGGTGGGACTGGAGCCCTTTGGCAGTGAGGAGAGGCTGAGGGAGCTGGACTTGTCCAGCCCGGAGCAGGGAAGGCTGAGGGGCTCCTCATCCCAGCCTGGCAGTGCCACCCAGGAGGTGATGGAGAACATAGAGCCAGCCTCTTCACCAGGGGGCCTCGGGGGAGACAAAAGACAATGGGTGGAATGGGAATGAGGGGAGATCAGACAGGACATGTGGAAAACCTTTGTTCCCATGGGCTCAGACAGGTTCTGAGATGCGGCTCCCTGTCCCTGTCCTTTGGGATTTTCAAATTCAGACCAAATAAAGCCTTGAAACACTTGGTCTGGGACTGTTTCTTACAGGTTGGGCTGCTGACTTGCTGAGGTCCTTTCCAATTCCACTCTCTGATGATCCTGGGACAATGCTGGTCCCCATTTTAGATAGGAGTAAATATTTTTGGGACAGGAGGCCTCCAGGGCTGTACAGGACCTTCAGCTTGCAAGGTACTTAGCTGGGTCATTTGAGTAATTTTAAGAAACATCAAAGTTTTCCCACCAAGAGAGAGCAAGAATTTCCTGGACAATTTCATTGTACAATGGCAGGACAAGAAATATTGATCTTTCCCTCTATTTGCATCACCAATATTCTGTCTATTATTTCATGTTCTTCTTCATTCATGAGTTTCCACCTGTCCTGTTTAAATGGCCATGTCTAAGGACATCTCTTAACTAGACCAGCTGTATCTATGTCCTTCCTATTGCTCCCAGATTTCGTCCTCTAGCTCCACTCTGGGCATTCCAATGTTTCTCAATTGAGTAGTTTCCCAATTTGCGCTTCAGGGAGTTGCCCAGTCTTTCAGAACTTTAAGTAACACATTAGTCAACATCTTAATTGTGTTTATGTCTTTTACAGTTACCTTTGTCTTTATATAAAATTGTTGCTGTATGGATATCCCTTGTGGATTGTGGGCACGTCAGATGCTGCTGGGTCATCTCATATTGCTGAGGGAAGAGTTTTGATGTTTTTAAAATTTTATGATATTTACAGTTTTTTATCTTGGTCATTAAGAGAAACCTTCTGTGCCTCTGAGTCTTACAAGTTCCTGACCCCCAAAGAACACAAACCTGAAGAGTTGTGGTGCCCACTGCAGTGGTGGCACTTAGACCTCCCTCCATACCCACAGCAGAGCTCCCTTGTCCCAGAAAGTCTCTGGCAATGCAGGCATGAAGGAAACAGGACAGGCTGTGGGGATCAGGGGCAGAGCACGGACAGGGATTTGGGGTGGTTGTGAGCCCAGGGCAGGACCTGGCCCTTGGCCTTGGTGAACCTCATCCAATTGTCCTGGGCCCATGGCTCCAGTCTGTCCAGATCCCTCTGCAGAGCTTCCTGCCCTGCAGCACAGCCATACTCCCACCCACCTTGGGCTCACCTGGGAACTGACTGAGGGTGCCCTCGATGCCCTTGCCCAGATCAGCAATAAAGAGATTTAACTGACCTGGCTCCAATCCTGAGCCCTGGGGACACCCCTGGGTGTGATTCCATTGCCCAGCACTCCTTGGGATGGATGTCTGTTTTTTATGGAGCTGTGCCTGCCCTTGGTTTTGTTTGCTGACAATAAATGAACATCCCTCTGTGTCTTGGGCAGCTCCTCCTCCAAGGAAAGCAGGTGGGAGTTGGTGCCAAGGAGCTGAAAGCTGCAGGCACAGCCTGGAGTGGAGTAAGCTCAGATTTGAACAAGGCTGCTCTGAGTCCCAGGGGCTGGATGAGGGCATTGGTGGGGTGGGGGTAGGGACAAAGTGTGATTGATTGTCAGCCATAAAGGGTCTTGATTTTCATCTCAATTCAGACTGGGTTAGGAGGGGCTGGGGATCAATATCAATTAGAGATTTCTGATATAGGAGGATAAACAGGAAAAGAATAAATGGGGGGAAAGTTCTTCTCTCATTGTTTTTTGGGTTTTTTTTAGGTAATGTGTTGTTACACATGGAGTGAAAGCTTAGACAAGTCCTGATTTATGCTCAGGTTTCTGGCAGTAGCTCTGTTTCAGGCAACCTGCACCCCAAATAGCTCTTGCTCACAAGTTTGTAAGAACAGCTGATTAGGTCTATTATAAAATTAATTACTTACTGAATGGAGTCAAGATTAACAGACAAGAGACTTTAAATGGACTACTCACTACACAGGATAAACAAAAGAAGTACAGGTAGATACAAACACACTGCACAATAAAGTTACCTACATTACAGCTATAGAAGAAATAGCATAGATTAGGAGTCAATGTAACTTACCACTGAATTCATGAGGGAGTACACATGGAGCCCTTTCCCTCAGCTTCCAGAGACGTAACCACAAAGATGCATCCAGACTTGTGGGACAAGCCCTACCCATTTGCAGGGACTATGCAGAAGACTTTGTGAAAGTTTTGTGTAGCTTTTATAGTTTGCAAAGTGAAGTGTGTGTCACTCAGACATTCAAGGCTTATCTCCCTTCAGTCTGCTCTCAAGGCAAGATGTTCATGGTCAGCTGGGAATTCCACCTCCCTGGCACCAGAGATAACTCAGGACAGGACAGATGTCCGGCCTGGCTTATCTCACCAATTCCTGAGAGGGGGAAGATGCCCTGAGTGATGGCCCCAGCTGATGGACAGAACAGATGAGCTCTGCTGTGCCATAGGGGAAGTCCTGCTGCAGGAACCTCATGGAACCAAGGGTCCATTGTGGCACTTTGGAACTACAGAGACCATTGTTGAGTATAGAACTTCATGGAACCAAAAAGAGCATTGTGACACCGTGGGGCCCCATGGATCCCAAATCTCCATTGTGACAGTATGGAACGTCATGGAACCAAGGGGCCTTTGTGACACTTCAAGGCTTCAGGGAACCAAGGAGTCCAAAGGTCTCAAACATTATTTGCAGGGTTCTGCCTTGGGGAAGGGGAACCTACTGTGTGGCACTGTGGGCTAGAAAACACCAGAGGAGTGTCTCTGTTTCCAATGGGGAAACTTAGGAGTTTTAGATTGCTTCAAAAACAAAGAAGGGAAAACCCCTGTTTCCGTGAATGCAAACAGTCTTCTGCTACAGTTGTTAGAGTAGTTTCTGTTGTGGCATCGGTTGGGCTGTCAGGGAGTTGCCGGGTTGGAGACAAAGACACGGCACTTGTGGTTCACTGTAACAAGACTTAAGCAACTTTATTATTTTTGAGCACACCTAAATAGGGTCTTTAAGCTTTCCCGGGCTCACACACGTGCTTGGTTACAGTTTCTGTCACTTTTTTCCTCAATCAGTGATACATTAGCACTTAGTGTCCAATAGATGGGCTGGGATATTCACCTAGGTACTTGCCTGCTTAACAGGCTGGCTAGATTTCAAATTGCATCTTTTAAAAAATCTGCAATATTCACTGCCACAGTTTTCCAAGTAAAGCAGGTCTCAGGTGAGTGTGGAGAGAGAGGATGGGGTTGGGGAATGTGGATCACGGTTGTCCACACTGGGTCTGACCTCAAGGCACAGCTTCTCTGAGCAGACCAGACCTCCTGAGGAGAGATCCTGGATCAATGTCAGTCACAGAATGCTGCAATCGCCTCTGCTCCGAAGAGAACAGTAATAAAATACATCCATTAAAATATGAAAGTGTATTTCTAATAAGGTCTTAAAAATATTTCTCCATAACTGCAGTAGGAAACCTTCCTAGTGAACTGCACCAGACCAGAGGGAAATCAAGGCAGAGCCATGGTTTGTCAGGACTTGCTTGATCCCAATGAGCCCTGTGCTGCATTTGGTGCAGAGCCCTTGAACCTCAGGGCCTGAGAGGAGATTGCACAAACCTTTCCAGGAGTCCAAGTCAGAAGAAAAATCCAAAGTGTCTCAAAGCATTAATGGGTCTCACTGAGGTCCATCCCCAACACAGGCTCCTCATGGACTCCTTGGAGGAGAGAATGGGGGCTGATTGCCCAAAAACCTCTCAGAGACTGAGAGAGGAAAGGAAAAAGCAAAGTACCTTAAAAAACTGAAGAATCTTGAAGCATTAATGAGCCCCACTGAGTATTGTTACTGACAGAAGCTCTCAAGAGACTAATTAAAGCAGATAAGTGGAGGCTGTGATTGCACAAAGCTCTCAGAGACTCCAAGGCAAAAGCAGAACCCAAAGTCCTCTGAAAAACCTGTAGTCCCTGGAAGCATTAAGGAGCCCCCAGGGCTATTCCTGACCAAGGCTCCTCAGGGACTTGTCCCAGCAGATCCCTGAGGTCACTGGGATGTGTGTGAGATGCTGAGGGCAGGACAAGGGGTGACAGTGCCCAGCCTTGGTGGGGCTGTGCCAGGAGGCCCCAGTGCCTCAGGACAAGGTCTCTCCTCACAGCCCTTGGTGGCACAGATGCTGCTGTGCCCCAGGGCACCAAGACTTGGCTTCTCTTTGTCCCCACCTGTCATCTCTGCTTCCAATTTCCTGCTCTAACTGGAACCTGGGGACACTTTCTCAGTCATGTCCCTCAGTGGGACCCATGAACGGTATCTGAAACTTTGGAGTTCAATTATGAATTAATTCCTGAGAGGTTTCCTAACAAACCATGGCTCTGCCTTGATTTCCTGCTGGTCTGGTGCAGTTCATCAGGAAGGTTTTCAACTCCAGTTATGGATAAATATTTCAAAGAGCTTCTAAGAAATACACATTCCTATTTTCAAGGGTGTATTTTATTACTGTTCTCTTTGGAGAAGAAGTGATTGCAGCATTCTGTGATTTATATTGATCAAGGGTCTCTGCTCAGGAGGTCTGGCCTGCTCAGAGAAGCTGTGCCTTGAGATCTGACTCAGTGTGGGCAACCTTGCTCCACATTCCCCAACCTCATCCTGTCTGTCCACACTCACCTGGGACCTGCTTTGCTTGGACAACTAGTTGCACTCAGGAAAAGAGATGTTTTACCTTTTTTTTTTTTTTTAAGCAATCTAAAACTCCTAATTTCCCCCACTGAAAATAGACATGCTCCTCAGGTGTGTGCCAGTCCATGGTGCTACCAAAACCACTCCAGAGCTGCCTTGGGCCAGCTGTGAGGGTGGATCATCATCCCAACCTGCACTGGGCCACTGCCAGGGGCACTGACCCCTACTGCTGGGTTTGGGGGCCACAGCAACCGTGAGAAATTCAAGTCTCCTTGGAAACACTGGGGAGGACTGGGACATACTGGGTAACACTGGGAATGTTATGGGAGACACTGGGACATACTGGGAGTGATACTGGGGAGGACTGGGACGTACTGGGGAACATGGGGAATGCTGGGGGGACTGTTGGGGTACACAGACACACACTGGGACATACCAGGACATACTGGGAGTGATACTGGGCAACACTGGGAAAACCTGGGGACACTTGGAACACTGTGGGGAAGGCTGGGGGACACTGAGGCATACTATGGATGACACTGGGGGGAACTGGAAGGGAATAGGAATGAACTGAGGTGTATTGGGAGGGACTGGATTATACTGGGAGGGCCTGGAGGGGCACTGGGGTTGTACTGGGCTGTACTGGGAGAGACTGGAGGTGTTTAAGGGGCTGTTATGGCCTCAGCCGCCTCCCATTTGCCGACACTTCCACCTATCACTGCCCGCAGCCAATCAGCCCTGGGGATCGGGGCGTTGGGGGTGGTGCCTGGGGCACCACCTTTTCTTCTTGCCTATAACTCCCGTTGTTCTCCGTGGCTCAATAGAGCCCCATTGGAGCCAGAACTACAACGCCCATCATATCCCACATTCCAGAGAACCCCGATATCTTCCCCCCACATGTCCCATAAGTGTCCCTCGGACCCTCTAGGATCCCTAAGTGCCCCCTCAGCGCCCATTCGGGACCCCACAAAAGTGTCTCCAGATGCCCTGAATGCTCCAAATTCCCTAGATGCCTGTTCCAGCCACTTCTGGGAATTCATATCCTGTCATCCCTCACGGCCTCAGAGTCCCTCATAAGACAGTTTCTGCACCTAAAACTCCTGCTGTGCCCCACGCCCTAAAGAGTCCGGTTAGAGCTCACCAAACTCCCTCCAAGTGCTCCCGAACCATATACGTTCCCCTCCGAGAACCTCAAGTTGTGGCTCGGATGCAAAAGCATCCTCCAAGTGCCTTCCCCGACCCCAGAACGCCCCGTCCAAGCAACTTCTGGAACTACAGCTCCCATAATGCTCTGTGGTTCCTGTGGAGCACTATTCCAGCTATGACTTCATCTCCCGTCATGCCCCACTAAGAGACATTGTAGCTGCACCTAGAACTCCTATGATGCTCTGCAGCTCTATTAAACCATATTATACCCACGCCTACAACTCCCATCATCCCCCACACCCCAGAGAGCCCCGTTAGAGCCCTCCAAGTGCCCTCCCAGACCCTGAAGGGCCCCAGATTCCCCTCCCTGACCTCCAAGTGCTCCCCTGGATGACCAAGAGTTCCCCTGGATCCCAAAGTATCCATCAGAATCCATCAATGCCCCTCCAAGTGTCCACCCAGCTCCCCCAAGTGTCCTCCAGACCCCCAAGTTCTTTCTAATTTACCTCCCCAGACCCAAAACTGCCCCAAATGTACCTTAGAAATGTCTCCATGGACTCCAAAGTGGTCCCTTTTACCCTGTCTGAGAAAATGGTAAAAAAGATGACAAAGGGACTAAAAATAGGACTTATCATAAAGAGGGAGAAATCAATTGCCAATACTGGTCAATTAATTAACGAAGAGAATTGTGTTACTTAGAACCAATGACTGATAATTTTTCTGGTTGCTGAAAATGCATAGATTTTTTAATAGAAAAATAAAAAATAGGTAATAAAAATTATATTATTAGAAAAAGAAAAAATATTTTTAATTTTATTATTTAATTAAAATTTAATTATAAAGAGAAATTTATAGCATTTTTTTAATGTTTCAGGATGTCAGTCCCAGATGGGCAATGTCAGACATGTTGAGGTTGGGGGTGAGGAACAGATTGCCCAAACAGGGTCAGCTTGCAAGGGCCTCATTCTGCTCCATGCCCAGACATCCTAAGGAGACATTCAGCATCAAGATCACTTAAAGAATGCTTCAGTCACCTCTGCAATGAACTGAAAAAAGCATAATAATATGCCCTTGATTAAAAACAAAAATCATGAGGTACAGTTTTAAATATTCCTCCTTAACAGGACTCCAAACTGACTCCAATGAGCTGCACAAGCCCTGGAGACTTGAAGAAAATTGGAAGAAAACAAAGAGCTCCTGAGGGCTTTCTGTATTTTAATGAGTCCCATGGTGGATTTGGGGCTGAGTCCAGGACCCCCAGGCACTGAGAGAAAGCTGAAGAAGCTGCTCAAAGAGTCAGAAGCAAAACTCCAAGTCCCTTGGAGCATTAATGGCCCCACTGAGGGCAGGGACTGCCAAAGCTTCCCCAGGGACTCATGAGAGCAGATCCTTGAGGCCAGGATTGCAGGAGCCAAAGGCTCTGAGCAGGGAACTGCAATGCTGAGCAAGGCCTGGGCTGGTTGGAGGAAGCAGAAAGGCCAAGCCCTGAGCCCAGGCCTGGGCCAACAGGGCCTGTCTCTCACGAGTGACTAGGGGCTGTTTGTGGGGCAGTGGGATGTGAGGGGCAACAAGGACAAATGTCATAAACTTGTGTGACACTCCAGCTGCTCATGGAACCAAGAGCCAGTGTGGCACAGCAGGCCCTCATAGAAATAAAAGGCCACTGTGAGTCTGAAGGGCTGTAACACCTCAGAACACTGAAATGCTGGGGGCCATCAAAGGTTGCTTTACTTGAGTTTGGTGCACAGGAGAAACCCCAGCCAGATATTCTCAAGAGGTCAAAATGACAAAAAATTCTACTGGCAAAAAATAGATAACAAAGGAACTTCGATAAAGCATTTATTACAACATCCAACTCAACATAAAACATGTAGAGCAGTAACTTCATTAACTTAAGGCATTACAGCTGGAAACCTTTAAAAACTTAATATGTTAGGTTACCCAAAAATGTTCCGGTAAATAGGATTAGAAGGAGAATAAAGAAAGACAAAGTCAGAAGATCTATGGAGAGACACACACATGGCTACCAACTTTTAGAGTTCCAGTGTGTGTGAAACACAAACCCCAGGAAAAGGAGGGGTCCAGACCAGGGGCAGAACTTGTTCTCCGTCTTTTAAACCCCTGGGCCTTCATGTGGCCATTGTGACACTGAAGAACCAAGGAGACCATTGCTGACAATAGAGAACCTCATGGAACCAAGAGACCAGGGTGACACTGTGGAGCCTGTAGTGTCACAGAGGAGCCATTGTGACACAATGAGACCACGTGGAAATGAGGGGCCATTGTGACACGGCAAGACCTTATGGAAGCAAGGGAACTTTGTGACACTTCAGAAGTAAGGAGACTATTGTGACACTACGGGACCCCATGGAATCAAGAGAACATGGAACAGGTGCGGCTAGCTGGCCACCTGACAGGTCTGGCTGACCTTGGAATTTCGAGAGCTGATGCTCATCTGCCTCTGAAGCACTGGGGTGTTGCAGTTATGTCGAGATGGACACTGTTGTATTGCATTGTTTGTTTGTAAGTTGCACTGTTCATGGTTCTATCTCACACTGTTATGTTTTTATATTGAACTGAGAAAATGGTTTGCTCTGTATCCCCCGGAGCTTGAGAAGTTGGTTCAGCCCTCCCTTAACCCCTCCCCGTTGGCAGTGTCCCATTGGTTGCGGGTCTGTTCCTCCCCTCCCCTTTCCCTGAGTTTAAAAGTGCCTGCCATCCTCTCTCTCTCTCTCTCTTTCTCCTTTCGCCATGTGTGAGACACAATAAAGTGTGGATCATCTTCCCACGTGAGAAAAGAGCCTTCTTTGGTTTTTTGCCTTTGTCTATGAGGATTTCCCACCCCTCTCTGGTCCAGAGCTAGCCAGAGGACCGGAGAGAAAAAGGGGTTTGCCTCAGTTGGCGCTCCAACGTGAGGCTTCCCATAAGGTGAGAGGCCCACGAGAATGGCTGGATTCCACTTGTGAATTATAAGCCTTTAGATTGTACAGCGACCCCGGCAGCGAGGAGCTGCTTTTTCCGCAGCGATTACTGACAGGGATGAGACCGGTAGCTCGCCTGAGCCCAGAGGCGGGTCAATCTAGATGGGGACTTTCTTTGCAATGACTTTGCAATGCCGAGGACCCCAGGAAGGGGTGAGTATCCCTTGCAAGTGGTAGTGGGGACCCCGAAATAGCCCTCGGTTGCAGCGGGAGTGGGTTCCCGCACGGAAGACAAAAGCGGCATGGGGCCAGAGCGGCGTGAGTTCAGAGTTAGTGCAGCACAGTGGGTTCCAGCGCGGCAGGTACACAGGGTGCGCAGCTATAGGCAGCACCCACAGCGGCGCAGAGCGGCACGGGTGATGCGGTGCAGCCAGCGCCGGGAGCTGCTGGCAGCAGCAGCGGCAAGCAGTAGCAAGCTGCAGCAGCGCATGCACTTACAAGTGGCGGTGGCACCAGAGCGCAAGCATCAACAGCGGCAGCACGCGTTTTGCCAGTTGCCAATTAAAACTAGTGCGCTCACTAGTGTAGTGTCTCCCCCACGTGATAGGGGGGAGGGGAAGGCGGCGAACCCGTCCCTGCCCTGGTTGTACTGCAAAGAAAGGTAAACCAGTTTGCGTAGTTTGTTTTTAACATCAAAATGGGCTCTCAACTTTCTACACAACAAAGGAGCATATATTCCCAAGTTCGGGATCTCTCAAATAGTGGGAATGTTACCATCTCTAGGAAACAGTTAAAGCGATTTGTGTGCTGGTTATCTCTTCATTTCCCTCAAGATACCCTGCAAAATGTAGCTTCGATCTTTTCCTGGGATGAAATTGGAAACTTCTTAATCTCAAAGTGGAGCAGGGAGACAAAACAGTATCAAAATATTTTCCTTTGTTTATTTTAATTCGAAAAGAATTGATAAAAAGGGAAATAAAGAGACAGCCACAGCAAATAACCCTGGTTTCCCCTAACCCTCCTCCAAAGCCCTCAGTCCCTGAGCTGGATGAGATGCGGGACACCCCAAGAAACCTAGGGAACCCGGAAAAGCCGCAGCTTTCCTGGTGCCTCGCCTCCCGCCCAGCACCCTGACTCTGGCAATTGTGCGCAGACTAACAGAATACATTCCCTGCACCCCTCTACCCCAGTTCCTACACCCCTGCTTCAGCGTAAACATGAACCCCTCTACCCATATGGCGCCAACCACATGGCGGGGGTCCAAAATGGCGCCGGTCACATGGTTGATCCTCCATCTTACCTTTCTTCTTCCCACAATCGCTTTTACCCGCTCGTCCCTGTCCCCAACTCTTTCCCCTCTCATAACCCCTTCCTCCCCTTGAACACGCCCCCTCCCTCCTCCATGTTCCCGCCCTGCATGACATCATCCTGCAACCCCTTCCCCCATGTGTTGCAATCCTGGTTCCCACGGTTGCCTCTCCCTCCCGAGTGGCTCCACCCCTTCTCCTGTTCCAGTTCCCCACGCCCTGCCTCCGGGTTGCCACAGAAACGAGGGTAGGGGGTGCGGCGCTCTGCCTCCTGGTTCCAACAGGGGGTGGGGGGGCGAGGGGCCTCCTGATTCCCATGTGGGGGCAGGGGTAGGTGATACCCTGTCTCTCGGTCCACACGGTGGGGAGATGGGGGAGCCTGTCTCCCTTCTCCAGTGCAGGGGGGAATAGACCCTTTCCTAATCCCAGTGCAGGGGGGGCGGAGCAGCCTCCCCATTCTCGCGGGAATGAAGGGCCCCTTCCTGGCCCCTGCGGTGGTGGGGGCGGAGGAGGAACCCCCGGGGAAGGTATCCTGGGGATCAAAGCCAGGTAGAGGAAGCCATACCCTCAGCTGCTCCTGTCATATATACTGGTAGTGAGACAGGGAATTGAAAAGTAAGGAATAGTTCATCAAAAACCAAGGCAATGAGGAATGCCTGACATTTACATACTTGCAAAAATCAGGAGGAGAGGCAGACTGCTTTGTGATAAATGGAGCCAGGACTTGCAAACAGGGTGAGGTGTGCAAGGCTACCAGTGATAAGTGAGAAATCCAAAACCCTAAACCAGCAAGAACTAATCTCAAGGTCTGGAACGTGCCCTAAAGGCTAAGACGCATGCTCCGGAGACAAAGTTGAAAAGTTCAAGTGTGATGAAGAGTTTAGAAGCCTTCATCAGAGACCCCTGACGACCCCTGAATTGGGGAAGCGCAAGCGTAAAAGGACTTTTGGTTCATTTGAATATGAAGCGAGAATAGGCGGGGCTAGGACATAAATATGTATTAGGTGTATTGTGTAATCCTAAGCTTTTAGGGAATAAGTAGAGCAGAAGTTTGAAGTTTCGGTGTGCATGCTTTGGGAGGAATTATCCCTGTGCACCTCAGCGCTGAATAAATGCATACCTACTTTATAACTCTCTACGAGTTATAGTCTTTTCCCTGTATCAGTAGGAGAAATGGAATTAGAAGCTATCAGGATTTCTCCTACCAAAACAAAAAGGAAATTTGTAAGACCCAAAGGGAGTTTGGCCGAGGTAGTGGAATCTTTAAGGGAATGTTGAAAGCTACCCTAACATCCCACGAATTAGTCCCGGTCGACCTCTGAGATCTCTTCCAGTGTCTCCTAAACCCCTCAGAGTTTGACCTCTGGGAAAACACTTGGAAGAGATCTCTGAACGGACTCCTGGGGGAACTTAAGCAAAGCACCCAGGGTACAACAGATGCTGATGGGAATAACATCACCTATGAACATCTATGTGGTGAAGGGGAGTGGGCTAACCCCGAGGACCAAGCCTGGGTGTTACCCAAATTAATTCTGGATAAAATCTATGGGATGGCAGAAAAGGTTTTTAACCAATTACCAATGGTTGAAACTAAAGGTAGTTATATTAATAATAAACAATATTCCTCAGAAGGTTTCTTGCATTTTTTGGACCGGCTTCATGGACAGGTGGAAAGACAAGTAGACAATCCAGTGGAACAGGCAGAACTTATTAGGAGATGGCTCAGAGAAATGCCAACGAAGCCTGCCGTGGGGTAATCCTAGGTCTGCCTATCAATCCTCGGCCTACACTAGCACAGATGATCGGAGCCTGTGCTAAGAAGGCAGAACTGTTCTGTGCACCATAGAAAAGGCTTGGACTGGCAAACCCAAAGACTGCAGCAGCTGTAACATCAGGAGTGAAGAGGAAACCAATGTCCCCAGAGCAGCACCAACATGTCATCTGCTTCCAGTGCAAGAAGCCAGGACACTTTGCCAGAGACTGTCCTGAAAGCCAGAAACACAAGAAGAAAAATCAAAGAGAAGGAGACACCAACAAACAAAAAAACTAAGACCTGAGCATGGACCCGCCCAGTGCCATAATATAAATACAGCGGACTCCACAGTGGGGAAAGCCTCTCCCTTAACAAAAAACGGGGAGGAAGGGAAGCAGGGTACAGGACAGCTGGAAAATATAAATTACAAACCTTTACTGAACAAAATTTAGAAGCCTCATAGGCGTTTCAGGCTCATGTCTTCCAAAGCTTTTCTTTTCAGATCTACTGGTTGAAGGGTCATTGCAGTGGACCTGCTGGACAATTCACAGGACGTGATGATAAACCACACAGGACTAGACAGCAGTGAGTATTTTGTTATCGGGGACACTGCATACACAACCCTGGAGATTGAGGTGGCTCCCATGACCATCAAAGGAGACATAACTCACCTCATTCTCCTGGTGCGCTGCCCTCAGTCACCCTTCTATTTGGCCGAGGGGCAAATCCTTGACCAAGCCATTCCTATTCCAGCTGAGGTCCCAGTAGATGAAAAAGCACCTGAAGTCGACTGGGCAGAAGTGGTTGGAGAGGACAAACCCTCTATGGCATGCAACCTAACCCATGGGTCAGACCATCTCTTCGTGGAAGGGTTGCTTGACATGGGGGCAGATGTGATGATCATACCTGAAAGGATGTGGCCGTCATATTGGGAGTTACAACCCGTGGCTGGCAAAATCCAAGGTATAGGAGGTATCAAATTGGCAAAGATTTCAAAAAGCATTGTGCAAATCAAAGGGCTGGACGGGAAATTGGCCAGTGTCCCTCCTTTTGTCACTGACTACAAGTGCCTCCTGTGGCGGAGAGACACCATGTCCCAGTGGAGGGGTCAAATTAGTTACCCCTAAGACTCCCCAGGATTTTAAGAGGCGACCACTGTGGAGCGCCCTACCCACAAGTTAACATGGCTGGATGACACTTCAAGATGGGTAGGTCAGTGGCCATTAAGAAAGGATAAGCTTAAGGTGCTTAAGGAAAAGCTTAAGGTTCTCAAGGAGCTCGTGGAGGAGCAATTAGCCGAAGGCCACATAGAAGAGACAACTAGCTCTTGGAATTTCCTGGTCTTCGTGATTAAGAAGCCAGGGAAGGATAAATGGCGGCTCCTCCATGATCTCCAGGAAATAAACAAAGTAATTGATGACATAGGGTCCCTCCAACCTGGGATTCCTTCCCCAAAACTGGCAATTGGCTGTCCTGGACATCAAGGACTGTTTCTTCAAAATGCCCCTACACCCAGAAAATGCCCCACGGTTTGCCTTCTCGGTTCCTACCATCAATCGAGAAGCCTCAATGGAAAGTTTTGCCGCAGGGCATGAAGTGTAGTCCTTCCATCTGCCAGTGGTATGTGGCCTCATTGCTGTCCCCGGGGCATGCCCAAAAACGGAGGCCATCATCCTCCACTACATGGATGATGCGCTTGTCTGCGGCCCCGATGACTCTATACTCCAACACACACTTGACCTAGTGGTTAAAGTTTTAACCTCTGCTGGATTCCAACTGCAGGAAGACAAGGTCCAAAGGATGCCACCTTGGAAGTACCTGGGTTTGGAGATCACTGTGCTGACTGTTGTTTTGCAGAAATTGGAAATCGTTAGTGATCCCAAAACCCTAGCAGATCTCCATTCCCTGTGTGAGTCTTTGAACTGGGTCAGGCCTTGGTTAGGTCTCACCAATGAGGATCTAGGCCCCCTCCTCAATTTATTGAAGGGAGAGAGAGAGCTGGTCTCTCCCAGGGAAGTAACTCCAGAGGCAAAAGCCGCAATCCAAAAGGCACAGAAGGCTTTGGCTGAGAAGAAGGCTCACTTATCAACCAGAGCTGCCTTTCAAATTCATTGTCCTGGGAAAGCTGCCACACTTGCATGGTTTAATATTCCAATGGATCAAAGGGCAGAAAGATCCACTCTTCATCTTAGAGTGGGTTTTCCTCGCCCATCAATGATTCAAGACCATCACCAAGCCACAAGAGCTGATGGCTGAGCTGATCAGGAAAGCCCAGGTAAGACTGCGTGAGCTGGCTGGTTGTGACTTTGTGTGTATTCACCTCCCAGTCAAACTTTCTGAGGAGGGAAAGAATTCTCCCTAGAAGTTGACCAAGGAGATGTTTGAGCACCTGCTCCAGAGCAATGTCAACCTCCAGTTATCTCTGGACAGCTACAGTGGACACATATCAGTCCACACCCTATCACATAGGCTATTTAATGAGGAATTCCACCTTATTCCTCATGAGAAAAGGAGTCGTAGGCTGCTCAAAGCTCTCACAGTGTTCAGTGATGCGTCTGGGGAATCCCACAAGTCGGTGATGACTTGGAGAAAGCCCCAGACTCAGCATTGGGAAGCTGATGTTGAGTTTGTGTGAGCCTTTGAGAAGTTCTCAGAGCCAATTACTTTGGTAACTGACTGTCACAATTCGCTTAATACAAGCCAGGGGTCGTTATGGTTTGTTTTTGGATCTCGGAGGTGCAAAAGGCAAACAGCAGGGGACAAATCAGTTTACTCACAGCAATGCATTTTTATTGAATGCTAACAACTCACTTGCGATAGAGGGGAGAGATATAGGAAAGAAAGTAGAGAGAGAAAGAGAGGGGGATGGGGGAATAGCTACCAACAGATGAGATGGACGTCCTCATGGACCAGCCAATAGACGGGTCTTCATTCATGGGGAGATCCCAAAAGCTTTTCCAGAGGGTCGCTCTTTTATAGTCCTTTTCCAATGCGAGTAGCTTCTGGCCAAGAGATAGGGAGATTTATGGACCATTGTGAGGTGCTCCGAGAGGCAGGTGCAGACGTGCAGTACATGCAGTCCTCAGTTGGTACCATGACAGCACAGTCCAGTGAACATAACAATCTGCATCCACCTCGACCAGGCCAGAAAACCACTGTCCAAAGCCAACCTTGGTGGGGTCATCGGGTTCTTCCTGCGACGGTCGTGAGGCAAAAACGAGGGAAACATCGGACCAACTCTTACACTGACTCAGCCTACATGGCAGGGGTAGTGTCCAGGGCGGAGCAGGCAGTTCTCAAAGACATCGAGAACGAGAATCTTTCCAGATTGCTCTCGAAACTAATTTATTTAGTTTTGCATAGAGAGCATCTGTTCTATGTCATGCATGTGAGGTCACATACCGATTTGCCAGGTGAAATTGCAGAAGGGAATCATAAAGAAGACTCCCTTGCTAACCTAGATGAAAAGGCACACCTCCCAGACATCTTTCAACAGGCAAAGCTGAGTCACCAGCAATACTATCAGAATGTGCCAGGTCTGATCCAGCAGTTCCAACTAACATGGAGTCAGGCCCAGGCCATTGTGGCTACCTGTCCCAGTTGCCAGCTCCAGGCCATGCCATCGCTGGGTGTTGGGGTTAACCCCCGAGGCCTTGGGAGCTGCGAAGTGTGGCAAACATAACACACATTCCCAGTTTTGGTCGCCACAAGTATGTACATACAAGCATTGACATTTATTCAGGTGCGGTTTATGCCTCTGCCCACACAGGAGAAAGGGCTGTGCATGCCAAACAACACCTATTGCAAGGCTTTTCAGTGCTGGGGATCCCTAGGGAAATCAAGACCGATAACGGCCCAGTGTATAAATCCAAGGAGTTCCTAGACTTTGTCCAGCAGTGGGGAGTGGAACATAAAATTGGCATCCCCCACTCTCCCATAGGCCAAGGCGTGGTTGAGCATGCCCATCAGACGCTCAAGCAAGTCCTGGCTAGACAGAACAGTTCAACAGCGTGCATGTCACCACAACAAAAGCTCTGCAAAGCCATGTTTACCATCAATTTTCTAAATTGTTCATTTGAAAATATGAGTCCTCGGGTGGTACATCACTTGAAGAGCAGTGATCAGTTTAAGTTGTCCCAGCGTCCACCTGTCCTAATTAGGGACCCAGAAACTTGGGAGACCAAGGGCCCTTATGAACTTGTTACCTGGGGGCGTGACTATGCATGCTATCCACCCCCTCAGGGCCACGTTGGATACCCCAAAAGTGGGTAAAACCTTTTGTCCCCAAAAATCCAGCTCCAGCAGAAGGGGATAAGAAGCAAGTAGCAGTTGCTTCAAAAAGAAGACGCTGACGGAAAGAGGAGAGAAAACCTTCCTAAAATCTGGGTACATTCCGGCAGAAATAACGACCTTTAATGTGCTTTAAAATGTTTGTTTTCCTTTTGTCCTGGTTTAAAACAGAAAAAGGAAAAAAAACAATCCAGGGGGCTTCTCTGCCTCAGCTAGCCAGAAAACTAACCAAGAGCAAAGGAGAGCTCTCTCTTGCTGTCCACCGCAGACAACACAGTCCGTGTGCAGGAATGCGGGGGAGACAGTGCAGTCTCTGATAACAAACTCTGCACTTCTTCTTTCCATCTCTTTACTCCTGGAACCAGTCTTAAAGTTGCAGAATTTAATATTTAACACCAACAGAACAGACGATTTGGGGATATAGGCATCATACAGTCACCCCAAGACATTCCACCCCTTATCCCCATATCGTCAGCTTACTACCATATCTGATACACACTCTAGTTCTATAAACACATACATCATACACATATATATACAAGATACAGCTATAGACAGACAATGACAGTGATATTCAATAGTAATATTTACATATGGTTTTTACTTAACAATTAGATTTCTCTGAGGTACACATTGTGTTGTCCCATCCTTCTGCATTATCCACCATGTGCAACCTGGTCTTTGAGCAAAAACAATCCCATGAATGGGTTTGTTTGTATTCAAGGCAGAATTGATTCAAACGCACTTCTTTAACAAACTTCTGGCATGCACTACTGGGATTTTATTTCTATCTACTGTATGCAAGGACTTAGACTGGGCAGGGCCTGTTTGATTTGTGGAACCTTGGGTATTAACTAACCAGGTGGCCTTTGCTAAATGCTGCTCTTACTTCTTAAAAGATCCCCTACCCAATGCTGTTAAAGTGTTTTTTAACAGTCTATTGTACTTTTTTACTTTTTTTGCAGCTGGTGCATGGTAGGGAATATGGTGCACTCACTTAATACCATGTTCTTTAGCCCAGGTGCTGATAAGGTTATTCTTGAAATGAGTCTCATTGTCTGACTCAATTCTCTCAGGAGTACCATGCCTCCACAAAACTTGTTTCTCAAGGCTCAAGATGGTGTTCCGAGTAGTGGCGTGAGGCACAGGGTAGGTCTTTAACCATCCAGTGGTGGCTTTCACCATAGTCAGTACATAGCGCTTACCTTGGCGTGTCTGGGGCAGTGTGATGTAATCAATCTGTCAGGCCTCCCCATACTTATATTTGGACCATTGGCCCCCATACCAGAGGGGCTTCACCTGCTTGGCCTGCTTGATGGCAGCGCACATCTCACAGTTATGGATAACCTGAGAAATACTGTCCATGGTTAGATCTACTCTTCGGTCTTGTGCCCACTTACAGGTAGCATCTCTACCCTGGTGACCTGAGGCATCATGGGCCCATTGAGCCAGGAACAACTCTCCTTTGTGCTGTCAGTCTAAGTCTATCTTTGACACTTCTATTTCTGCAGCCTGATCTACTTGCTTGTTGTTTTGATGCTCTTCATTAGCTTTACTTTTGGGGACATGGGCATTTATATGACGGACTTTCACAGGTAGCTTTTCTACCCGAGTGGCAATGTCTTTATACTCGTTAGCAGCCTAAATTGATTTTTCTCTATGTTGCCAGCCAGCCTTTTTCTACTTTTCTAGCTAACCTCACAGAGCATTGGCTATTATTCATGAATCAGTGTAAAGGTAGAGCTTTGGCCACCTTTTTTTTTTAGCAATGTCCAGGGCCAGCTGAACAGCTTTTAGTTCAGCAAGTTGACTTGATTTACCATTTCCTTTGGTAGCTTGTGCAACCTGTCATGTGGGGCTCCATACGGCTGCTTTCCACTTCTAGTTTATCTCCACGATGCTGCAGGAACCATCGGTGAAAACAGAATAGCCTGTTTCATCTGCTGGCAGTTGGTTATATGGTGGGGCTTCTTTGGCCCGGGTCACTGGTTCCTTTTCCTCTTTGTCAGCAAGACCGAAGTTTTCACTTTCTGGCCAGTTCCTAATTATCTCTAAAATTCTAGGGAGATTCAGGTTTCCAATACGGGCGGGTTGTGTGATGAGGGCAATCTATTTGCTCCATGTGGCATTAGTGGCATGGTGGGTAGAAGGAACTTTTGCTTTGAACATTCACCCCAGTACTGGCAGTCAGGGTGCCAGGAGGAGTTGTGTTTCCGTGCCAATCACCTCTGAGGCAGCTTGAACCCTTACATATGCGGCCAAGATTTTCTTTTTTGTTGGAGTGTAGTTGGCTTCAGACCTTCTGTAACTTCGGCTCTAGAATCCCAGAGGTCGCCCTTGTGTCTCCCCAGGCACCTTCTGCTAAAGGCTCCAGGACAGACCATGGTTTCCGGCTGCAGAGTAGAGCACATTCTTCACTTCTGGTCCTGTCTTGACTGGGCCAAGGGCTATTGCATGAGTGATCTTCTGCTTGATCTGGGCAAAGGCTTGCTGCTGCTCAGGGCCCCAGTGGAAATCATTCTTTTTGCGGGTGACCAGGTAAAGAGGGCTCACAATCTGGCTGTACTCAGAAATGTGCATTCTTCAAAAACCTATGGCACTTAGGAAAGTGTGTGTTTCCTTCTTACTGGTTGGTGGAGACATTGCAGTGATTTTATTGACGATCTCAGTGGGAATTTTGCACTGTCTATTTTGCCACTTTACTTCTAGGAACTGGATCTCTCGGGCAGGTCCTTTGACTTTACTTTTCTTGATGGCAAAACTAGCTTTCAGGAGAATCTGGATGATTTTTTTTCTCCTTTTTTAAATATTTCTGCTTCTGTGTTCCCTCACACGATGATATTATCGATGAACTGCAGATGTTCTGGAGCCTTACTCTTTTTTAGTGCAGCTTGGATCAGTCCATGGCAAATGGTGGGGCTGTGTTTCCACCCCTGGGGCAGTCGGTTCCACGTGTACTGCACACCTTTCTAGGTGAAAGCAAACTGAGACCTGCACTTTGCTGCTAGAGGAATGGAGAAAAATGCATTGGCGATGTTAATGGTGGCGTACCACTTGGCTGCCTTGGACTCCAGCTTATACTGGAGTTCCAGCATGTCCAGCACAGCAGCACTCAGCGGTGGAGTCACTTCATTTAATGCCTGATAATCCACAGTCAATTTCCCATCTTCTTCAGATTTACGCACAGGCCAGATGGGGCTGTTGAAGGGTGAGTGAGTATTGCTGACCACCCCTTGGCTTTCTAGCTCACGGATCATCTTGTGGATGGGGATCACAGCATCTTGATTCGTCTGGTACTGCCAACGGTGCACCGTCGAGGTGGCAATTGGTACTTGTTGCTCCTTCACTTTTAGGAGTCTTACTGTAGATGGGTTTTCTGATAGTCCTGGCAAGGTGTTCAATTGATTAATGCTTTCTGTTGCTACAGCAGCTATTCCAAAAGCCTACTTGAGTCCTTTTGGATCTTTGAAATATCCATTTTGGAGGAAGTCTATGCCCAAAATGCGTGGGGCCTCTGGGCCAGTCACAATAGGGTGTTTTTTCCATTCATTTCTAGTTAGGTTCACTTCCGCTTTCACCAAAGTAAAATCCTGTGATTCCTCTGTTATACCAGTAATAGAAATAGATTCTGTCCCTACATGTTTTAGGGTGCACTGCAAACCGGTGTCAATTAAGGCCTTATATTTTTGTGGTTCAGATGTGCCAGGCCAACGAATCCACACAGTCTAAAAAACACGGTTTTTCCTAGCTTTTATTTGGCTAGAGGCGGGGCCCCTCTAAGCTTGGTTATTCTTTTTTCTTTGAGCATATGTCTTGGAGGTTCCTTCAAGGAGTTTGGACGTGTCATCATCATCATCATCATCATCGTACCTGGTAGTTTGGCTACGGGCAACTGGAGCTGCTTTCCTTTTGGTAGAACTCCCTTTCTGCATCTTACTGTTCTGCAATTCAAGTACCCGTTTTACCAGAGCAGCAGTAGGTTTTCCATCTCACTTCTTCATGTTTTCTCCAGAATTACATAGGAAAGACTACAATTTAGCTCATGAGAAGGGTCTTCTCTCTCTCTGGGGAACGTTTACGTTTGGGGCCAAAACTTTTGATCAGTATAGCTGAGATTTGGAGAAGGTCCTTTTTAACTTCTTCTCTGAGTCTCTGTGTTGGTTTGAAAGTAAAACCGGTGCGAGACTCCAAGTCAGTAATACAATTTAATAGGAGAAAAGAGAAAAAAATAAAATACATGCAATAATATAAAAGAAACAACCACCAACACAGTCAGAAATACAACCTGACACCCTGTCAGTCAGGGTGTTGGTAGCAGTCCGTATAAATGGTGGCTGCAGTCCTCCTGGATGACAGATGTGGTTCTGTTGAAGTAGTGCTCCTGTAGAAGGTGCAGTTTTCCTCCGAAGATCCAGCAATGATGTGGAAAAAAGGTCCGACTTTCCTCTGGAATCCAGTAGAAAGGTCTGCCCTCGGGTCCCAAACCCCAGTTTTTTTATCTAGGTAGGAAAGGCTTGGCTCCTGCCCCTGGTTGGGGCATCTCCCAATGGGGTGATGTAATCTTATCAGTCACACAATAGGACTTAATGGCCCATTAACGGAATATATCTTCTGGAGGAAGGATGGGTTGTGAATAGATAACGATGATCATCCCCCCATCTTATCAGATGGCACATCAGCAGAGGATATCTCCCACAGAGATAAGGATCACCACCCCTCCCACATTTTAACAGATGGTGATAGAATACACATTTTTGCATTGTACCCCAGGACAGTCTCTTATGATTTTCCTCTATCTTGTTTTTTAATTTCTGCAGACATGTTTCCACAGCTGCAATTCTGGCATGTGTTGGGCCATGTACAGCATCTGCATATACTTGGAGCTTCTTTGCCATATCGAGCACGGTCTTTTCCCTGTCATCCCGCTTTATTATTGCTAAAGCAGAAGCATATTCATGTGGCCCAAATCGTACAAGTTTTTGCCACATTACGGATGTACATGGTACCAAGTCTGGATTCCTAGTTGTTAGGTCATTTGAAGAAACGATCTCTGTCACTGTCATTTTTCTCAAGCGTTGAATCCCTTCTTCTATGGTCTTCTATTGGGTTTGCTGCATATAGAGATCATCTGCACACAGGTATCTTTGTGCCACACTTTCCAGGACCCGTGCCCAGAGACTCTGAGGATTAGCTCCCCTCATCATTCCTTGGTCAATAACCGGATCATGTGACACAGATCTTAAATGCCTGGCTTCAGTGCTATCCAGAATTGTAGCCTCGCCTGCAGCATCCCAGAGACGGACTAGCTAATTAATTATAGATTCATTAGGTCGTCGGGTGTAATTCTTTCTTAGGCTATGAAGGTCTTTCAGAGATAGGGACTCAATATTGGCTTCTGATCCTGTGTTAGTTTTTCTGACTTCTGATTTTGTATCTGAAGCTTGCCTTGAGGGTTCTTCTCTTTCATTATCATCGTCTACTGGCCGATCAGTTTTGCTGGTGTGCTTTCTTTTTGCAGCAACTGCCAGTGGCTTAGGTTTACTATCTGGTTTAGCTACAACCGGAGTGACTGGGGTATTGGCTGATTTATTTGCCTGCCCTTCTGCCTTTTTCTGTTGACTTACAGTATTTAGTAGTGCATGATAAGCATATGCCAGGGCCCAGCTTATTGCAATGATCTTTTTCTTATTAGAATCATCATGGCACTTCTCTTTTAGTTATTTCCCCACCTCGTCTGGGTTCTGAATTTGTTCATGTGAAAATTCCTAGGCTGGGGGATTAGAAAATTTTTTCAGGGTTTTACCCATTTTTTCCGATTCCTCACATTACTCAGAATTTTTTACACCTGGGCCTACTTCTGGGTCAGGGGTCCCATTAGCTCCTCTGGACACTTTAGCCCTCACTCTAGAGAAGCTGCAGACTGTGTATAGGAAGCTCACCAGATGAAATACCAGGAAGGTGGTATCCTTGACATTCAGGGGAAACTGAACATTCTTAAAAAATTACTTAACAGATTCAAGGGAGAAAAAAGAAAGTAAAGGCTGAAAAGCCTCATCTTCTGCTCCTCTTCTAACAAACTGGGTGGAATTACTAATGAACCCCCAAAACATGTTATTGGAACTGGGATGCAGGGTAGGACAAAGAAACTATAAACCATAAATACCTGGAACAAACTCCAGTAGCTTTATAAACTTTCTATAAATCATTATCATTGAGCCCAGCACAATAGCTATTTTAATTCGTGCTCTTCTATTGAAAAAACTGCATGTTAGGGACACTACTGGAGCTGTCTCCGGATAAGAAAAGCCTAGAGACCAGAAAGGTATTAAAACATCAAAAAAGCCTAGTGACCCGAGACCCATAAAGGCCTCTACCCCGACAGACACAACAGACATTATGATTTCAAACAATATGGTTACTGACTGCTTTACCCCAATACAGAGTAAGTATAACTAAAATGCAATCAGAACAGGTTTGTTTCCAGTTTCTCGAGCCCCATGTTGGGTGCCAAAAGTATCTGTCCTGGTTTAGGACAAATTTGGGAGGAAACCTCTGAATGAGGTTCCTCTGGAAAAAAAAGAAAAAAATTGGAGAGAAGTGGAAAAAAAAGAAAACTGTTTATTCAACAGGCAACACACCTCCCAGCACAACAATGAACAATATCAAACAGCAAAACCTCTCGCCGTTTCAAAGAGATGACAGATTTAGAAGAGTTCTTTCCGTGGGCAGCCCGGCTCACTCAGTCTGTTCTCAGTCCCTCCTGTGTTGGGGAATGCTCCGGCCCAGGCCAGGCCTGGTGGGCCACAGGTGTGAGCTCCTGGTGCTCTTCTGGGTTTTCAGTCCAGAGCAGGTTCAAACAGTTCCAGGAAAACAGAAAAAGGAAAAAAAACAATCCAGGGGGCTTCTCTGCCTCAGCTAGCCAGAAAACTAACCAAGAGCAAAGGAGAGCTCTCTCTTGCTGTCCACCACAGACAACACAGTCCGTGTGCAGGAATGCGGGGGAGACAGTGCAGTCTCTGATAACAAATTCTGCACTTCTTATTTCCCTCTCTTTACTCCTGGAACCAGTCTTAAAGTTGCAGAATTTAAATATTTAACACCAACAGAACAGACGATTTGGGGATATAGGCATCATACAGTCACCCCAAGACACTTTTTAGAAAAAAACTACCTCCCACCCAACCTCACGATGAGCCCTGTCCAAGCTGTCATCCTGTTTGCGCTGAGCAGTCTGGGTGATCCTGGCACAGACACTCCAACAAGAAAATATGTCTGTCCACTGCAGCAGCAAGAGACCCTATGTCTACCTGTCTGGTAGGGATTCCATTTCAGGCTGGAGAATATCCAGTCAGCTTTGACACACCTATGCCTAACCCAGGTCTGAAGTCACACAACATCCAACAATACCAAAATGTAGGCAGTGAGCTGTAATGATTAAGAACCCCGTAGAGGAGTGGCTGCCAAACTTGCCCAAGGTTGCTCAAGAACCCCAAGAACTGGAGATATTGGGTTCCTCCCCGGCACCATACTGCATTCACTTTACCTTCAGCCCATTATCTAGCACCAAAGCCTTTCACAACATACTGCAATATCGAGAGGAATTCACTGCCAAAAGGTGGTGTGATATTCTGAGTCATGTTGCAGCAGACAACCTATACCATTCAAGTTCCAAAAGCCTCCCTAAGGGTCTGTTCTTAATTTGCGGAGATCGGGCATGGGCAGGAATCCCTTCTTGGCTTTTAGGAGGGCCATGTACCATCAGGCAGTTGTCCCTGTTAGCACCCAACCAAACCTTGATTGGCGAGTGGACATGCAAAAACAATTCAGCCAACAAAACTCAAAAGAGAAATGCTGACCAATTGGACCCAAATTGTGATTCAGAAATTTTTCATTGGGCCAAGTAAAAAAGAATTTCTGCTTCCCTATTCCTTCCATGGGTTGCAGCAGCCAAAGCACTAGGTGAATTGGGCTACCTAGAGTCCTGGGTGGTCAAACAGGCAAACTTTACATCCACTGCCATCAGCTCCCTCCTAGAAGATGAGGAAATTACCAAGCAGGCCACACTCCAAAATCGTGCAGCCATAGACTTTCTCCTGCTGCTGCATGGACACAAATACCAGGAATTTGAAGGACTTTACTGCATGAACCTGACCTCAAAGGCTCCCAACATCCACGCAGCCCTCCAAGACATGAAAAGCTTGATCGGACAAGTGAAGCAAGAATCTGAGGATTGATTCAGTGAACTGTTCAAAGGCTGGGGACTCATGGGGTGGTGGACTTCCATAGTTAAACAATTTTGTCATTTTTTGTTGCTCTTTTCCTTATAGTGTTGGCATTTGGAATTCTACGTTGCTTGATTTTCAAAGCAATCAATGGCTTAATTTTTGCTACCTCAGAAGTCAACCACATGGAGTTGACAAACCAAAAGCAGTTTAACTTGCCCACAAATCCTAAGTGGTGGGCAAATCCATATTCTGAATCAGAATAAGTCCAACGCCTTTCTTTTAACTTTATTTAACAAATAAGGGGGCGATGTTGTATTGCAGTTTGTTTCGTAAGTTGCACTGTTCATGGTTCTATATTGCACTGTTATGCTTTAATATTGACCTGAGAAAATGGTTTGCTCTGTATCCCCCCAGAGCTTATGAAGTTGGTTCAGCCCTCCCTTAACCCCTCCCCATTGGCGGCATCCCATTGGTCGCAGGTCTGTTCCTCCCCTTTCCCTTAGTTTAAAAATACCTGCCATCTTCTCTCTTTCTCCTTTCGCCATGTGTGAGACACAATAAAGTGTGGATCATCTTCCCACGTGAAAAAAGAACCTTCTTTGGTTTTTTGTCTTTGTCTATGAGGATTTCCCACCCCTCTCGGGTCCAGAGCTAGCCAGAGGACCAGAGAGAAAAACGGATTCACCTCAGGATACAGCTGGTATTACCACCAGCCCTTCTACTGGCATCCCCACCAAGCCTTTATTTGCAAACTCTACATGCCTTCTTTCACAGACCTCTCCCTCACGCAACTCTGACTCCTTCTTTCATAGGCAGCTTCACAGAGCACTGACTCCTTTCACTCTGCATGACTGGCTAAACCCAAGCTGTATCTTTCCTGGCTGCTTAACCCTGACTGTCCCTTACACAACATATTCTCACCATATCTGCCCCTTGCACAACTACATGTCCCTTACCTCCTCACAGCACAGCCAGCAGCCTCCTTCTCTTACTCCAGCAGACTCTGAATCTCAAGGTCCAACTGCTAAGTGCCTATAGCTAAGGGCTCCCTAACCCAGTCTTTTATATTCCCCAAACTGATTGGGCAGACACAGGTTTTTCCACTCCTTGATAATCAGTACAGCTGTAAGTCATTGGGAAAGATTCCCTCCTGCTCTATCCTTTCAGCCTACCTCTCCACACTGGGGCTCTGGCCTTTCCTTCCTGTGGAAAAGAACCGTACTTCTCCTCCAGGTGCCCATGCCCAAAACTGGGATTCCTTCTCCAAATTTCCTTATGTGCAAAGATAGTTCCCAGATGACATCTGCCAGGACAGACAGATCTGGCTGCCTAGACCACCCAGGGGCAACCTCTCATCTGCCTTTGAAACACTGGAACCATGTGCTTTTCTTTCCTACGGGAAAAAAAGCACCTTTCACCTCCAGGTGGCCAGGGCCAAAATTGGGAATCTGCCTCCAGAATTCCCTATATCCAAGCACAGCTCCTAGACAAAAGCTGCCATGTCTGACAAGTCTGGCTGGCCTTGGCTTCCTGAGGTCTGGCTCTCATCTGCCTTTTGAAACACTGGTGCTCTATGCTTTCCTTCCTAATGAAAAGAACTCTTCTGTTCCTGGCACCCACAACCAAAATTGAAATTCCACTTCCAAAATTCTCTATATCCAAGGATAGCCCCCAGATGAAAGGTGTCAGGTGAGACAGGTCAGGCTGGCTTGGCCCATGGGTGGCTGCCTCTCACCTTCAAAACACTTGGACTTCATGCTTTTCTTTCCTATGGAAAAAAACATCCATCTTGACCAGGCATCCATGGCTGAAATTTGGATTCCACCTCCAAAACTCCGTATATCCAAGGATTGCTCCCAAGTGAAAGCTGCCAGGACAGACAGGTCTGGCTGCCCTTGGCCTCTTGGGGGCTGCTTCTCACCTGCTTTTGAAACACCGCGGCTCAGTGCTTTCCTTCCAATGGAAAGGAACCGTCTTCTTGGCAAGGTGTCTGTGGTCAAAATTGAGATCCCTCCTCCCAAAATCAGTATATCCAAGGATTCCTCTGTAACAAAAGCTGCCAGGACAAACAGGCCTTTCTCGCTTGAGCTCCCAGGAGGCACCTCTCATCTACCTTTGAAACACTTGGGCTCTGTGCTTTCCTTCCTGTGGAAAAAAAATCTGTCCCTCTTATCAATGCAGAAATGACCCAAATTAGGATTCCATTTCTGAAATTCCCTATATCCAAGGATTACTTTCAGACAAAAGCTGGCAGAACAGAGAGGTCTGGCTGGCCTTGGCCTCTGATGGCTGCCTTTCATCTGCCCCTGAAACGCCGGTGTTCCGTGCTTTCCTTCCTATGGAAAAGAACCATCCTTTTCCTCCAGATGTCCATGTCTGAAATTGGTATTCTGCCACTAAAATTCTGTATATCTGGGGATTACTGACAGACAAAATCTGCCACTACCATCTAATCTGGCTGTCCTTGGCCTCTAGTGACTGCCCCTCATCTGCTTCTGCAACACTGGGGCTTGGTTGTTTCCTTCCTATGGAGACCATTGTGATACCTCAGGGATCTCATGGCGCCAAAGGGCCATTGTGATCCTGCAGGGCACCATGGATCCAAGGGGCCATTGTGACACTGTAGGGCACCGTGGATCCAAGGGAGCATTGTGACACTGTGAGGACTCTGTGGAACCAAGGACATGATTGTGGCACTGCTGGGGCACATGGTCCCAAGGGGCCAGTATGAAGCAGCAGGACTTTGTGGAACCAAGAGGCCATTGTTGCATTACAGGGTCGCGTGCAGCCAAAGGGCCGTTGTGATCCTGTGGGGCACCATGCATCCATGGTGACCACTGTGGCACTGCAAGGCCCCGTGGAATCATGGAGACCATTGTGACACTGTGGGGCCCCACAGAACCAAAGGGCCATTGTGACCTTGCAGGGCCTCATGGAAGCAAGGGGCCATTGTGACCCTGCAGAAGCAAGGAGAATATTGTGACACTCTGCGGCCTCATGGAACCAAGGGGACATGGAATGGGTCTGGATGGTTTGGCCTTCAGGGAGCCACCTGGCAGGTCTGGCTGATCCTGGCATGTTGAGGACTGCCTCTCATCAGGCCCTGGAGACCTGGGGCTCTGTGCTTTCCTTCCTGTGGAAGAGAACCACCCCTCTTTCCAGGTGCCCACCGCCAAAATTGATATACCCCCTGAAAAGTGTCCTATATGTAAGGGTTCTCCCAGACAAAAGATGCCAGGACAGGATGGAGAGCTCTGGCTGGCCTTGGTTTCTGGTGGCCACCTCTCATCTCAAGGAAGCCCTGAGGAAAGTATTTGAACAGGTTTGACTACTGGAACATCGATGAGTCTCTCATCCTCTGAAAACCTCACATGCTCTTCCGATTATATGGGTCTTTGTTTTTCTAACTATGTATTATGCATGAAATATTATTTTCAGCTAAAAAATATTATTCTTATCAATATAGCAGTGTTATCTGACACAAAATACCTCCTCTACATATGGATCCAGGTCACCTGTATAAGCAAACAAAATAAAGAATCCAGCAAGAATTATTTGTATCCGCTCCCATTTATGACATCTCCTCTGGAGCTGGAGGTGCCACTCCAGCACTTGGGAGGGCTCGAGGGGTTACAAGCTCAGCTCCCACACAGAACTTTCAGACCCTGTGTCACTGTAGGGGCAGGCGCGACATACAAAAGGCACACTACATTTCAGAAGGCTAATATCCGTTTATTACAAAAATGCACTCTCTCTTATACCCTTTACATAGTTTACACTTTCATCATTGGTTACAATAAGTCAACATAACAGTCATTGGTGGAAAATTCTCCACCCCTTTTCTTCCCAGGACATTTCTCAAAATACTTTCCACAGCTGCAAAGTTTTTTTCTCTGGTTGTCTTCTTCTCTCCTCTTCTCTTCTTGGTCTCCATGCCAACAGCCATGGTCAGAGAATACTTCTCAAAACAAATCTCATTCATTAACCCTCTCTAATCCACAGACCAGCTGTGGGTCCTACTATAACCCTGGGGTGCCCCTTTCAGCCTCAGTTCCTAGAGCGTTTCTGCAACCTTCCCCCTGGAACTGCTGCTTCCCTGCAGCCCTGGCCATGGACAGCAGCAGAACCCGATATGTCCCAAGCAGCAGTGCCAGCTCAGGGCCCTGTGGGGAGAAGGGGCTGGGCCAGCAGGACAAGCCAGCCTGACTGGCCAGGACACTCTCAGCTGGGGAAAGGAATGTCCAGAGAGAGGAGCAAGGGAGCGTTTCTGTGCCTGCAGGGAGGAATGCAGAGGAAGCTGCTGCTGCAGGCACCAGCTCTGGCCAGGCCCCTCTGTCCCCTGCCCAGGGCTGCTGTGCTGGCCTGGGGAGAGGGGCTGGCACTGAGCATGCAGAGGCAGCCTGTGCTGGGCATCTCCTGGAGCCAGGACCAGGAGTTCTGTACTGTCACTGAGCTCCATTTCCCCTGCCATGGGGAGTTCCAGCCCTGGGGCTGATGTGAAGGCTGACCTCCCTCTCTGCCGTGCGGGAACGAAGGACTTCTGGACAGCAAATCAATGTGATTATGCAGAAGCAGATTTATTTTTTACTTTTAACCCTACTCCTACATTCTAAAACTACTGTCCAAGTGATCATGCATTTTTTGATTGGTGCCTCTATCTTGTCCATGCGCCTTGCACAAGCCTTGCAGGTAAAATGATTGGTTGCAGTCCAGAGCATCACTGCCCACCTTTATCTTGGTTCTTCTAATCTTGGTATTCTGTTTTTCACCTTCTTCTCTCCCAATTTAGCACAATTAATGTTTCAGTAGCCTTGAAGAGTTCCAGAAAGCTTGATAAACTGCAGAAAAACACCTAAAAATGACTCATCCAGTTGACCTGTTATAAACAATGGTTTAAACTAAAAAATGTAGAAAAACAGCTAAATATAGTTTGGCTGGTGGACTTGATACAAATTATGGCCTAGACTATTCAGATACATTGCTACAATTCCCCATTCTTCTTCTTGCACCAGCCAAACCTTTTTCACTGTATTTACTATCAAATGGGTCATCAATTTTATTATGCAAGGAATAACACAAAGCAATACGATAATAACTAATAGTAATACCAAAGCGTCCTTCATTATATCCTTCAACCATCCAGTTTTTCCCCATCCTTGAAACCATTAATCCAAACCCCAGTTATTCACAGTCAACTTCTTCATGTTATCTTGTAGTTGTCTGAGCTTCTTGTGAATGGATGCAGAATGGTCAGAGAGGTTCATACAACACATCCCTTCAAAATCCTCACACCCGTGCCCATGTGCCAATAACAAAAAATCTATAGCAGCCCTATTTTGCAGTGTGCTGTGTCTAATATTATCTGCATCACTGAGCATCTGTTTCAAAATAGTAGATGTTCAGCTGTTTCTTCATCCAGCATCCCAGCTTATTAAGCGTAGCCAACACGGGAACAGCAGCAACACCTGGAGAAAGAATTGATGCTGTTATTTGTGCTGGAGCACCCCAAAATTCTACGTGATCATAACAATCAGGTCTCAAATCCCTAATTTCTCTTTTAGCTCTCCTGCTATGTCCCGCTCTCCAAATTGTCTGATTCAGAATCTCACACATGCTAGGAGCAAACATAGCCTTACCAAATAGCAAGTTCCACCAAAGGGATTACTTGGAATTGCGGGCCATGCCCTGTCCCCATCGATTAAAAAGACACCTAGTGCAAGCAGTCATACGGTTGCATTTTCACCCACACTTCCAGGATAAGTCAAATAGTGGCAATATTTGTTCACGTTCTTATACCATGGAGAATTAGGGTTAAGGATGACTCTTATTTTTGGGACATGGAACTAGGACATTGCTCATATCAGTTAATTCTGGATTTAAAAAATAGTTAAAAAGTAAGCAATAATTCCCAGGTATTGACCCTAACAGATCTAGCTCTTCAGGCTCTAGTCCACTCTCTTTCAGTGATCGCGTTATCATACCTGATGGAAAGCCCTCTCCCTTTGAATTAATCCCCAATCTTTTGCATACATCCACTTTTGTACCACCTTTGGTCATGTTGCACCAATGATTCTCAGCCTCCGATCCTTTTGCTCTCACATATGGCTCTCCTCTGGCTTCTACCCATTTTGTAAAACCAGTAAAATTACTTAGTGGAACACCAATTAAACATGTACAGAAAGGATCTCCTGGTATGGCTAAGGAAAAACAGAAGGAATCCACCCCAGTGGCATTAGCCCAAGTAAGCCACATATTCTGACTATGCCATCCTGGCAGGTTAATCTCTTCTGCACTACTGATGTTGCCAGATGTTACAAGTAACAGAGGGAAAGCCCCCAAAACCCACCTATCTAGTCTGAAACTGTTCATCATCCTTATCTTGTTTTCCTTTGCCTTCTCTCTCTCCACATCCGTTTTGATCGCTCCCAATGTTCAGGTCTAATTCCCCAATTCCTAGGGATAAATATCCCTTTCCCACATTCAATACCCTTGACCCTCTTCTCTCTCTCTCTTTGCTCGAGCCTTTGGAGTTCTCTATGATACCACTGAATACCTTGTGCCAATTGCCTCCGATTTTCAAACAAACTTAAGGCTTCCTGACAGGACTCACTGGAACTGACCGTTATTCCTGTCACCTGTGATAACACCACCCAGGTATTAAATTCTTGGGTGTGCTGATGTCTGCACTCCATACATCTTGGGAAGCTTCTTCCTCTAAACTGATACCACCTATCTAATCCACACTCCACGTACTCTAACCTCACCCAGGGATAGCAAAAGCTTTCACAGTTCTGAGGGCACTTGATGTTTTCAGATTTCACTGGTTGCTGGTTCATTAATGACGTTAGGGATCTGAGTGTCCTTCTCAACCCAAGCGCGAACCTACTTTGCTGGTATCCATCGGGGTCCTTTGTCTGTAAAGACACAAGCATAGCCCCTGCTTAACATTAATAGATCTGCAGGTCCTTCCCATAACCCTGTCATAGGATTTTTAAAGTGAAATTTTGGCCAGTGTTGCATCAAATCAGAATCTTGCTGTAGACCTGAGTAATGTGTTAATGCTGGTGGATCATTACTAGTACCTACCAACCGCAGATGATTCATAACATAGACTGCTTCCAACACGCTATCCTGTGGGCTGTCACGATCTGCTATTAATACAGAGCGGGGGTCGTGATGGTTCTTTTGATCTCAAAGGTGCAAACAGGCAAAATGCAGGGGACAAAATCAGTTTATTCAACAGCAGAAAATCAGTTTATTCAACAACAACAATGCGTTTCATCAAATGCAAACAACTCAGTTACGGTAAAGGGGAGAGGTATAGGAAACAAAGTATATGGAGAGGGGAAGGAAAGAAAGGGATGGGAAAATAGCTACCAACAGACGAGACGGGCATCCTCACGGGTCATCCGATAGAGGAGTCTTCATCCGTGGGGAGATCTCAGGGGTCTTCTCCAGGGGGTAGAAGGGTCTTCATCAGTGGAGAGATCTCAAAGGGTCTTTTCCAGAGGGTCGCTCTTTTATAGTCCTTCTCCAAAGCAAGTGGCCTCTGGCCAAGAGGTGGGAAGATTTATGGACCATTGTGTGGTGCAGCGGGAGACAGGTATGGTCAAGCAGTCCTCAGTTGGTGGTACAACACAACCTCTGGTTGGTGCCACGACAGCACAGTCCAGTGAACATAATACACCAGCACACAGTCACAAGCATCCACCTTGGCCCGGCCAGGAAACCATTGTTTGGAGTCAGCCTGGGTGGGGGTCCTCGAGCTCTCCTTGCGACGGTCGGGAGGCAAAATTGAGGGGAACTTCAGACCGACCCTTACACGGTCTCAGCCCTTCCTCTCCTGTCTTTTGTTTATCAAGCAATCCTTTCAACACCTGATGTGTTCTCTCAATAACAGCTTGTCCTGTAGTTACCTGGAATACCTGTGCTATGCTTTGTGGAGGGAGCAGAAAACACAGAAGAAAGTTTCCCTGCATCCTCAGAACAAGTTCCTTGGAAAATCATAGCTTAGAGATAAGAAATGGCTTGTGAAATGACGAATACAAAAGGAATTTAGCTTCCCCCCCTTGGAAGACCCTCTTATCTATCTTCAGTATTAGTGGTCCATTTTCTTCTAGTATCCATAGGCCAGCTTTGAATGTAAAATCCCTCAGGGATTGGTCAGAAAGTAGAATTCCCTTGGTAATTGGTGCAAATTGTAAAACCCTCAAAAGATATAAAAACCCCTATAAAACAATAGCTGTTGGTATATGCTAGATAGGATGCCTTCATAGAATAAACTATGGATTTGTGCCTCTCTGCATATGCTGGTCTCTTTTCCCCGCTGGTCTGAGAGCTCACCGCGAGCCAGAATTCTATCTGGGCAAGGCTCGGGAATTTGCTCCGTCACTGAGGGCTGCAGAAGCAGTCTCAGGGATCCCAAAGGGACCCCGAAACACCACCAGTGACAATGCTTCACTCCCCAACAAGCTAAGAAATCTTGGGTCCGCTGGGCTATGTATCCTGACCCATTGTCTGTCTTGATTTCTTGAGGCAAGCCCATTACAAGCAAAACAACCTCACTAGTGTCAAATGACAAAATGAGAGCCATCACTTGTCATAGGAGTGGCCCAAACCATGGCAGAAAAGGTATCTATGGTTACATGAAGACATTTAAAGCGACCAAAAGGAGCATAGATAATCACATCAATTTGCCATAATTGCAGAGGCCCTAAGACATGAGGATTAACTCCAGGACCTAATCTTCCAATCATACCCTGACACTGAGGACAAGTTGTGACAATTCCTTGAGCATCCTGCAGCGATATCCCGAATTGTTTGTTTAAATCTTTTGCACCTTGATGAAAAAACTTGTGAGCCTTTCTGGCTTGGGAAAACTTAGCAATGTTGGGTGAAGCAGAGGCCCAAAGTGGTGCCACCAGCTGGTCAGCTTTTTCATTTCTAAAGGCCAAACCTTCTGTTAATCTAGAGTGACTCCAGATATAAGTGATAAAATAATCTTGCCTGCAAGGATTAAGCAACTGCCACAGTTTCAAAAAAAGTTGCCACAACTGCCGGTTTTGAATCTCCTTCAATATTGCTCACTCCATGCGTTCAACCACACCTGCTACATAAAGAGAATCAGAAACAATGTTAACAAGATCATTTGGCCATTTTTCAAATACTCTGAAAACAGCACGTAATTCAAGGACCTGTAAAGAATCCCCTGGCCCCTCAATGGTTTCACTGAGCCATTTGACTTTGTCCTGCCAAGTAAGGCCCACTTTAGAAGTTTTCTTACTAGCATCAGTAAAAACTGTGAGGCCTTCTACAGGTTGCTTTGATAGCCAAGGTAATTCCTCAATCTGTTGATGCAATGAGAAGAGCTTATGAGGTGGAAAATGAGAGTTAATATGTCCTGAAAAGTTTAACAATGCCCATTGCAAGGTATCAGAATTCGGTAATGACCATTGCAAATAATCTTTGGTTAATGTGTGTTGGTTTGAAAGTAAAACCAGTGTGAGACTCCAAGTCAGTAATACAATTTAATAGGAGAAAAGAGAAAAAAAAATGCATGCAATAATATAAAAGAAAAACCACCGACACAGTCAGAAATACAACCTGACACCCTGTCAGTCAGGGTATTGGTAGCAGTCCGTATAAATGGTGGCTGCAGTCCTCCTGGATGACAGATGTGATTCAGTTGAAGCAGTGCTCCTGTAGAAGGTTCAGTTTTCCTCCGAAGATCCAGTGATGATGTGGAAATGATCCGACTTTCCTCTGGGATCCAGTGGAAAGGACTGCCTTCGCGTCCCAAACCCCAGTTTTTTATCTAGGTAGGAAAGGCGTGTCTCCTGCCCCGGGCTGGAGCATCTCCCAATGGGATGATGTAATCTTATCAGTCACACAATAGGACTTAATGGCCCATTAACAGAATATATCTTCTGGAGGAAGGATGGGTTGTGAAAAGACAACGATGATCATCCCCCTGATCTTATCAGATGGCACATTAGGAGAGGATATCTCCCACAGAGATAAGGATCACCACCCCTCCCACATTTTAACAGATGGTGATAGAATACACATTTTTGCATTGTACCCCGGGACATAATGGAAGAATAATATTTTGGGGCTCCATTCCTGCAATTTCCAATGTCCTTTTCAGTGCTTTAATTACAATTTTTGCTATAGCCTCTATTCTTGTGGTCAAAGATTTATTCAAATTGAATGGTAAAAACACCCACTCCAAGATCTTTAGTGGCTGTTCACCTTAGCTGTCCCACTGCATCAGGATAGCCATCACATGTTTCTCCTTATTCAGCACAGCTACGGACAATGGCAAAGTAGGGGACCGACAATCTGCAAAAGAATTACCCAATTTAGTGACAATTTGAGTCATAGCCTTCTATTGCTTTTCAGTTAATTCACAGGGTAAATTGGCCTGCTTTCCTCCTTTCAATAATGCCATTAGAGGTTCAAGGTCTTCATTAGTGCTGCCACAAGTGTTACGAATCCACTGTATGTCTCCAATTAACTTTTGAGCATCTGTCAAAGGTCTAATTTCTGTACAAACAGTTAATTTTTGAGGCCGAATTTGAGCTTCAGTGATAAGCATTCCCAAGTATTTCCATGGGGCTTGTTGTTGAACTTTTTCAGGAGCAATTTGAAGGCCTGCCTCCTGCAGCTGTTGCTGCAGGGCAGGTAGCAGGTTTGCTGCATCTATGTTTTCACCTGATATCAGAATATCAACCATGTAATGATATATAAGATACTGTGGATATCGTTTTCACAATGGGGCTAGCACCCAGGCAACATATAGTTGGCACATCAAGGGGGAATTTCACATCCCCTGTGGCAATACTACCCATTGATACCGCTTTGCGGGCTCTACTTTGTTTATGGACGACACTGAGAAACCAAACTTCTCACTGTCATCCTCATGTAGAGGAATTGTGAAAAAACAATCTTTCAAATCATCTTCAATGTTACCTGTGAATTGGCAACTGTTGATCATTGAAGGTAGGCCAGGTTGCAGGGATCCCATATCCTGCATCACAGAACTGATGGCTCAAAGGTCATGTAATAATGTACATTTGCTGGGTCTGGGGATTTCTCCAAGTCATTGCCTACTTGTGGGAAGCCCCGGATGCATCCCTGAACACTGTGAGAGCTTTGAGTGGTCTCCGACTCCTCACGAGGAATGAGGTGAAATTCCTCATTAAACAGCTTGTGAGATGGGGCATGGACTGATATTTGTCCCTTATAGCTGTCCGATACATCTAGGGAGTTACAACATCTCCCCGTTTTTTGTTTAACAAAGTTGAAAGAAGGTTATTAGGTTCATCTTGATTCAAATTATGATCTCGCCCACCACTTGCAGTTGGTGGGAGAGTTAGATTGTTCTAGGTTATTCATCTCTATGTGATTGACTACTGAGGTAGAAGCAATGAGACCATTAATAGCCTTGAAAACCAAGTGACGTAGGATCCCGAACGCCATTATTACAAGGAAAAGAATAATAAAAATTAACATAATTGTTTTAACTATAGATGTTCACCACCCTGTGGTGTTGCTTCACTTGTCCGATCAAGTTGTTCATGTTTCGGAGGATAGTGTGGATGTTAGGAGCTCTCGAGGTCAGGTTCATGCAGCAAAGTCCTTCAAATTCCTGGCACTCATGTCCATGCAACAGTAGGAGAAAATCTATAGCAGCATGATTTTGGAGTGTGGCCTGCCTGGTAATTTCCTTGTCTTCCAGGAGGGAGCTGATTGTGGTGGATGTTAAGTTTGCCTGTTTGACTACCCAACACTCTAGGTGGCCCAATTCACCTAGAGCTTGGGCTGCTGCAACCCATGGAAGAAACAAGGACACAGCAATTCTTTTTGACTTGGCCCAATAGAAAATTTCAGAATCACAATTTGGGTCCAAATTGTCTGCACTTCTCTTTTGGATTTTATTACCCGATTTGTTTTTGTGCGTCCAATTGTTAATTAAGGTTTCGTTGGGTGCCAACAAGGACAACCGCCCCAAGGTGCATGGCCCTCCTAAGAGCCAAGAAGGAATTCCTACCAGGCAGGTAGACATAGGGTTTGTTGTTGCTGCAGTGGACAGACATATGTTTTCCTGTTGGAGTGTCTGTGCCAGGGCCACCCAGATGTTCTGACGTGGCTGAGGGACGATCCATGCAGCTGCCAGACTGTTCAGTGTTAACAGGAAGACAACTTGGATGGGGTTCATCACAGGACTGAGCGGAGGGAAGGTTTTCTCTAAAAGGAAAGACAAATGTTATAAAACCTGTTAAAAGTCTCTGTCTGCCGGAATGTCATCCTCTATGAGGATTTCTTTTCCCTTTTTTTGGCGGTGTCTTCTTTTCGAAGCCACAGCCACTTGCTTCTCGTCCCCCTCAGTTGGAGCAGGATGTTTGGGGACATACAGTTTCACCCACTTTTGGGGAATCCACCGAGGGCCTGAGGGAGTGGATACACATGCATAGCCACGTCCCCAGGTAACGAGCTCATAGGGACCTTTGTTTTCCCAGGTTTCTGGGTCCCTAATCAAGACTGGAGGATGTTGGGATAACTTGAACTGTTTCCCACTATTAAAGTGACGTACCACAGGTGGACTCATGTTCTCAAATGAGCAGTTCAAGAAATTGATAGTAAACATGGCTTTGCAGATCTTCTGCTGTGGAGACATCCACGCTGTTGAACTGCTCTGTTTAGCCAAGACCTGCTTGAGCGTCTGATTGGCTCGCTCAACTACACCTTGGCCTGTGGGGGAGTGGGAGGTGCCAGTTTTATGTTCCACTCCCCACTGCTGGACGAATTCCAGGAACTCCTTGGAATTATACGCTGGGCCCTTATCAGTTTTGATTTCCCTAGGTATCCCCAACACTGAAAAGTCTTGCACTAGGTGTTGTTTGGCATGCACTGCCCTTTCTCCCACGTGGGCAGAGGCATAGACTGCGCCTGAATATGTGTCAATGCTTACATGAACATATTTGAGGCGACAAAAACTAGGAATGTGTGTGATGTCTGTCTGCCATACCTCACAACTGCCAAGACCTCAGGGGTTAACCCCCATGCCCATTGATGGCATGGTCTGGAGCTGACAGTTGGGACAGGTGGTCACAATGGCTCAAGCCTGACTCCGTGTTAGCTGGAACTGACGCATTAGACCTGGCGCATTCTGATGATACTGCTGGTGGCTCAGCTTTGCCTGTTGGAAGACGTCAGGGAGGCGTGCTTGTTCTGCTGGGGTTGCTTGTTCTGCTGGGTTTGCAAGAGAGTCTGCCTGACGGTTCCCTTCTGCAATTTTGCCTGGCAAATCTGTGTGTGACCTCACATGCATCACATAGAACGGATGTTCTCTATGAGAAATCAAATAAATTAGTTTGGAAAGCAACCTGAAAAGCTGCTCATTCTCGATGTCTCTGAGCACTGCCTGCTCCACCTTGGACACTATCCCCGCTACATAGGCTGAGACCGTTATCAAGTTGATTGGCTCTGAGAACTTCTCAAAGGCTCTTACGACTGGTGCCAGTTCAGCTACCTGGGGTGATCCCTCCACAAACACAACATCAGCTTCCCAATGCTGGGTCTGGGGATTTCTCCAAGTCATTGCCTACTTGTGGGAAGCCCCGGATGCATCCCTGAACACTGTGAGAGCTTTGAGTGGTCTCCGACTCCTCACGAGGAATGAGGTGAAATTCCTCATTAAACAGCTTGTGAGATGGGGCATGGACTGATATTTGTCCCTTATAGCTGTCAAGAGATAATTGGAGGCTGGCATTGCTCTGGAGCAAATGCTCAAACATCTCTTTAGTCAATCTCTCAGTAGAGTTCCTTCCCTCCTCAGAAAGTTTGACTGGAAGGTGAATACATGTCAAGTCACAACCAGCCAGTTCATACAGTCTCATCCTTGCTTTCCGAATCAGCTGAGCTATCAGCTCTTGTGGCTTAGTGATGGTTTTGGATCTTTGGTGGGAGAGGAAGACCCACTCTATGATTAAGAGTGACCCTCTCTGCCCCACGATCCATTGGAATATCAACCCATGTAAGTGTGGCAGTTTTCCTAGGACAATGAATTTGAAGGGCAGCTCGGGCTGGTAACGATGAGCTTGCCTCTCTCCTAAAGCCTTCTGTACCTTTTCGATTGCAGTCTTTGCCTCTGGGGTCAGTTCCCTGGGAGAAAGCAGCTCTTTCTCCCCCTTCAATAAATTGAAGAGAGGTTCTAGGTCCTCATTAGTGAGGCCTAGCCAGGGCCTGACCCAATTCAAAGACCCACACAAGGAATGGAGATCTGTTAAGGTTTTTGGATTACAATTAATTTCCAATTTCTGCGGAGCAATGGTCCGTGCAGTAATTTCCAAGCCCAGGTACTTCCAAGGTGGCATCCTTTGGACTTTGTCCTCCTGCAATTGAAATCCAGCAGAGGTTAAAACTTTAACCACTAGGTCAAGTGTGTCTTGGAGTATAGAGTTATCAGGGGCACACACAAGCACATCATCCATGTACTGTAAGATGATGGCTTCCCTTCTCTGAGCACGCACCGGGGACAGCAATGAAGCCACATACCACTGGCAGATGGAGGGACTACACTTCATGCCTTGCGGCAAAACTCTCCAGTGGTAGCGCTTCATTGGGGCTTCTTGATTGATAGTAGGAACCGAGAAGGCAAACCGTGGGGCATCTTCTGGGTGTAGGGGTATGTGGAAGAAACAGTCCTTGATGTCTAGAACAGCCAATTGCCAATCTCAGGGAAGCATCGTTGGAGAAGGCATCCCAGGTTGGAGTGACCCCATGTCCTCAATCACTTTGTTTATTTCCTGGAGGTCGTGGAGCAGCCTCCACTTGTCCTTCCCCGGCTTCTTTATTACAAAGACCGGAAAATTCCACGCACTTGTGGTCTCTTCTATGTGGCCTTTGGCCAATTGCTCCTCCACAAGCTCTTCAAGCGCCTTGAGCTTCTCCTTACTCATCGACCACTGTGCTACCCACTTTGGGGTGTCATCTAGCCATTTCAATTTTTGGGTAGGGCGCTCTACAGTGGCCGCCTCTAAAAATCCTGAGGAGTCTTAGGAATAATCAATTTCACTCCCCACTGGGACATGGTGTCTCTCCCCCATAGAGGGCATTTGTAGTCTGTAACAAATGGACGGATGCTAGCCAATTTGCCATCCGGCCCTTCAATTTGCACCATGCTTTTTGATATTTTTGCCAATTTTAGCCCTCCTACACCTTGGATTTTGCCTGCCACAGGTTGTAGTTCCCAATGTGACGGCCACATCCTCTTGGGTATGATAGTCACATCAGCACCTGTGTCCAGTACCCCTTCCACATGGAGGTGGTCTGATCCCCAGGTTAGGTTGCATGCCAGAGAAGGTTTGTCCTCACCCACCACTTCTGCCCAGTAGACTTCAGGTGATTTTCCATCTACTGGGACCTCCGCTGGAACGGGAATGGCCTGGGCGAGGATTTGTCCCTCAACCAGGTAATATGGTGGTAGAGGGCAGCATGCCAGGAGAATGAGGCCGCTTATGCTTCCCTTGATGGTCATGGGAGCTACCTCAATGTCTAGGGGTGTGTGTGCTGTGTCCCCGACAACAAAGTACTCACTGTCCAGTTTCATGTGGTTTAACGTCATGTCCTGTGTGCTGTTAGGTAAGTCCACTGTTATGACTGTCCAATCAGGTGACCTGAAATGAAAACCTTTGGTAGTCACGAGCCTAAAACGGCCTAGTGGCTTCCAAACCTTGTTAATTGAACATTTGACATTTTGATTGTCCTGCATCCCCACACCCTCTATTCCATCCTCCCCCTTATTTTTTAAGAGAGAGTCCTTTGTCAGCGTGGAGCCCGCAGTATTTATAGCCGAGCGTGCGATTGTGTTAATGGCGGGTATGCGCTGTAGATCTAGTTTTTTTGTTTGTTGGTCTTCTTCTGTTTCTGGCTGTGTGGACAGTCTCTGGCGAAGTGTCCTGGCTTCTTGCACTGGAAGCAGATGATGTGCTGCAGCTGCTCTGGTGACATTGGTTGCTTCTTGGCTTCTGGTGTTACAGCTGCCGTGGTCTTTGGGTGTGCCAGTCCTGGATTTCTCTCGTGTCCACTGAGCAGTTCTGCTTTCCTGGCGCAGGCTTCTATCATCTGTGCTAAGCTAGGCGCTGGTTTGAGGGGAAGGCTAAGGATAACCCTGCGGCAGGTTTCATTAGCTTTCCTCTGAGCCATCTCCTTAATCAATTCTGCTTGTACCACCGGATCACGCACCTGACTTTCCACTTGCACACGAAGACGATCTACAAACTGTAAGAAATTCTCAGAAGCAAACTGTTTAATATTAACATAACTACCTTTGGCATCCACTGTTGGTAATTGATTAAAAGCTTTTTCTGCAACATTGCATATTTTTTCCAGGACAGACTTGGATAGTACTCTGGTTTGTTTTTCGGAGCAATGCCAATCCCCTTCCCCCCATAGGTGTTCATATGTGTCCTAGGGTGATGTTATGGTGTTTGTATCTCCAATCGTGTGTTCTGTTTATGTTTGGTATTATGTCCTGTGCTTTCAAGACTGACTCTGAAAGTGAAGCTTTGTTTTGTCTTGTTATCAGCCAGCTCACCTCCCCCATGGTCTGTGTTTAGGAGAGGTTTTAGCTCTGCTTGCTTGCTTGCTTGCTTGCCTGCTTGCTTGCCTGCTTGCTTGCCTGCTTGCTCGCTTCTGTCTCTTTTTCTTTCCTTTGCTTTGCCCTTGCTTTTGCTTATTAGTTAGTTCAGCTAGGCAGTCCAACTTTTCCCCTGGACTGTTTTTTTCCCCCCCTCTCCCTTTCCTGGATACCATCTGAACCTGTTCTGGATGGGAACCTGGGAAACACCAAGAAACATTGGGAGTCTGCATTCTGTGACCTGCAGCAGTCATTCCCCAGCGCCAGAGACTGATAACTGGGCGACCACTCGCCGGAGAGACTCTCTGAGTTTGTCATCCCTTCAGAACGGTGAAAGAGTTTTTTTGTCAGCTGGTGTTGTTTTTTCTGTGCTGGGGAGTGTTTCGCTTGTTAAATAAACAGTTTTTTCCACTCTTCTCTGAGGAAATTCTTCCCGAACCCGGTGGTGGGGGGGAGGAGTTGTGGGGGTTTGCTGTCTGGGGGCTCCTTCCAGAGGTTTTCCCCCAAATTTGCCCTAAACCAGGACAATATGTTATGTTATTATTATCAGCATCTTTTGCATCATCTGCGCTTTGAAAAAGCTCTTGTAAAAGCACTTTCAAAGATCTTTTCCACAGGCTTTCCCATAGATCATACTCTGAGGGAGTTAACAGACATCAGAAAAGATCCTTGATATCATATGGAACCAGTTTGTTTGAGCTAAAGGTGGCTCTCATTATGCCTTTAAAGATTTCACTATTTCTGCCAAATTCTCTTTGTACTTTACAGATTTCATTTTTATCTTGATACGACAAAGGCTGATAACTTCTCTTGCCATTTCTCCTACTGAGATAAACCACGGGAGCAACTGATGCAACTGATGGTATATATTCTTCTCCCAGGTGTTGACTTCCAGGGCTGGGCACCCCCCCCCCCCCCCCCCGGGCCAGGGAGGCTGTCCACCCCCCCCCTTCACCACAGGGATACCATCTGTCCCGCAGGGGCTGTGAGCTGATCCCCCCCCCCACCCCCATCCCCACTGGCACTGAATCCAGCAGGGACTCCACTGCCCCCCTCCTCCTGCAGTAGATTGAAGGGCAGGCATGTGAAACCGGAGCAGGGGTGTGGTGGTGGGATCCAGGGTTGCAACATGTGTGGGCGGGGTTGCAGGGTGCCATCATGCAGGGCAGGGTCTTGGAGGAGAGAGGGGGCAAGGCAGCCGAGGGCAGGGATGGGTTATGGGAGGGGAAAGGGTTAGGGGCAGGGACCAGAGGGTAAAGGGGATTGCAGGATGAAGGAGGAAACACGTGGCTGCCAGCATATGGGACCCCCCCCCCCACTCGCTCTGCAGTGCCCTGGGGGCAAGCCGTATGGCCAGTGCCGTCTTGGACCTTGTCCCCGGCCCCTTCAGGCTTAGCCACGTGGCCGTTGCCCTGAAGGGAAGGGAGGTCACTTCTATAGCTTTCGGAACACTGCTCCGAGGGAAAAACATTTGGGAGGGAAGGGTACAAGGAAGGAGGGCTGACAATTTTCGAAAAATCATCAGAACCGGGATACTGGGGAGGACTCAGGGGCCCAGAGCAGCTACAGCTGTGCTGGGTGACCTGTGTCTCCCGGGGAGACCCGTGGGTCCCCTCCAGTTCCAGGTTATAGGGTTTTGGGGAAAGGGAAGGTGAATCTGAATTGTTTTGCTGCTGCTGCCTGTTGTTTTCTGTCTGAATTAAAAGTTTCTGAATTTGTAAGAATATCGGGAGGAATACAGAGGCTGTTTTATCTCCATTTTCCACTTTTAAAGTTAATAAATCCCCTATTTCATCCCAAAATGAAATAGAATTTTTATTTTGCAATTCAAGGTCTGATTTTTCAACAGACAGCCAGCTTGCAAAATGTGCTAATCTTTTCTTAGATATTAAAACATTTCCTGAACTTAATATTTCCCTGAGTTGGGAACTTAAACTCTTTTGTAGGGCAGATTGCTGTAAGCCCATGATATTTAGTAACAATCTGCCACTATATCTACCCCACTACAGTTAAAACACAGGAAAAAGAGTCAGTTGTTAAAATCTGCCGCTTATAGCATGGCTTTCAGGCTTTGCCAGCCGCGGATCTGATGTTAATTCCGCCGCTTTTGTCGGCAAGACCCACGCGGTGCCGGAGCCGCTTTTGGGACCAATCCAGCCAAGCGGAGCCACTAAAAGCCACAAAAAGCAGTAAAAACCCCGTGCCGCCACTTTGAAACCGATCAAAGCTGCTGCCTGCTGCACCGCGCCATGTCTGAGGTGGCTGCGTCCAGCCCCCCCAGCCTGTGCGCTGCGCCCCACGCACACCCCCGCACCGCCGCCGCCTCTCACGAGTGGCACCACGCTGGCCAAATGCCACCGGTGAGACCCCGCCGCGGAGCTCCGGGAACCCACCCGCCGCGAAAGGAGGCTTACACTCACCCTTTTCTCTTGCAGGCATAGGCTTCTGTGTAACTGTAGTGGGTCTCCATCCAGAACCGACCTGCCTGGGCTCCTGACAGGCTCCCGGTTTGTCCTTAAAGTCTCCGAACTGCACAAAATGCAGCTCAAAGAAATTTAAGGTAGTTGATCAGCTCAAAGGCTTATCGAATCCCGAAAATGGGAGTCACAGCCGGTCGTGGGGTTCTCTAAATTTGTAGAGACCAACCATGTTGAGCGCCAACTGTGGCTTTGGCTGACGAGTCTTTACCCTTTCTTCTGACTAGCTCAGATGTTAGGATGAAGCCTCACGGATCCGCCACATGGACGTGAATAAAAGATAACAAAAGAGGCTCTTTCCCCCCTGGGGAGAGTCTGAGGTTTATTTCTTGTGGTCCTCCAGGAGTGAAAAGAGAGCGAGGTCAGGGGACATAGGTCTTTTCTAGGGTCTGAAAGGGGGGGGGGGGGGGGGGGGCGGGAAGAAATTGGATCCCGGCCAACTAGGCACAGCCAGAGGGGAGAGAGACCAGACCACAGGACATTGCAGGGGTCACGGAATCTACCATTTCCAATACATCTAGGGAGTTACAACACAATAGCATATTTTGAATCAGTATAAATTGTCCCCTTTTTTCTCCTTAATAATACTAAGGCCTTGTACAAGGCATACAACTCACATGCCTGAGCTGACCAGCTGGGATTTAACTTCCCCCTTTCACACACTGACATAGTCTGCCCATTAACTATTGCATATCCTGATTTTTGTTTCCCTTCAACAACTCGAGATGATCTAGCTACAAAATATCGATCCTCCTCCTCAAGTTCTATCTCACTCAAATCTTGTCTAACCTTTGTCTGTAGTCCTATCAAATCAGCACAATTGTGAGCCAAACCCTGATCTTCAGTGGGCATCCCATAAATAAACTGAGCCAGATTTTGTGAGGTAATTACTTTTAACTCCAGCTCCGAGGAATGTATAAGGATAGCTTCATATTTTAGAATTCGACTATCTGTGAGCCATTTTTCAGCTTTTTGATGTAATATGCTCCTAACGTTATGGGGAGTATACACAGTCATAGGAGCCCCAAAGGTGACTTTTCTGGCTTCCTCTACCAAAAGTGCTGTGGCTACTAAGACCTGTAAACAAATGGGCCATCCATGACTAACTGGATCTAATAATTTTGAATAAAATCCTACCGGTTTCTTATCTCCTCCTCAGTCTTGAGAAAGCACCCCATATGCCACTTGATTTGCTGAACTTACAAACAATTGAAGGTTTTTATTTAAATCCGTCAGAGTCAATACTGGGGCCTGTATTAATGCTGCCTTAACTTGTTCCAACTTCTCATCATCCTCGTTGTTCCATTTAATATCATGCTGAGTAAGTTTCTCATACAAAAATTTTACCTTCTGACTGTATTCTTTTATTCTTTGTCTACAATATCCTAAAAGTCCTAATAATTGTCTAACTTCCCGTTTTGTCTTAGGAGGTGATAAAACTAAAATCCCAGAAACTCGTTTGGGGTCCAGTTTCTTTGTTTCCCCACTCAGCCAATGCCCTAAATATTTCACCTCGGGTTCTGTAAACTGTAATTTGGATTTCGATACCTTTAATCCCTTGTCTCTTAAAAAGTTTAACAACTTTATTGCTGTCTCACGTACTTCCTCCTGAATTTTTCTTGCCACCAAAAGATCATCTACATATTGAACCAATTTACTTCTTTTAGGTTGTTCAAATTCCTGTAACAATCTTTCCAAAGCTTGCCCAAATAAGTTAGGAGATTCTGTAAATCCCTGTGGCAATACGACCTACCTTAACTGTTGTCACCTGCCAGTCTCAGGGTCCTCCCACTCAAATGCAAAAACATCTCGGCTTTCCTCTGCCAGTGGGCATGCCCAGAAAGCATCCTTTAGATTCACTACACCGTACCATACAAATTCAGGGGGTATTTGGTTAAGCAAGGTATACGGATTTGCCACCACAGGAAGTGGAGTTAAAGTTCTCTGGTTCACAGCTCTTAAATCTTGGACCAGACGATAACTGCCGTTTTCCTTTTTAACTGGTAGTATTGGGGTGTTATGGGGAGACATACAGGTTCCTCTGCAGGCCGTGGTGAAAACCATGGTGAAGCAGGTTGTCCCCCTGCAGCCCATGGGGATCCACGGGGCATGCAGAGATCCACTTGCAGCCTGTAGGGGAGGTGCCTAAGCTGGAGTGGGTGGATGCCTGGAGGAGGCTGTGGTCCAGTGGAAGACTCGGTGGAGAGAGGGGGCCCTGCTCCCAGGCTGGAGCAGCCTGTCCTTGGAGGACTGCACCCCCATGGAAGTGACCCACACCACAGCAGTTTTGGGAGGACTGCTGCTGGTGAGAGTGGACCCATGCTGGAGAAGTTCACGGAGAACTGTCTCCCATGGGAAGGGAGCCCATGGTGCAGCAGGAGAAAGACTCCTCTCCCAGAGCAACGGAAGAAAACCGTGGGTGACAAACTGACCAAAACCCCTATGCCCTGTCTCCTTGAGCTGTCAGTGGGAAGGAGGGAGGGGCTATGGGAAGAAAAGATGTTTTAAGGGCTTATTTTAATTCTCATTATCCTCCTCTGATTTTGTTAGTAATAAATTCACTTTGTACCTCTAAGTTGAGCCTGTTTTGCCCTTGGAGTGTTTTCTCCTGGTCCTTATCTCAACTCTTGAAGCCTTCAATAAATTTTTCTCTCCTCATTCCAGCTGTGTCAGGGGAGGGTGAGTGAGTAGCTTTTGTGGGTGCCTGGTGTTTGGCAAGTGTCATACCACGACAAGGTATAGCATTTTTTGCCAAAGGAATCCCACTTTCTGACACCATCAATTGTCCCATCCCCGAGCGAGACCGGGAGGGCTTCTAAAGTTTCGTGGGGCAAAATTAGACACAAACGATGTCAATATTGCACCTGTGAACTGTTTATTGTTAAATTAAAATAAATGGCCCTAAACAGAGAGAATAGAAAAGGCAGAGAAAAGAGTGTGAGAGAGAGAGACTTACAATGTTGAGGCATTCTTATTCTAAAATAAATTGGTCCCTCACACCCTTTTTTTTGTTGTCAATGTATTTATAAAAACTCTTTTATTAACTTTCACAGAAGTGGCCAGATTGAGTTCTAGCTGAGCTTTCTAAATCTCTTGCAACTTGTTCTCCGAATATCATGGGACTGTTTTTAAAACCTTGAGGCAGAAGTGTCCATGTGAGCTGAGTCTTACGCCCACTCTTGGGGTTTTTCCATTCAAATGCAAAAATTTTCTGGCTGGCTTCATGGAGAGGGAGGCAAAAAAAAAGCATCTTTCAAATCTAAAATGGTAAACCAGGTTAGTTCAGGCGTCAAGCATGTTAGCAAGATGTATGGGTTTGCTACCACTGGGTGTATGTCCTCGGTTATTTTATTAACAGCTCACAGGTCCTGTACTGCTCGGTATGACCCATCTGGCTTCTTAACAGGCAAAATAGGAGTGTTAAAATTCGACTGACATCCTTCAATAAACCTAGCTGCAAAAAGTTTTCAAATACCGGGCTAACCCCTTCTTTGTCTTCTTTTTTTCAGAGGGTATTGTTTCACTCTATCTGGTTGTTTTCCTTCTTTAAGTTTGACTTGCACAGGAGGTGAATTGTTTGCTCTTCTTGGTAGGTTAGAAGCCCATACCCCAGGAAACACCTGATCCATTATCTTCTTGTTAATTTCTTCTTCATCCTCAGTTTTGGTCTTACTAATTGGTAACATTAAACTTAGCATTTCCACATACTGTTGATCCTTTACCTCCAAAATAATTTCCCCATTCTTAAATGTAATTTAACTTCCAGCTGCTCTGACAGATCCCTGTCCAAAAGTGTCTTTGGAGCATTGGGCATATATAAAAATTTATGAATTCCCCATTGTTTCCCATCTTTGTATTTTAATGGTTTGCAAAAAATATGTTCTTTCAGATTGGCCAGTTGCCCCCCTTACCATAACATAATCATCTGTTATAGGCATTAAGGCTTTATTTAACACCGAGTGTGTTGCTCCTGCATCTACCTAGCTTCAGACATAATAGAGTTAGAGTTAAGAATATTGCTTACATTGCTGGTTTATCAAGCACGTACTACAGCACCTCTTAGGTTTCCCTCTATTAGCCTTACTGTCCTTCTCAAGGGCCAATAACAAGGGATAAGAGGGGGGTCTGATTCCACAGTCTCTCTGCCACTCAGGATGATTCCGGAGAGAGAAAAACATGTCGGATTATGTAATCTCTTTTTATTTCTGTTTTCTTCTTAAAAATAACATCAGCTGTCTGAAGCAAAATTACATTTAAGAATGGGGAAATTATTTTGGAGGTAAAGGATCAACAGTATGTGGAAATGCTAAGTTTAATGTTACCAATTAGTAAGACCAAAACTGAGGATGAAGAAGAAATTAACAAGAAGATAATGGATCAGGTGTTTCCTGGGGTATGGGCTTCTAACCTACCAAGAAGAGCAAACAATTCACCTCCTGTGCAAGTCAAACTTAAAGAAGGAAAACAACCAGATAGAGTGAAACAATACCCTCTGAAAAAAAGAAGACAAAGAAGGGGTTAGCCCGGTATTTGAAAACTTTTTGCAGCTAGGTTTATTGAAGGATGTCAGTCGAATTTTAACACTCCTATTTTGCCTGTTAAGAAGCCAGATGGGTCATACCGAGCAGTACAGGACCTGTGAGCTGTTAATAAAATAACCGAGGACATACACCCAGTGGTAGCAAACCCATACATCTTGCTAACATGCTTGACGCCTGAACTAACCTGGTTTACCATTTTAGATTTGAAAGATGCTTTTTTTTTGCCTCCCTCTCCATGAAGCCAGCCAGAAAATTTTTGCATTTGAATGGAAAAACCCCAAGAGTGGGCGTAAGACTCAGCTCACATGGACACTTCTGCCTCAAGGTTTTAAAAACAGTCCCATGATATTCGGAGAACAAGTTGCAAGAGATTTAGAAAGCTCAGCTAGAACTCAATCTGGCCACTTCTGTGAAAGTTAATAAAAGAGTTTTTATAAATACATTGACAACAAAAAAAAGGGTGTGAGGGACCAATTTATTTTAGAATAAGAATGCCTCAACATTGTAAGTCTCTCTCTCTCACACTCTTTTCTCTGCCTTTTCTATTCTCTCTGTTTAGGGCCATTTATTTTAATTTAACAATAAACAGTTCACAGGTGCAATATTGACATCGTTTGTGTCTAATTTTGCCCCACGAAACTTTAGAAGCCCTCCCGGTCTCGCTCGGGGATGGGACAATTGATGGTGTCAGAAAGTGGGATTCCTTTGGCAAAAAATGCTATACCTTGTCGTGGTATGACACTTGCCAAACACCAGGCACCCACAAAAGCTACTCACTCACCCTCCCCTGACACAGCTGGAATGAGGAGAGAAAAATTTATTGAAGGCTTCAAGAGTTGAGATAAGGACCAGGAGAAAACACTCCAAGGGCAAAACAGGCTCAACTTAGAGGTACAAAGTGAATTTATTACTAACAAAATCAGAGGAGGATAATGAGAATTAAAATAAGCCCTTAAAACATCTTTTCTTCCCATAGCCCCTCCCTCCTTCCCACTGACAGCTCAAGGAGACAGGGCATAGGGGTTTTGGTCAGTTTGTCACCCACGGTTTTCTTCCGTTGCTCTGGGAGAGGAGTCTTTCTCCTGCTGCACCATGGGCTCCCTTCCCATGGGAGACAGTTCTCCGTGAACTTCTCCAGCATGGGTCCACTCTCACCAGCAGCAGTCCTCCCAAAACTGCTGTGGTGTGGGTCACTTCCATGGGGGTGCAGTCCTCCAAGGACAGGCTGCTCCAGCCTGGGAGCAGGGCCCCCTCTCTCCACCGAGTCTTCCACTGGACCACAGCCTCCTCCAGGCATCCACCCACTCCAGCTTAGGCACCTCCCCTACAGGCTGCAAGTGGATCTCTGCATGCCCCGTGGATCCCCATGGGCTGCAGGGGGACAACCTGCTTCACCATGGTTTTCACCACGGCCTGCAGAGGAACCTGTATGTCTCCCCATAACACCCCAATACTACCAGTTAAAAAGGAAAACGGCAGTTATCGTCTGGTCCAAGATTTAAGAGCTGTGAACCAGAGAACTTTAACTCCACTTCCTGTGGTGGCAAATCCGTATACCTTGCTTAACCAAATACCCCCTGAATTTGTATGGTACGGTGTAGTGAATCTAAAGGATGCTTTCTGGGCATGCCCACTGGCAGAGGAAAGCCGAGATGTTTTTGCATTTGAGTGGGAGGACCCTGAGACTGGCAGGTGACAACAGTTAAGGTAGGTCGTATTGCCACAGGGATTTACAGAATCTCCTAACTTATTTGGGCAAGCTTTGGAAAGATTGTTACAGGAATTTGAACAACCTAAAAGAAGTAAATTGGTTCAATATGTAGATGATCTTTTGGTGGCAAGAAAAATTCAGGAGGAAGTACGTGAGACAGCAATAAAGTTGTTAAACTTTTTAAGAGACAAGGGATTAAAGGTATCGAAATCCAAATTACAGTTTACAGAACCCGAGGTGAAATATTTAGGGCATTGGCTGAGTGGGGGAAACAAAGAAACTGGACCCCAAACGAGTTTCTGGGATTTTAGTTTTATCACCTCCTAAGACAAAACGGGAAGTTAGACAATTATTAGGACTTTTAGGATATTGTAGACAAAGAATAAAAGAATACAGTCAGAAGGTAAAATTTTTGTATGAGAAACTTACTCAGCATGATATTAAATGGAACAACGAGGATGATGAGAAGTTGGAACAAGTTAAGGCAGCATTAATACAGGCCCCAGTATTGACTCTGACGGATTTAAATAAAAACCTTCAATTGTTTGTAAGTTCAGCAAATCAAGTGGCATATGGGGTGCTTTCTCAAGACTGAGGAGGAGATAAGAAACCGGTAGGATTTTATTCAAAATTATTAGATCCAGTTAGTCATGGATGGCCCATTTGTTTACAGGTCTTAGTAGCCACAGCACTTTTGGTAGAGGAAGCCAGAAAAGTCACCTTTGGGGCTCCTATGACTGTGTATACTCCCCATAACGTTAGGAGCATATTACATCAAAAAGCTGAAAAATGGCTCACAGATAGTCGAATTCTAAAATATGAAGCTATCCTTATACATTCCTCGGAGCTGGAGTTAAAAGTAATTACCTCACAAAATCTGGCTCAGTTTATTTATGGGATGCCCACTGAAGATCAGGGTTTGGCTCACAATTGTGCTGATTTGATAGGACTACAGACAAAGGTTAGACAAGATTTGAGTGAGATAGAACTTGAGGAGGAGGATCGATATTTTGTAGCTAGATCATCTCGAGTTGTTGAAGGGAAACAAAAATCAGGATATGCAATAGTTAATGGGCAGACTATGTCAGTGTGTGAAAGGGGGAAGTTAAATCCCAGCTGGTCAGCTCAGGCATGTGAGTTGTATGCCTTGTACAAGGCCTTAGTATTATTAAGGAGAAAAAAGGGGACAATTTATACTGATTCAAAATATGCTATTGTGTTGTAACTCCCTAGATGTATTGGAAATGGTAGATTCCGTGACCCCTGCAATGTCCTGTGGTCTGGTCTCTCTCCCCTCTGGCTGTGCCTAGTTGGCCGGGATCCAATTTCTTCCCGCCCCCCCCCCCCCCCCCCCCCTTTCAGACCCTAGAAAAGACCTATGTCCCCTGACCTCGCTCTCTTTTCACTCCTGGAGGACCACAAGAAATAAACCTCAGACTCTCCCCAGGGGGGAAAGAGCCTCTTTTGTTATCTTTTATTCACGTCCATGTGGCGGATCCGTGAGGCTTCATCCTAACATCTGAGCTAGTCAGAAGAAAGGGTAAAGACTCGTCAGCCAAAGCCACAGTTGGCGCTCAACATGGTTGGTCTCTACAAATTTAGAGAACCCCACGACCGGCTGTGACTCCCATTTTCGGGATTCGATAAGCCTTTGAGCTGATCAACTACCTTAAATTTCTTTGAGCTGCATTTTGTGCAGTTCGGAGACTTTAAGGACAAACCGGGAGCCTGTCAGGAGCCCAGGCAGGTCGGTTCTGGATGGAGACCCACTACAGTTACACAGAAGCCTATGCCTGCAAGAGAAAAGGGTGAGTGTAAGCCTCCTTTCGCGGCGGGTGGGTTCCCGGAGCTCCGCGGCGGGGTCTCACCGGTGGCATTTGGCCAGCGTGGTGCCACTCGTGAGAGGCGGCGGCGGTGCGGGGGTGTGCGTGGGGCGCAGCGCACAGGCTGGGGGGGCTGGACGCAGCCACCTCAGACATGGCGCGGTGCAGCAGGCAGCAGCTTTGATCGGTTTCAAAGTGGCGGCACGGGGTTTTTACTGCTTTTTGTGGCTTTTAGTGGCTCCGCTTGGCTGGATTGGTCCCAAAAGCGGCTCCGGCACCGCGTGGGTCTTGCCGACAAAAGCGGCGGAATTAACATCAGATCCGCGGCTGGCAAAGCCTGAAAGCCATGCTATAAGCGGCAGATTTTAACAACTGACTCTTTTTCCTGTGTTTTAACTGTAGTGGGGTAGATATAGTGGCAGATTGTTACTAAATATCATGGGCTTACAGCAATCTGCCCTACAAAAGAGTTTAAGTTCCCAACTCAGGGAAATATTAAGTTCAGGAAATGTTTTAATATCTAAGAAAAGATTAGCACATTTTGCAAGCTGGCTGTCTGTTGAAAAATCAGACCTTGAATTGCAAAATAAAAATTCTATTTCATTTTGGGATGAAATAGGGGATTTATTAACTTTAAAAGTGGAAAATGGAGATAAAACAGCCTCTGTATTCCTCCCGATATTCTTACAAATTCAGAAACTTTTAATTCAGACAGAAAACAACAGGCAGCAGCAGCAAAACAATTCAGATTCACCTTCCCTTTCCCCAAAACCCTATAACCTGGAACTGGAGGGGACCCACGGGTCTCCCCGGGAGACACAGGTCACCCAGCACAGCTGTAGCTGCTCTGGGCCCCTGAGTCCTCCCCAGTATCCCGGTTCTGATGATTTTTCGAAAATTGTCAGCCCTCCTTCCTTGTACCCTTCCCTCCCAAATGTTTTTCCCTCGGAGCAGTGTTCCGAAAGCTATAGAAGTGACCTCCCTTCCCTTCAGGGCAACGGCCACGTGGCTAAGCCTGAAGGGGCCGGGGACAAGGTCCAAGACGGCACTGGCCATACGGCTTGCCCCCAGGGCACTGCAGAGCGAGTGGGGGGGGGGGGTCCCATATGCTGGCAGCCACGTGTTTCCTCCTTCATCCTGCAATCCCCTTTACCCTCTGGTCCCTGCCCCTAACCCTTTCCCCTCCCATAACCCATCCCTGCCCTCGGCTGCCTTGCCCCCTCTCTCCTCCAAGACCCTGCCCTGCATGATGGCACCCTGCAACCCCGCCCACACATGTTGCAACCCTGGATCCCACCACCACACCCCTGCTCCGGTTTCACATGCCTGCCCTTCAATCTACTGCAGGAGGAGGGGGGCAGTGGAGTCCTGCTGGATTCAGTGCCAGTGGGGATGGGGGTGGGGGGGGGGGATCAGCTCACAGCCCCTGCGGGACAGATGGTATCCCTGTGGTGAAGGGGGGGGGGTGGACAGCCTCCCTGGCCCGGGGGGGGGGGGGGGGGGTGCCCCAGCCCTGGAAGTCAACACCTGGGAGAAGAATATATACCATCAGTTGCATCAGTTGCTCCCGTGGTTTATCTCAGTAGGAGAAATGGCAAGAGAAGTTATCAGCCTTTGTCGTATCAAGATAAAATGAAATCTGTAAAGTACAAAGAGAATTTGGCAGAAATAGTGAAATCTTTAAAGGCATAATGAGAGCCACCTTTAGCTCAAACAAACTGGTTCCATATGATATCAAGGATCTTTTCTGATGTCTGTTAACTCCCTCAGAGTATGATCTATGGGAAAGCCTGTGGAAAAGATCTTTGAAAGTGCTTTTACAAGAGCTTTTTCAAAGCGCAGATGATGCAAAAGATGCTGATAATAATAACATAACATATTGTCCTGGTTTAGGGCAAATTTGGGGGAAAACCTCTGGAAGGAGCCCCCAGACAGCAAACCCCCACAACTCCTCCCCCCCACCACCGGGTTCGGGAAGAATTTCCTCAGAGAAGAGTGGAAAAAACTGTTTATTTAACAAGCGAAACACTCCCCAGCACAGAAAAAACAACACCAGCTGACAAAAAAACTCTTTCACCGTTCTGAAGGGATGACAAACTCAGAGAGTCTCTCCGGCGAGTGGTCGCCCAGTTATCAGTCTCTGGCGCTGGGGAATGACTGCTGCAGGTCACAGAATGCAGACTCCCAATGTTTCTTGGTGTTTCCCAGGTTCCCATCCAGAACAGGTTCAGATGGTATCCAGGAAAGGGAGAGGGGGGGGAAAAAAAACAGTCCAGGGGAAAAGTTGGACTGCCTAGCTGAACTAACTAATAAGCAAAAGCAAGGGCAAAGCAAAGGAAAGAAAAAGAGACAGAAGCGAGCAAGCAGGCAAGCAAGCAGGCAAGCAAGCAGGCAAGCAAGCAAGCAAGCAAGCAGAGCTAAAACCTCTCCTAAACACAGACCATGGGGGAGGTGAGCTGGCTGATAACAAGACAAAACAAAGCTTCACTTTCAGAGTCAGTCTTGAAAGCACAGGACATAATACCAAACATAAACAGAACACACGATTGGAGATACAAACACCATAACATCACCCTAGGACACATATGAACACCTATGGGGGGAAGGGGATTGGCATTGCTCCGAAAACAAACCAGAGTACTATCCAAGTCTGTCCTGGAAAAAATATGCAATGTTGCAGAAAAAGCTTTTAATCAATTACCAACAGTGGATGCCAAAGGTAGTTATGTTAATATTAAACAGTTTGCTTCTGAGAATTTCTTACAGTTTGTAGATCGTCTTCGTGTGCAAGTGGAAAGTCAGGTGCGTGATCCGGTGGTACAAGCAGAATTGATTAAGGAGATGGCTCAGAGGAAAGCTAATGAAACCTGCCGCAGGGTTATCCTTAGCCTTCCCCTCAAACCAGCGCCTAGCTTAGCACAGATGATAGAAGCCTGCGCCAGGAAAGCAGAACTGCTCAGTGGACACGAGAGAAATCCAGGACTGGCACACCCAAAGACCACGGCAGCTGTAACACCAGAAGCCAAGAAGCAACCAATGTCACCAGAGCAGCTGCAGCACATCATCTGCTTCCAGTGCAAGAAGCCAGGACACTTCGCCAGAGACTGTCCACACAGCCAGAAACAGAAGAAGACCAACAAACAAAAAAACTAGATCTACAGCGCATACCCGCCATTAACACAATCGCACGCTCGGCTATAAATACTGCGGGCTCCACGCTGACAAAGGACTCTCTCTTAAAAAATAAGGGGGAGGATGGAATAGAGGGTGTGGGGATGCAGGAACAATCAAAATGTCAAATGTTCAATTAACAAGGTTTGGAAGCCACTAGGCCGTTTTAGGCTCGTGACTACCAAAGGTTTTCATTTCAGGTCACCTGATTGGACAGTCATAACAGTGGACTTACCTAACAGCACACAGGACATGACGTTAAACCACATGAAACTGGACAGTGAGTACTTTGTTGTCGGGGACACAGCACACACACCCCTAGACATTGAGGTAGCTCCCATGACCATCAAGGGAAGCATAAGCGGCCTCATTCTCCTGGCATGCTGCCCTCTACCACCATATTACCTGGTTGAGGGACAAATCCTCGCCCAGGCCATTCCCGTTCCAGCGGAGGTCCCAGTAGATGGAAAATCACCTGAAGTCTACTGGGCAGAAGTGGTGGGTGAGGACAAACCTTCTCTGGCATGCAACCTAACCTGGGGATCAGACCACCTCCATGTGGAAGGGGGTACTGGATCACAGGTGCTGATGTGACTATCATACCCAAGAGGATGTGGCCGTCACATTGGGAACTACAACCTGTGGCAGGCAAAATCCAAGGTGTAGGAGGGCTAAAATTGGCAAAAATATCAAAAAAGCATGGTGCAAATTGAAGGGCCGGATGGCAAATTGGCTAGCATCCGTCCATTTGTTACAGACTACAAATGCCCTCTATGGGGGAGAGACACCATGTCCCAGTGGGGAGTGAAATTGATTATTCCTAAGACTCCTCAGGATTTTTAGAGGCGGCCACTGTAGAGCGCCCTACCCAAAAATTGAAATGGCTAGATGACACCCCAAAGTGGGTAGCACAGTGGTCGATGAGTAATGGAGAAGCTCAAGGCGCTTGAAGAGCTTGTGGAGGAGCAATTGGCCAAAGGCCACATAGAAGAGACCACAAGTGCGTGGAATTTTCCGGTCTTTGTAATAAAGAAGCCGGGGAAGGACAAGTGGAGGCTGCTCCACGACCTCCAGGAAATAAACAAAGTGATTGAGGACATGGGGTCACTCCAACCTGGGATGCCTTCTCCAACGATGCTTCCCTGAGATTGGCAATTGGCTGTTCTAGACATCAAGGACTGTTTCTTCCACATACCCCTACACCCAGAAGATGCCCCACGGTTTGCCTTCTCGGTTCCTACTATCAATCAAGAAGCCCCAATGAAGCGCTACCACTGGAGAGTTTTGCCGCAAGGCATGAAGTGTAGTCCCTCCATCTGCCAGTGGTATGTGGCTTCATTGCTGTCCCCCGGTGCGTGCTCAGAGAAGGGAAGCCATCATCTTACAGTACATGGATGATGTGCTTGTGTGTGCCCCTGATAACTCTATACTCCAAGACACACTTGACTAGTGGTTAAAGTTTTAACCTCTGCTGGATTTCAATTGCAGGAGGACAAAGTCCAAAGGATGCCACCTTGGAAGTACCTGGGCTTGGAAATTACTGCACGGACCATTGCTCCGCAGAAATTGGAAATTAATTGTAATCCAAAAACCTTAACAGATCTCCATTCCTTGTGTGGGTCTTTGAATTGGGTCAGGCCCTGGCTAGGCCTCACTAATGAGGACCTAGAACCTCTCTTCAATTTATTGAAGGGGGAGAAAGAGCTGCTTTCTCCCAGGGAACTGACCCCAGAGGCAAAGACTGCAATCGAAAAGGTACAGAAGGCTTTAGGAGAGAGGCAAGCTCATCGTTACCAGCCCGAGCTGCCCTTCAAATTCATTGTCCTAGGAAAACTGCCACACTTACATGGGTTGATATTCCAATGGATCGTGGGGCAGAGAGGGTCACTCTTAATCATAGAGTGGGTCTTCCTCTCCCACCAAAGATCCAAAACCATCACTAAGCCACAAGAGCTGATAGCTCAGCTGATTCGGAAAGCAAGGATGAGACTGTATGAACTGGCTGGTTGTGACTTGACATGTATTCACCTTCAGTCAAACTTTCTGAGGAGGGAAGGAACTCTACTGAGAGATTGACTAAAGAGATGTTTGAGCATTTGCTCCAGAGCAATGCCAGCCTCCAATTATCTCTTGACAGCTATAAGGGACAAATATCAGTCCATGCCCCATCTCACAAGCTGTTTAATGAGGAATTTCACCTCATTCCTCGTGAGGAGTCGGAGACCACTCAAAGCTCTCACAGTGTTCAGGGATGCATCCGGGGCTTCCCACAAGTAGGCAATGACTTGGAGAAATCCCCAGACCCAGCATTGGGAAGCTGATGTTGTGTTTGTGGAGGGATCACCCCAGGTAGCTGAACTGGCACCAGTCGTAAGAGCCTTTGAGAAGTTCTCAGAGCCAATCAACTTGATAACGGTCTCAGCCTATGTAGCGGGGATAGTGTCCAAGGTGGAGCAGGCAGTGCTCAGAGACATCGAGAATGAGCAGCTTTTCAGGTTGCTTTCCAAACTAATTTATTTGATTTCTCATAGAGAACATCCGTTCTATGTGATGCATGTGAGGTCACACACAGATTTGCCAGGCAAAATTGCAGAAGGGAACCGTCAGGCAGACTCTCTTGCAAACCCAGCAGAACAAGCAACCCCAGCAGAACAAGCACGCCTCCCTGACGTCTTCCAACAGGCAAAGCTGAGCCACCAGCAGTATCATCAGAATGCGCCAGGTCTAATGCGTCAGTTCCAGCTAACACGGAGTCAGGCTTGAGCCATTGTGACCACCTGTCCCAACTGTCAGCTCCAGACCATGCCATCAATGGGCATGGGGGTTAACCCCTGAGGTCTTGGCAGTTGTGAGGTATGGCAGACAGACATCACACACATTCCTAGTTTTTGTCGCCTCAAATATGTTCATGTAAGCATTGACACATATTCAGGCGCAGTCTATGCCTCTGCCCACGTGGGAGAAAGGGCAGTGCATGCCAAACAACACCTAGTGCAAGACTTTTCAGTGTTGGGGATACCTAGGGAAATCAAAACTGATAAGGGCCCCAGCGTATAATTCCAAGGAGTTCCTGGAATTCGTCCAGCAGTGGGGAGTGGAACATAAAACTGGCACCTCCCACTCCCCCACAGGCCAAGGA